>NC_039289.1:9339881-9939881 GCF_003368295.1 Carassius auratus
TTCATTTTTTTTTTTTTTTATGTACAGGGACTGCAATAAAATGAGATTTTTCTTTAAAGGGAAAGTTCAATCAGTATCCTGTTTCAAACTTTTTTGTGCATTTACAATAGAGACCAGGGCCCATATTCATGAAACTTTTTATCTTACAACTAAGAGTTCTCCTAAATGGCAGTAAAAGTTTTTAGCTAAGAGCTTTCTCTTAAAACCTATTCACAAAGGTGCTGAGACAAACCTTTACTAAGGAATAGACAGAAGTCTTAAGCTGAGAGTAAGGGCTGGGTTGAACTTGTTGCTATGGATGATTTCAGCATGCTTTGCAAATTATGCATACAGTGATTGGCTCATGGGAAAGGAAAATTTTGAGTTGGGATAACCTCCAAGACCAAAGACGATATTGTATTTTTTTACCTTTATTTTACCAGGGAAGAAAATCACATTGAGATTACAATCTCTTTTACAAGTGAGCCCTGGCCAAGAAGGCAGCACAAAGAAGATACACTTTAACAGACAACAAGCAACAAAAAAGACAGAGATGCACAAAAATATTAAAATATACAAAAAAAAAAAAAAAAATCCCTATTTAAAACTATCACAAACATGATGATTGCTTTTTAAAAGGTAATTATCATCAAATTAAATCATTATCTAAAATAATTACATTCAGAGGCAGATTGCCATCAACAGCCATTTTAGAAATAGCCTCTTAAGACTGGCGTAAAAAGATTTTTTAGATTGTTTAGAGCATTAAAAATAATGTAATTTTATGTTATTTTTTTAAGATATTTCATTAATAAGTTAGAGGACATCGGGACTCAATTTCCTTAAAAGAAAATGAAAAGACATGAATGAACATGCATAGGCAAAAACAATAGTTAAAAAAAAAATCACAAATAAATTTGTAGATTTCAAGTTTTTTTTTTTTTTTTAACCCAACTTTGTATAAAGATGATTTCACCTATGTTATAACAGAATGATTCAATATACATTTTTTCTTTCTGCAAAATGTTTGTAAAATTACCATAAACGGGTTTTCTCATTATATACAATGTACGGTATAAACTAAATCTAGTTTTCATATTAATGTGTTTTGGGGCAACATGTAATGAAAAAAGAAGTGTAGTAATGGGAGTCATTTATAATATTTCATAGAATATTGAAATATAATTTAATTTATTAATCCCTATTAATTTTTTATGTCTTAAAAAAATGCATAATATAAAATGCTTTTAGTCCTGTTTTTCTCTAAGAGGACATGTATGAAATCAACATCCTGTTTCATAACAGAAAGTCATATTTTGATTTGAAACCCCATACAATTTTCCTGAGATGTTGACTTATGATACACAGTTTAAAACTTTGACATATTTTAAAACATGATCATATTTCCATAAGATTGTCACTTAATTAATTTCAGACATTTTTGAAGACCAAGGAGAGGGAGTGGTCATGAAACATCCAAATAATTTGGTATCTCTGAAAAGCCCTGAATGTGCTCTGTACAAGACATCTGGACTTCAAATGGTGGCCTGTACAGTCTCAGAGAAATTAACTAAAATATAATGTCCTCATATGAGGCCGCACGGTCTTAAGAGGATAGTTTGTGGTTTGATCTTAGTGACTGAGGAGTCCTCTTCACTACTTGTTCACAGATTTAGGAGCTAGTTTTCAGTGCTAAAACACTTTGTGAAATACTCTTTCAAGTATTTTCAAGCAAAAGCGTAGGAGTCTTAAATTTAGGACTGACACGCCCATTATTTTTAAGATTTTCTCATAAATCAACAAGTTATGAGTTACGTTTAGCCTTAAAATGGTTTGTGAATATGGGCCCAGACCTTTCAAGCTTCTAAAAATGCACAAAAACACCATACAGCTATCAAGAACACTTCATACTCTATATTCCCAATCTCCCATATGAAACTTTTTGTAAAAAAAAAAAATAAAAATAAATAAAAATAAAGAAGAAGAAGATATTCTTAAGTTTACCCAAGATTACAAAATTTAGTCATCAAATTTTGACATCATTAGACCAAACAGTTGATGGTAGCCATTGACTTTCATAGTACGGAAAACAAAATACAAACATATCTTCTTTTGTGTTCAACAGAAGAAAGAAACTCAGGTTTTGAACAACCTCTTTGAGTTGTTATACAGTACAATGATAGTGTTCCAATCTATTGAGATGTTAACAGATGTTAACAGTTGGCAGCTGGATCATCAGTTTAATGAAAAATGTAGGACGTGTCAAAACCACATACCCGCAAGAATCACATTTTCTGGGTAGCCATGGAAACTTCAAAAATTTCATTCATACTATATTTTAGCGTACATTCTTAGAACGGGTATCCAAATGTTGTAGTAGAAGAACCATTTTTTGTTCCTCAAAAATTATTTCAGCGATCAGTTCCTTAAAGAACCATTTTCTTAATAATCTGAAGAACATTTTTCCACTGTAAATAACCTTTTGTGCAATGGAAAATTTCCATACTTGGAATTCTTGATCTGCTTTTAACCCATCCAACCCTTACGAAAAATAACCATGGTTTTATTATAGTAAAACTGTAGTAACCCATGGTTTTTTGGCGTATTGACTGCCATTTGTAAAACCACAGATTTACTACAAATACCATGGTAAAACTATGGTTAATATAGCAAAACCATGGTTAATTTGTGGTTACCATGGTTTAACTACAGTAACCATGGTTTTTTGGTTTTATTTGTAGTAAAACCATGGTTAATTTTCGTAAGGGAAGTGCGCACGCACACATATAGCAGTGAGTAGTGAAGACAAACCCAGAGCAGTTGGCAGCGGTGTGCCTTACTCAAGGGTCTCACCTCTGTCATAGTATTGAGGGTGGAAGAAAGCATGGGTCATTCACTCCCCCACCTACAATCCCTGCCCATACCGAGACTCAAACCCACAACCTTCAGGTTACAACTCTGACTCTCTAACCATTAGGCCACGACTGCCTCACAAAGATATTTTGCATTAAAGAAAATGTGCATTATATACTGTAGCTGTGAGGTTCCTCTGCATAAAATGTGAATATGCTATTTATATGCACAGAACATTTGTTAACTTTTGAACTGAGTTAATCTTTTTTGATAGTTTTATATATTATTTTAGAGCTCATTCATTTTTATTATTTTGAAAAGAGAAGACCAGATTGTCTTTAAAACTTCACCTTTTGTGTTCCAGGGAAGATGGCAAGTCATACAATTTTGATGACGAATTTGACAGATTTTTCATTTATTTTCCTAAAGCACACCATGAAACATTTCGTTTTACATCCACTGGCATTTGCCAGCAAATCTGTGCTTGCATTTTGGACTTGGATGATATAACTCCAGCTTCCTTGTCTATTTCGGAACCTACTCCCACCACTTTGTGTAATGTAACCCAGCACTCTTCTCCATCATCCTCTCTGGATTTCTGGCTCCAGAGGTCCTGTGAAGAATTGCTGTCCACTTTTGTCCTTCAGACCAGGCCAGATAACAGGTGGTGAAGCCATCTCCAGCAGCCTTATTTTCTCTTTAGCTTTCTGCATACTTGAAAATGAGCCATGTGGCGCGCAGAGCCGCACTGAAGGTGAAGGCAGGGCTGGGTCAACACGGGCACAGGATGGAGAAAGTCTTTCAGGAAATTCCTGCGCAGAACAAAACGTTTGACACAAAGCCTGGTCTTAAAACTGATTGTTACATTTCTCACTCCTTCTCTCCAGTGATTTCTGTGCCATATGTTTGATTTAACATTTTTGAAGTATGAATGAACCCAATGCCCTTTTTTATCATACCAAAAGCCAGTGCTTTGCTAACAGCATTGACCTTTTTAAAGGACCAAACTTAGCTGTTAGTGGAGGCCTTCTTTCTAAATGATTTGAACACAGCGTATGTTCTCGATGAAGTGCAATATGGAAACTATTCCTTCTCTCAAATGTAATTTCAAAACCGCAGGTGTCCAAATACATGAGAATCTGTGGAGTGTTCGTTCATTCCAGTTGAAGGGGTCAAGCGAATAAAGAGGGAGGAAGGAAAATGACTGATGCAGTCACTTTGAAATGACCCCAGTGGATTGGAAATATCTGAAAAATCTTACTGCTGCTCTTCACAAAGACATTATTCAAATCAGTATTCAATCAAGTATTCGAATCAGTGGCGAACCATACCATAACAGTTCTGAAGAATATGGCCCTCATTGTGGCCCATTCATGACATATATGCTCACCATTTCGCATTTGTTTCTCAATATTCTGAATTTCTTTCTAAGAATTATAAAAGATATAAACTATATATAAACCTCAGAATTGCTCAATTAAACTTGTGAAAAAGAAAAGTGAGATGTTAACCCAGTTGTTTATAACTATATAAATTGGTAATTCTGAGAAGAAAAGTCTGAATTGTTAAATCTAAATTTACAATTGCAAATTCTGAAAAATCTGAATTTTGAGATATATACTTGTGTTATTTAAAAAAATAAATTGTGACATACAAAAGTCTTCCTAGTAGAACTTGCGCTGATCCTTCCATTTCTTGAAAAAATAAAAATAAAAATTGCGAGATTTTTGTACATTTGTACATTTGTTCAAATAAAGACATCTACAAATCTATTTTTAATAATTTATGAGATCAAGATTGAATCTTGATTATGAGTGTATATTATACATATGCAATTATTGATATACTTAATTTTAACTTTAATATACATAAAACAAGTATATTATATATATATATATATATATATATATATATATATATATATATATATATATATATATATATCAATTGTTACACTTTGTCAAGGAATGATAACAGCAGATGAAGACATCTAATTCAAAATAGACTTTACTGAGACTAGCAACTAGATACAGCACATATCACAACTAAAATAACCGACCACCGATAAAACAGAAACAGGACTATAAGTACACACATGCTACATGAGAAAACTAAGGAGAAACTGGACAAGCTTTAATCCTTTTTGACAAGGATTAACTAATAAGAAATCATGGAACCTAATGAGAGCTCATAATAGACAAGACAAGAACTTAACTAAACGTAATCATGACAGTAGATTCCCCATCAGAAGGTGTGACCTCAAGCCACAACAGTAAATGACAGAAAAGAAGAAGTGAGGGTGGAGGCTTAGGTGGTGGGTGTGGAGAATTTTGAGGAGGCCAACACCATGGTGGAGCAGACAGTGGGAGGAACCAGGGAGGAGCTTTGGCTGAAGGACTGGGCGACATCCAGAGACTGACCCAGAGGCTGATCCACGGAGGCAAAACCAGGGTATATGGAGGAACCAGCGGAGCAGAGAGATTGACTGACCAGGGCGACAATGGCCTGGAAGCCCAAAGGGGAGCGGGCTGGCTCGCGTGCCTGAGGCAGAGCCAGGGATTCGGCGGACCAGGGCGACGATGGAGCAAGCGAGGATGACAGGGAAACCGGATGAAGTGAAGTGATGAAGTGAGGTGAAGCCGAAGGGGTGGAGGGTCGAGGCAAAGCAGGAGACCCGGAAGTCCGTGGCGGAAGATGAGCGACAACGACTGATGTTTGTCCGGATGTACGAGGGAGCCCAGAGGAGTCATAGGGCAGACAGGTGTCAGTGGAGCCAAAGGAATGCAGAGCCGGAGTGGAGCCAGCGGGCTGACAGGCTGAGGTGGAGACATGGGTCTGGAGGGCCAAAGTGCAGCCGGAGACTCAGCGCAATCCCAAGCTGGGGGAGGGGAAGCCTGAGGCAAGGCTGATGAGCCGCATGGAGATAGCAGCAGAGGCAGAGCCAAAGTGCAGGACGACACAAGTAGGGCCGACGAATCCAGGGGACTCGCTAAAACCAATGAAGGAGATGGGACCAGGAAACCTGATGGGGACATCGGGGGAGGAAGATATCCATACGGGACTGGAGCCTCTAACAATCTGGACGGGACTGGCGAAGAAGACAAAGGTCTGAGGGTGGGTACTAGGGTAGGAATTGGATCTGCGGACCACAGATCTATAAGGTTCATGTCCGCTTCTGACTTTAAGGTGGACTGATCAGCGTGCTTCACTTCCTTGGCTTCGGTGGGCTCTGTTTCCTGAACGTGCCCTGTTGGTGTCTTGGGCTCGCTGACTGTGAAGGAGAGGCCGCCTTGCTGGAGCATCCAGCCCAGATACTCCAGCCACCTTCGGCTTTCAGGTCTGAGGGGGAGGCGTAATGCTGGTGAGTCCATACCTTCCATTTGTTTCGATGTGGTTGGTTACTTCGACTTCGCTGGCACCGATACAGGATGGCTGCCACCGTGACGTGCTCTGCAGTTGTTTTTGTGTTTTTGTTAGTTTGTCCTGTCATTAGTTATATTCCTGCAATCAGTTTCACCAGGGACGAATTGCTGGACATTTGGCAACACACATCTCCCGATATATCACCGGTTTTCAACTATTCTGATGTTTTGCTGGACATTCTTGTTGGCGGAGCGGCTGCGCTGATCACATGCTTCAAGAAGATGCGCAGATGGGGAAAAAGAGCTGGCACGCTCGTGAGACTCAGAATACACGGATTTCGAACGCCGTTGCCTAGCATCCATCCAGCAAATCTCCACTCTCTACCTAACAAAACGGACGAACTGCTGCTCTCTCGGACAAATATGGATTTCTCTCACTCTGCTGCTCTGTGTTTCACGGAAACTTGGCTGAATGACAACATACCGGACAGCGCGCTCCATCTGCCGGACTTTCAGCTGTTCAGAGCGGACCGCGACGCAGAATCAACGGGGAAATCGCGCGCCGGCGGGACATGCTTTTACATCAATGAACGGTGGTGTACAGATGTAACTGTGTTAAGAGTGGTGGAAGTGACACTGTAAGATTATTCGGACTAAAATGCCTGCCATTGCTGTCTTGCTAAGGCTCATTTTATATTTAGAATTTTACACTGTGTATGCAAAATTGACTTACAGTTAACAATTAGCACTTTATGCCTAATTTGACAAAATGTCATTGTTTGCTACACATATCGCATCTCAAGTCTCTTTATGTACACTGTTGTCTTCTTTTTCTTCAAGTATACAACCTTTTTTGATGCCAATGGTTGAGTGTGGTGGAAATGATGCAACGACTGTGAGACGTGGTCTGAGTCGTGGTTTTTGGACAACGGATATCAATTATTTTCACACAATCAGTATTGAAATGGTTTCTGATTATTTTACTTATTCTGATTATTTTATTTTTGTGTGTTTTATAAATTTAATAATATTTTATGATAGATTTTCATTTAGTAAAACTAAAATTTTTAAGGATTTTTTTTTTTTAACTGAAAGCTGAAATAAAATAAAATATAAATATTAGGTGAAAAATTTCAACAACTTATTTCATTTAGTTGCCATAGAAACAGTTATAATTTTCATTTAAGTATTAAAATTACACTTCAAACTGAAATAAAAACTTTATTACAATTACAAAATTCCTTAAAAGTTAGACTAAAGTTAAACTGGTTTAAAATAATAATGATAATAATAATAATAATAATAATAATAATAATAATAATAATAATAATAATAATAAATACTATAATACTATATAAGCAATACTTAAATTTCTCAGACAACAATAAAACAGAAAAAAAAATATATAAATAAAAGGCATTTTAAAAGTAGTACAAATAAATAAAAGACACAATAAAATAAATAAATAATAAAATATTATCTAATTATTCTTCAATAACTCAAAATATACAACTTTTCACAGTGAAATTTGATGTGGAGAATGCAATGAGGGTCCTTGTGTACCAATGGACGAGTGTTGAAAAAAAAAAAAAAAAAAACTTTGTCTTCCACTTGTCAACAGAGCAATATTGTGTTCATAAAGATCATTTGGTGACCTGATTACTGAGCAAAACAAAATTGCTTCTGACCATCTTTCCATCAGACTCTACAAGACGATCTTCATTTCAATTTATTTAGCTGACATGTAGGCCAAGAGCTGTCTTTGTAGTTTTTCCTAGCGTGCTTTCATTTAAATTACTTACTGCCCAAAGTATTCCCTGAAAGCTTGAGTGTCGAGTGTCCTGCTAAAAAGATCAGTTTTTATGCTAGTCCAGGTTGTTTATTTGATGCTTTCCATACATCAACATTTTAAAGCATTTCTGTCAAATTATCCAGTTAAATTTACTGTCTTATAATCCAGGTAAATTTACTTTATGAAATATAAATGTACTAATAATTGTTACGATTACGTTTAGTTAAGTTCCTGTCTTGTCTGTTGTGAGGACTTCAGGTCCTGAGAGATAGTGGTGCCCAGGAACTTGAATGACTCCACTGCAGTCACAGTGCTGTTCATGATGGTGCATGGGGGGAGTGCAGGGTGGTTTCTCCTGAAGTCCACGATCATCTTCACTGTTTTGAGCGTGTTAAGTTCCATGTTGTTGAGAGTGCACCAGACAGCCAGCTCTTTAACCTCCTGTCTGTAAGCAGACTCGTCACCATCATGAATAAGGCCAATGAGTGTGGTGTCGTCTGAAAATTTCAGGAGCTTGACAGAGGGGTCCTTAGATGTGCAATCATTAGTGTACAGGGAGAAGAGCAGTGGGGAGAGAACACAGCACTGGGGAGCTCCGGTGCTGATTGTACGGGTACTGGATGTGTATTTACCCAGCCTCACTAGTTGCTGCCTTTCCGTCAGGAAGCTGTTGATCCACTGACAGATGGAGGTGGGCACGGACAGCTGATTTAGTTTGGGCAGGAGGAGGTTTGGGATGATCGTGTTGAAGGCCGAGCTGAAGTCCACAAACAGGATCCTCACGTAAGTCCCCAGTCTCTCTAGGTGTTGCAGAACATAATGCAGTCCGATGTTTACTGCATCATCCACAGACCTGTTTGCTCTGTAGGCAAACTGAAGAGGATCTAGTAAGGGTCCAGTGATGTCCTTCAGGTGGGCCAGCACCAGTTTTTCAAATGACTTCATGACTACAGACATTACAGCCACAGGCCTGTAGTCATTTAGTCCTGTAATTTTGGATTTCTTTGGGATGGGGATGATGGTGGAGCGTTTGAAGCATGAAGGGACTTCGCACAGTTCCAGCGATCTGTTGAAGATCTCTGTGAAGATGGGGGCCAGCTGGTCAGCACAGGATTTCAGACAGGCTGGTGTAACACAATCTGGGCCTGGTGCTTTTTTCCTTTTCTGCTTACGGAAGACCTGGCGCACCACATCCTCGCTGATCTGAATTGCAGGTGTGGGGGAGAGGGGGGATGCAGGAGGTGTGAATGGTGAGAGTGCTTGATTGGAGAGGTGTTCAGGGCGGGCTCCAGAAGTTGTGAGTGTTGTGAATGGTTGTTTGGAGAGGCATTCAGGGCTGGTTGCAGGACTTGTCAACGGTGTAAATGGTTGTATGGGGAGTCGTTCATGGCAGGTGATGGGTGTTCTTTCAAACCTTCGATAAAATTCGTTCAGATCGTCTGCCAGTCGTTGATTCTCCACAGTGCTGGGGGGTGGTGTCTTGTAATTGGCGATGTTCTTTAGACTTTTCCACACTGATGCGGAGTCGTTGGAAGTGAACTGAGTCCTTATTTTTTCAGAATAATTCCACAATTTAGGTGAGTCTTTGTAGGAATACACATATCCTCACAGAAATTGATATATGATGTTACGGTCTCTGTGAGTTCATCCAGATCCGTGGCAGCAGCTTCAAAAACACTCCAATCAGTGAGGTCAAAACAAGATTGTAAATCCTGCTCTGCTTCATTAGTCCATCTTTTTACTGTCCTTACTACAGGTTTAGCTGATTTTAGTTTCTGCCTGTAGGATGGTATAAGATGAACCAGAAGGTGATCAGAACGTCCCAAAGCTGCTCGTGGAACATAGTGATATGCATCCTTTATTGTTGTGTAACAGTGATCCAATATATTACTGTCTCTTGTGGGACAAGTAACATGCTGTCTGTATTTTGGCAGTTCACGGGAGAGATTGGCTTTATTAAAGTCCCCAAGAATGATTAAAACAGAGTCTGGGTGTTGTTGTTCTGTCTCTGTGATCTGGTCAGCGAGTTTCTGTAAAGCTGAGCTCACGTGCGCTTGCGGAGGAATGTAAACACTGACCAGAATGAACGAGTGAAACTCCCGCAGCGAATAGAACGGCTTGCAGTTAATGAAGAGTGTTTCGAGATTGAAGCAGCACATCTTCTTTAATTCCATAACTGAAGTACCATTTGACTGTACAAATCATCTTTATCTGCTGACGTTCAGTGTGGATGCTAAACGCAGAGCTAGCATATTGCTATTAGACATCTGAGGTGAGAGAGACAAGAAAAAAGAGCGGTTTCCCTTGTCTTTCTCTTTCACATGATTAATGTGCTATAGGAGTTTGTGTTTTGGCTTCAATAAATCACATAGTGGATCGATGGAAATAAGTTTGGTGTTGAAAGCAAATAACATTGCGTCTGTATTTGTGTGTACCGTTTCTCTGCTGGAGGCGAATTTCAAGACATTATTTTGGAAATACTGACTGTCTGTTTTTCTTTGAGGTCAACGTATCTCTCCCACTGGGTTGAGATTTGACAAATCACATGGAGGAAATACCCTGCTCTTCTCGGTGCTGGGATTCCCTGAGTGAGGGAGCTGGATGGAGACACGGCCTGCTTGGAGAAGATGCCTGGCTCCCAAGAAAGCGTGTGAGAGAAAGACAGAGAAGAAACAAGATTGATGGTGCTTGTCTCTGTTGCTTATTGGTGAGTTACACTCATCAGGATGGTAATGGTAATACCAGTCACTCTGCTATTTTTATTTCTTCCAGCTCTCAGTTCATTTAGCATTACAAGATCCAGATTCTGACCGGGATGATTTACTTTAGTGGGCATTTGGAATATCAGAAGGGACTCAAATTTGACTCTTTCACTACAACTACTACTACTACTACTATTAGTATAATGATTAACACAAACAACAAGATGATGTACAGATTTATTGTATTTTAACAGATTTGTTGTTGCTATTTTATCCTTCTATCTGTTATCCATCCTTCCATCCATCCACTGTCTGTCTATGCATCCATCCATCCACCCATCCACCCACCCACCCACCCACCCACCCACCCACCCATCCATCCATCCATCCATCTATCTATCTATCTATCTATCTATCTATCTATCTATCTATCTATCTATCTATCTATCTATCTATCTATCTATCTATCTATCTATCTATCTATCTATCTATCTATCTATCTATCTATCTATCACTAGCCTGGGACATGCTATCAATGTGTTAAATCATGCTAAAACGTTAGCAGTGTGCTGAATCATGCTAACGACATATTAGAAACATAATAATCATGTTAGAAACATGCTAGCAGCATGCGACTATTATCTTGAACTGTTAATTTGCGAAATAAACATTCACTTGTGATAAACTGAGGTAGACACATGCATTTTCTTTAAAGGTGCTTTGTAACAATGTTATGTAAATTGTGAAAAGCGCTATACAATTACATTTTATATAATAATAATAATAATAATAATAATAATAATAATAATAATAATAATAAAAGCAGTGGTAATAGTAGTGGTAGTAGTATAATAATTTGTTTATAATACTAATAATTATACAAGGAATTTTATTATTATGACCCATTTAATTCAAATTCCCAATATTACATAAACATCTTTGTTTGTGATCTTTGTTTGACTAGGGTTACATTTTGAGGAGAACAGTGAGAAAATATAATTTAAACACTATGTGGTGCACCATGTTTTCCTCTGGCTTTAGAGCATTTCTTAAATTGCTTTTTTGAATTTAATTCCAAGGAATTAACACAATTTCTGTGTTGCTTATGAGCAAAAAACCAACCAACCACCCAAACAACCAAACAAACAAAAAGCACTGTTATTAAAACGTTTGAACTTTTTGTAAAAAAACACTCTCACTTCCACTTAAATATCATCATTTTGGTTTTGAAGCATCACGTGAACAAAATGCACATCTGGTTTCCAGTCTTTGAAGAGGAAAAAGATGAAAACAAATGGATTCTATACGCCTCAAAAAAAAAAGAAAAAAAAAAAGAAATAAAAAATGGGGTGGGGGTTCAAAAAGAGAATGGGATAAATAACAAAACTAGTGAAGGATAGTTCTGTGTTATGGACTGAATCTTTTTAGTGCTCATCTATCTTGTGGTTCATAGACCATGTGCTACCTATTGAAAGCTTCAATCAAATCCACTGGTTTTCCATGAAGTCTTGGAGTCAGTGTCAAAGGGTCAGTGTTTGGCTAGTTTGCATGTTTTGTTAGCCATTGAAAGCAGATGTGACTTTTTAAATATCATTGAAAATATGTTGAATTGGTTATTGTGTGGATGTGCAAGTATGTGGTTAAATATATATATATTAATATCACCACAACTAATCGAGGATATTTACACACATAAATGCACATAAAATGAGAGCAATACTAAATTTAGCATTTTCCTGTAAGGTCTTAGCACTTGATCAACCTTAACTAATGATAAAATTTGTAACTAAAGCCTCGTCGGTAAACCCAGAACACCTTTAACAACAAACCAAAGTGCATTTGTGTACGTTCCCGAGGTCCTCCCAGCACGTGTTGGGACCTAAATTGGACACTGGACTTGTCGTAGGAAGCTTAATTCTTCCTGGCTGCATTCTTGCTGACACGCCAGGCATGGACCGTGCAATGGCTACTTTGAATGCAGCTGTGCGAAGATTAAAGTAAGCTGTAAAATCTGCAGAGAGAGAGTTGTTGATTTGTGTGAATGCTTTGCTGTCTAAAACAGCCAAGTGAAGTTGTGAGGGTGGCCTGCAATCAATGAGTTTCGGTAAAGCGTCTCATACTCTGTTCAGGACCTTGTCACCCCATTTAAAGTCTTTCCGTCATCGTAAAATCTCATGCCCTTAAAATCCCAATCTGGACTCTAGACCCATTTCCCCACAAAGTATATATCCACTCATAATTCATTGAATTGGCTACAACATTAGGTTGCATAATGGCATTGTTTTTATGTAAAAGTTGTGGAAAACTGTGACCAAACAGATTGTTTTCACATTTGTGCATATTTGGACACAGTATGTCGCTCTTTAATTATGTTGTCAACCCAAACTAATGTTTATATCTTTCGATTGCTTTCTTATACGCTCTCCCATTCTTTCTTTTGGTTGTAAAGCTAATAAAGTCACCAAGAGGGATTTTGAATTTTATAGTCTTTTTTTTTTTTTTTTTTCTAGCATTGTGGTTTTCGAAGAATGTCCCTGTATTTGGTTTGGCAGGGCAAACCCCTCTCTTTGTCTAGCTCTGGAAAAGTATAGTAATGCAGTAAAGCATGTATTGATGTTTACTTTTATCATTTGAGTTGGTGAGAAGAGGCAAGTTAAAGCTGCGGTAGGGAACTTTTGACGCTCTAGCGGTTAATAAACAGAACTGCTTGTGTCTTGCGGAAGAACATTGTAGCTGGAACTACTTCTCTCTTAATGTCTTTGAAGAATCACAAAGGTACTGGGTTACTCCGCCGCGGTATCCCCGAAGCAATCTAAAATAGTCCGAATATAAACACTTATTATAGGTGTACCCTAGTGATTCAGGACAAGCTAAACACGGTTTGGAAAATGGATTCATGGTGTACTCGCTTATTATGTTCATTTTTCTACATTTTGAACACAAACAAAGTTACGGACCGCAGATCTGATTGGTTATTTTTTATCGGGAGCGCATGACTTTCTGCAAATGGCAATAGGACCACTGGGAGGAGCCAGAGGAGCTTGATTTTTTTCACAGATTATCTGTCTCATATTCTACTGTCAGGACACAATGACAGGTTTAATAAATATGTAAAAATATTTTTTTTTACAAAAGTTCCCTACAGCACCTTTAAGTGGATATTAATTGTAGTCAAATTCCCAGCGGTCAAAGAGACCCAAGTGTTAACAGACCCACCTGAAAGACTGTTTCATTGTATTCTCTAAAAAAAAAAAAAAAACAATGGCACAGACGCACATGATAAAAAAGAGACAAATTTAGTTAGTTTTCAGTTAGTTTTTTTTTTTTATTATTATTGTAAAATACATACAGAAGAAAACAAATCCAGAACAACAACCAACAGTTTCATCTTACAAACAAATTCCATGAAAATACGGAGAAGTCAGAGAAACTCAAAACACAACTGTACAAAGTATGGGACCCAGATAAGCTCTTCTTGAAGTATTACGATCTTCAAGACTCCTTGAAGTATTCAGTGGGATAACACTCAAAAAAAGTGTTTTTTAATTTTATGTTTTCAACTTGTATCATAGTTCACAAGCTTAAAGGGGAAGGATTTTTTATTCTCTCATAGGTTTCCAGAAAAAAATACTCTCTCCATATACATATAAATATATTTGTGCTGTGCAAATTGCAAGTGTAAGGCTGTCCTTACAATCTAGAACCATAAAATATACCAGGACTTACATTGGAAGACCATAGCCATAGTACAAAGCATCTGAGTGAATAGTATTTGCATGTGTGTTTGTAAAGGAAATGATTATGTTCATCCCAACCCGTTGTAAACAAAGACGTGTCGTCGTCTTGAGTCCATTGTGTCTATTCTAGTGTGGGCAACCTGACTTGTTGAGCCAGTACAATGTGTCCATAAAAGCAACATTACAAAGAGTCCCAGCTATACATATCATCTCACATATCAGAGACCTAAACTAATACAGCTGCCTCTGGTGGTAGACAAAAGCCCAGGCTGCCTTTAAAGCACTTAATAAAAACCTGGCCCTTTCTCACTGGAAGAAGGCCAATGAAGAAACCACAAACTTTGATAAATAATATTACACAAAATATCAAAATAGTTTCAGGGAGCCAGCTTCCCAATATTTAAACAAGTACGTTTACCTTTCTTTCTTTTATTGTTTTGTTTCGTTCATCACATCAATGTATCCAAAGTGTTTTTCTCATAATTAAGTATTTATTGATTTATTTTCCGTTGTTCTAATTATTGCATGATAAATAACAATATGAGGCACTGTTCTGCTATTTCATGTCACGAATGCACTCAAAAGTATTCCCTGACTTTGATCCTATACACTAATATACATGGTATTAACTTTGGTGACGTAGGCTGAGGAGTGACCAAACTCACCATCATTGGTGGGGGGGAAACAGTAAAAAAAAGAAGCCTGTCATGTGACCTTAGCAGGCACCAACCCCAACCAATGAGAGTTATTCTTAAGGGTTCCTTGCAGACACTTGCTCCGGTCCTACCATTTCCCTGGGATTGGCGTACCGCATTCGTACCATGCGACGTAGGTGATATGGGAGTTTCCACCTATCTGGCCGAAGTGGACTGGCTCTTGTCTCATTGCCCTGTAGAAGCCTGAAAATCATCAAGAAAAGCATTAGACTCCAACCAATAATCATTTACTCACACTTGTATTTGAAACCTTTACAATGTCCCCTGATCTGGCCGGTTGCTTTTTTCCATACAATTAGTTTACATGGGGACTAGAGATTTCAAGCTTCAAAAAGAAAGCAG
Source organism: Carassius auratus (assembly GCF_003368295.1). Lineage (NCBI taxonomy): Eukaryota > Metazoa > Chordata > Actinopteri > Cypriniformes > Cyprinidae > Carassius > Carassius auratus. Next base: position 9,355,365 of record NC_039289.1, read on the forward strand.
GTAAAAGTATATATGACATATATCATACGATAAGATTTTTGTGAATAGTGCACTCTTAACGTCTACAAGTGGATTTTGAATTTACTGAGTTCAGAAGCTGCTCAATACAATCCAAGAATGAATCATTTGGAATAGCTTTTTACATTGGATCAAATTATACTCATTCTAGGGTTGGAACACCAAAACGTTGAATACATAATCAGATGTATTGCATATGTCAACTGAAAGCACAATAACATCATATTTGGGGTTTCTTGTAGTTGAAATACCTGGCCTGTTTGGTAGCTGGTCTGCAGGGAGCTGAGTGCCCGTTCTTCCATCCAGGAATGAGTCCACAAACTGGCAGTGGTCTTCACCATGACCTGTCTGGTCTCCAATATTGTAGAATTTACCTGAAGGGATGAGGATGAAAGGAGTTGGCCATTTATTATCTATTCTAGCTTCAATTGAACCCAATATATAGTATGCTTCAGTGTTCGAAAGACTGACCATTAAGGGAGTCGCTCAAGTAGATCTTGTATCGTAGGGAGTTGCAGAGTTGGATGCCAACAAATTTGCGGTACCACGTCCTCTTGACATACTGCTTCCCGTTGCACTCAGAATAGGAGTCGGTTTTGAATGGGAACTGGGTCCAAATGGCATCTTTACCTGAACGGCATGCCGAGAAACCCCAAGATGTTATTTTATAAACTGTCAAGGCCATATATTATGTTCTGACACATGCTGTATAAAACACTGTTATTTTCAGTGGTCTTCTGAAGAGAAAACTGGAGTACAGACACCATTTTTTGTTTATACACATATTAGCAAAGGCCTACTGGAAATGAAGAGCTGAGGGGCTGCTCAATTGATTTATGTTTCTATTAGCTCCTGTCATATCCTCGTCTTACTATTGGCTAACTTTGCTCCCTATATCAATTGTTCCATTACTCTATAATTTTCATCTTGAAAAGAAAATACACAGGAAGAAATCGAGGGAGACTGATATCAAACTGGCCTATTCTTGCAGCTAAATGAGCGCAAGAAAGTAACAAGGCCCTTATTTGAGAGCAGAAATGGAGGAGGATGGTGTTGCCACTCTTGGGTAAATGTTATGTCTGGCTGAGAACTTGGTATGGAAGAAGTGAATTCATAGGAAGTCTCCACAGCTCCTTTACCCATTCTTTTTCCTACTTTCCTCTACTAGGACTGCTCGTTACATTATCCATTCATTCAACAGCTAGGAATTTGTCACCTGAGAGAAATAGTGTGCAAAGATGAAATGCGTACCTGAAACGTTCTCGCTTACACGCGGATCCGCTGCAAGAGAAAACAGGGCAAGAATGAGGAGAAATCAGAAATTATGGTTTTGTTTTAGAGCCACCTGGTCGTAGAGACAATCATAATGATCTGTGGACCATAGGAAAGTTGCTGACACAAATCAGCCAACTCTGCATTGGCTATCCATGGGTGGGCAGAATGCCTTACGTGAAAAAAAGAAAATACAATAAATTCCAACAGACAGAAAATACTGTGCTTTTCAGTGGATTTTGAATATCCCTTATGAAGAGAGATCAGCTGGCATGAACTAACCTGCCGGATCTGCCAAAGCTATAGGGGAGAGACTGAGCCTCATGGGCTTTGGCGGTAACAGCTCATCATTCAGTTTTCCTCTATTTCTTTCCCATCATCGCCCATATGGTCTCTCTTTAATTCCTCATTGCCTTTGCCCTGCTTTCCATTATGTCGCTAGTCTCTTTTTTATGCAGGCCAGACAAGGTTAAAAACTAAAGCCCCCTCCCGTAAAACATGGTGATGATATGAGTCTTTATTTGTTCCTTTTTTATGATGTGTTGCTAGTGAGCTTGTAAGACAGGAAAAGGTTGGCTGTGTGACAGCACTCCAGGGGTGCATCTGCAGGCAGTAATAGGGCCAAACAATGCTGAAGTCATTATATTACCAACAAACAAATTCATTAGATATATCTCTAAGAGATAAAGAAGAGGTCATAAATATTGGTGGACTTGCACAGACAGCATGCAAACCCAATCTGCAGCTCTTCCCTGGGGATATTTGCATTTTATGCCTAATGTGTCACTTTCAAACATATTTTATGTTAGTACTGGGATTTGTTTGGGATGTAAGAATATAGGAATGATTTATGGTTGAACTATGACTAAAATAAACAAACATTCAGATAGCTCCAGGACCTTGCATTCACATTTAAATATATATATATTAAAATAAAGCACCACATTACATGTTTTGATTGCACCACATCACTTTGATTTTGGGGATAAATGTTTTTTTTTGTTGTTTCAAATAAGCAGTGAAGAAGTTTTTGCAATTTTTTTTTTTTTCTTTTTCTAAGTAATTCTACAAGAAAAAAAAAAAGAATATAAAATGCATTACCTGACTCTGTGTTGAAGGTCACTGGTTCGCTGGACGGCCCTTCTCCGAGTTCATTCTTGGGTTTCACCTTGAATTCATAACTATAAGATAAGATAAAGACAGGTAATGGGACATTACGTTTCTGCTTTGATGCACATAAAACCATTAGGTATATTCATTTCAGTTCTATTGATATGCCCCTGACAAGGCAGTGAGTCTGCTTAATTCAAAAGTATTTTAAAAAGATTTCTTTATCGGAAACCTTGTGGGATGTTGTCAAATTCTGAGCAAAATGAGGTTCTTATTTCCCGTCTTCTAAGCCCTGACACTTGATATATTTATTCTGCAGTCTGAAGACTCAACGTCTGTGGCCCCCTTTAATGGATCCTCCATGTGTGATGTAGAGACATTACCAAGGCCCACGTGCCTTGAGATGAAGTCCATAGGATGTACTGGTTTATATTCTGTCACCAGTTCTTGAGCCTAAATTCAGTCTCATTAAAAAGCTAGCAAATGAGCCAGACCACAGAGCACGTGTCCAAACCTCACCTTTTCACCTCGTCCACCCCTGGTATTTGACACCCACATCAACTAAATACATCTACCAAAATTCAACAGGGATCCTTAAATAGAGAGATTGGAGTTCTCTATTGAGACTGTACCTTCTCTCTGGCTTGAGGTTCTCCACAGCTGTATGAGTCTGGTTGGTGGTCAAAATGGAAACCTGTTCACCATCAGGACCTTTAGTAGTTGAGATAACCTCATATTCTGTGAAAAAAAAAAGAAAGAAAAGGAAATGGATTTGGGACTGATTGACTGAGTATTGAAAGGTATTGCTTGACTAGAAGAAGGTAAGAATTTGACCAAAGTTGACCAGTCAAAGTAGAGATTTAGTGTTCAACTGATCATAATTGAGAAATAGAGCTTTACTCACTCATTGTAGATGAATAGTGTTTTACTGATCAAGGTCGAATGTTAGTGTTTGACTGAATAAAATCAAGGCTGACCAGTCAAATTAGAGGGTAAGTGTTTTACGGATAGAGGTCAAGGGACAGTGTTTGACCAAAGTCAAGGTTTAGTAGTTGGGTATTCAAAGTAGAACTTTAGTATTTGACAGATCAAAGGCAATGGTTAGTGTTTGATTGACTCTTTTTTTGACTGATCAAAGGCAATGGTTTTTGAGTCATGTCCTAAACTTTCACTTTGATTAATTGAAGAAAAGGATCAGTTTCATTTTAACACCACAACATATCACACATTACATTCCTCAGAGAGAAACCAATCGATATTAGACCATGGTTTTCCTTTCACAGTTCATCCCTCGATCCTACCTGTCGTCTCATTATCTGTTTTCTCCCAATCAAGAATAATGAAGGAGGGGCATCCTTCCACGGTTACAACAGTGAGGTTGGATGGGGCTGTTCTTGGAGGGTTGGTGACATTTTGTTCTCCAGCCTCCGCCTCAGGGAAGTAACTCAGAGAGGTGGTGATGGAGCAGGGTTCATCTGGCTTCTTATCCGTCTTATAGACCACATGTGGAGCTGGACAACAACATATTTATGTTTAAATTCAGGCTCTAAATTCTTTGCTTTGGCTCGGAAACTCAGATTTGCATCATTTAAAGTCCTTGGAATGTACAGCTACAGCAGTTAAGAAGTCTTATTACCAATGTAGCGTTCTTTGCCCATGGCATCAACTTTAGAAGCAGGAACAGAGCTGAATACTGAAGAGTTCTCCCATGTCTCAAATCGGGGTGCTAAGACACCAAACATATGAACAAACAGTGTCGACTATATCAAAACTATTGTTAACCGATTGTTTCAACCAGCATAGTTTTATACATCATCTAAAAATGTATTCAAAAGATGTTTAACCTTCAGCATAACATTGAGGAATAATACAAACCATCACATGAAGACAAACCTGTCACTGTGGGAGATGTTGTTGTCTTTGGTTTGGTTGGTTTTGCTGTTACAGGTGGCAGCTTGGGTTTCAAGATGGAAGCTTTATCCTGATTCAAGTCTGTTATCTTGTCTCCTGTTTACACAAATGAATTCATTAAATATTTTTTAAACATAGCATCTTCTCAAGTAGTTTAGTGTTAACTGGGAGAAAAGTATATCAAAACACATTTTTACATCAACATTTCTATAGTTTTCATTTGGCAGATTATGGGGTTCCAAGAGATGGACAAAAGTATTTACATTTAATTAACATTTTACCCACCTAATCCTCCAGGATTGCCAACAAGATTGGGCTTTTTTGCTGGAATAGGAAGGCGTGCAGCTGGAGAACCTGTAATGATGGAAGCAAAAGTCGTGAAGTGAAATCCTGCTAGATTCAGATATCCTACTCTCCCATTTCCTTCATCTGTTTCCACTATTAACTAACATGGACACAAGTCAAAAATGATACCAAAAGCACTATAATAGGTCAAAAATAGACACCACACATTCTCATAATATTCCCACATCTTCATCATGTTCTCTTAACTCATGAATTAAGTTTTATAAAAATAAAAAATAGTGGAACACATCACTGCTGTTGAATTTCTCTCACATTTTAGTGAAGAACCTAAAATGTGTGCCTTAAAAATACCAGTTGTCCATTAACCATGTCTGTTACAGTGTCAAATATCTAACAATCAAGTAATACATCCAAATTAAACAGCAGCAAGTTTCTAACTTAACTCAAAATATGGAACAATAGATGGAATGCCCTCATTCTGAACCACAATGTGGTCAAGCATAAAATTTCCTAAGACGAAAACACAGGTTTTAAAATCTTTCTCCTGATTTATGGGAATTGGAGCATCTCATACTCTAAATAATAAAATTGAACAAAATTCTTGTTTACTTTTGTGAACCGGCAATTTCGATGTTTTTCTAAACGAGAGTAGCAAATTGAGAGGTCAAGCTCACTTGTGAAGTTAATGGCAAATTGAATAAAATTCCCTGTTTTCTTTCTGATTGCATGGATGAAGTCTAAACATTGGCACTTCAACTGCCTTTCAGGCTTCAGTTCTCAGTGCCATCTTGCAGTCGAGCCAAAAGCAAACAGGCTAGAGCAAGTGGACTCTTCCCAGGAAAACTGATTCAATTTATATCCAAGGCACCAGTTGTGAAACCTTCAAGTTCATCACAGGGCAATCAAAAAAAGCTCAGCTCCCTAAACCCTGTGGGACAAGTCAAAACTGCAAAGCTGGGTGGCGAAAAAGCCAAACTTTGCTCAAAATAAAATTAAGGACCAACAGATGTCATACTTTTGCAGAGGGAAAGTAATTTCCAGAGAGCTAGCCGAGATTTTTGGTGGTGTTGCCCGATGTTTTGGGTGATCTAAAACTTTTGTGGTTAGACGATTTCAGGCAGCCACTGTCAAACAAATCTGCCATAGGATCTCTCTTCAGTAAAAGCCAGCTAGCCATGGCCTCCTCGGATCTCCAACTATTGGTCAGTAGAAGAAAACGAATGTAAACAGTTTGTGCTAATTTAGTTGTATTTCACAAGCTGTAAGTAATAAGCTGTGGCAATCATTTTGCAGACTTTATTTTGTCTGTGATTGTTTTATTTGTGTAGATTTTCTACTGATCACGGCAGCAATAATTAATCAAATGATCAAATAATAGGGAATAGTGTTACAACCAGACAAATATCCAGATGTTCAATGCAGTTAAAAATCCTATTGGAAATGTAAAGTGTCACTTCAGTATCTGACCTGCAGTGGTGCTGTACAGTCTTTACAAAGTATGCCAAATTGTGGAATCTGCTGCATTTTCCAAAACTAGTCAGAATTGATATGCTATGCGGATTCAGCACATATTCTTTGGCTGTTTTTCTGCTGATACCTTAATTTTATGATTTTGCTAGTCATCTAGGCACTAAATCAATTCTGTTTTGAAACTTTATTCATGATGCTAAACCAATTCTCGGTAAGCAGCCCTCCAGCATCATTTGCCATGTCAACTTTGTTGAAAAGAAAAGTAATGAGAATTAATAGTTAATGGTAAGTAGTATAATTTCAGGCTGTTTTTGATTTTGCTACACAGATAAACAATATGGCAGACTAAAAAGCCCTCATACCGCATGAAAGCTCAAGAATATATCAAAGCATGCAAGCTGTCATGCACATAATGAACTTTAACCAGAAGCAGCTACAGTCCTCTGCAGAAGTTTCAAACATTATTGCTGTAATGCACAAATAAAAGAGCCACAGCATGTTATGAGACAGTTTAGGACAATGGGGTGGGTTTGTGTGTCCTTCAAAAAGACATGTGTTTCTCTTGAAAATAAATGTCCTACGGCACCATGATGTTTTAGAAATTAAAGGAACCAATCTGGGGAAAAGATTTGAGATTTTTACACAAATCTCGTGGCAACACGGGATCTGCAGAAGCTTGCAAAACGACAACAAAAGTCAATGGACAACATGGCAGATTTGCAAGCAAATGGCTTGACTGGTGAATGAATGGATGGATGGACAGACATGAGTTTACAGGAGATTATGGATGGGAAGGACATCAACATGGGCACATGGGCTGCGTCACAAACAGACTTTCTGCAGGTTAATGATGGCTAACACAAACAGAGGACGAGTTGGCTCTTTTTACCGATTTTTGCTGTGGACCACATGACTGGTTTGGGGAGAGAAAGTCCCTTATGGAGCTCACCATTAGCTGTTGGAGGGGAAAAGAGCGGGTGTTATGGAGAAAAGGAAGACTAAGGTAGCATCATATTGTTGTTTTGCTAAGGTGCACAGAAGCTGAAGGAAACTGGGGGTTTACATAGAGTAATAGGCTGCCGTTCAACTGCCTGAGGAGAAGAGAAGGCTTTCAAGATCATATCAGTGCAAATGTTGGTGGTCTGAGTGCCCATGGGGCTAAATCACACATATTTCACTGACAGTAAAGCTGTCAGTAGTGACAGAGTATGATGGCCAGTTTGCACACAAACCACATGTTGCAAAGGAGAAAATTTGGCTCTTGAAGAGAAACTGCCCCAAGAGAACTGCAACAAAAATTACTTAGCTAAGAGGGGAGGATAAATATAGTTGACAGGGGAGAACAGAGAGGGGAAAAATATTCTCTTAAGTATTTTTAGTTAGTTTGTTTTGTTTTCTAGTAAAAATAAATAAACAATAATTAATACTTCAAATTCATAATATACATAATATATTTTAAATCATAATTTTATATCCACTGAAATTAAACCTAATTATTATTTATTTAAATTCAATTTTATAAAATTGTATTTTGTTTGAAAAACTATATATATATATATATATATATATATATATATATATATATATATATATATATATATATATATAATTATTTTGATGTAAAGGAGGCAAGTTCTCTAAATAAATAAATAAATACAACATAAAAGAAAATCAGAAAAGAAAGAAAGAAAGAAAGAAAGAAAGAAAGAAAGAAAGAAAGAAAGAAAGAAAGAAAGAAAGAAAGAAAAAAGACTGGAGCAAGAGGGGTAAGAGTAATGTCTTTTACCCCCATATCTTCTGGAGGAGTCACCACCAAGCCTGGGGGAAGAAGGTCTCATGCCATTAGAGAGAGAGAAATGGTATCTGCCCATGGACGTCTGATTCCTTGTGGTCACTGTTAGGACTGAATCGACAGGTTTGGGTGGAAGAGAAGAGATGGAGTCTCTCCGGATGCTCTTATCTAGATTAAAGAACAACAACAGCAGCAACTTTGGTTACTCTTGGAAGCATTGCATGCTGAGGCAGGTACTGTTATGTGTTAAAAAGATTTGCCATCTGCGGGCTGATGAGAGATGTCAAAGTTAGCTAGTCATGTTTCAGGTAACAATTCTGATATCTAAACTGAACTAAAAGTACCAGTACAGTATAATCACCATAAGGACAACATAAGAGCTTCTTTTAAAACACAAGTTATCTGCCTTGCTGCATACATAGGCAGCATCCTAACCAAAATCACCCTCTTAAGTGAATGATTTGGAACACTTTCTGTAGCTAGCAACTCAAAAGAATGCTCCTCCAATCTCAATTGTTTTGTGTTGGCATGCTGCTAAACTAACAGCCCAACATTTTTAATAGGCATAAAATTGGTAAACACTTGAACATTTTGTATAACATTAAATAAGTTAGTTAATTCACAATTAAATTGATACTTTTTGCTACTGGAAGAATTATATCTATAATTAAAAGTTGCTCCGCTTTATTCGCCACTTTGAATGAATTTTATTACTGAACATACGTAGCAATGCATAATGGGATTGGCTTTCCTACATTGGATGCGTTCGATAATCATGTTACGTGCACTTTGGAAAACCTATGATGCCTAACAATAAGTATAAGTAGCTTCCAAGGTTTGGAACAGAAACTATTGTTTATAGAAAACCGAATGATGTGAGAATTTAACAATAAATAATGTCTGTTCTGACTGTGGTAAGACTAAATCTGATGTGCTGATGATTACAGTAAAGTGCAGCAGTGCATTCCTGTCCTGTGAAGACAAAGCATGGTGTAGAGGAGGATACAGGAAAGCGGATTTCAGACAGTAACACAGACATGATATACACCGATGGGACAGTTGTGATAGCTTGCCTGACAGAGCAAATAAATGAGAGGATTATGTGAACTGATGTCACCGGTTCTTGCTGTTTTTATTGGCGGTCTTGCTCACATAGACTATAGACAGCTCTTCCTGTAATCCATTGAGCTGGAGTGTGAAAAAATGTCTGTTTGTGGCTGAAGTTACCGAATTACTTCATTCGATTGGAACACGGTTTGAACATCCATTAATTTCCCGCATATTACTTTTCTCCAAAACCACCTCAAAAAGCAGAGATTCAAATGAATCAAGCTTTGAAGTCTGATATTCCTGTGTTTAGACTAAGTTTGCAGTGGTAGAACGCAAACCAAAGGTTGAACGGCAAATGACAAAATAAAATACTCAAGTATATATTTGGTAAAAAGTGACTCACTGAGGCAATATCTTATTTTCTCATTACCTGTCAACCATCAGATCCTGAAAGAAGTATTTTTTTTTAAGAACTTTAAAAAAGAACAAGAAGGAAACATAGTAATTACCGGAGGAACTATGTGGCATCTGAGTGGCACTAGGTGCCCTGGTTTGGGGGTGTCCATGTAGGGGTGTCCGGGCACTGCTGGATAAGGAATAGGGGGTAGGGGTGACTGAAGGATGGGAGGGCTTAGTGGATAGGAATTGGGGAAGGATGGGACGGAACTCCACCAGGTGAGAGGAGTCATTTCTAACATGACTGTCTGAATCTGTTCAGGAGAAATGAGCAGATGAGCTCTCCATGCTGGAAAAACCAAGTCAGTACACCTCAAGGTGGTCTAGTTGGTCAACCAGTTGAAGATGGAACAAGGTTAATCGGATCAGCAACTTAGCCAAAGTGGACTAGCATCTCAAACCAGGTCAATTAGAGGTCCCACCGGGTGGTAGGACCACTGATAATCCATCTAGAATCCATCTAGCTTGTACCAGCAGTTTGGACCACCTTAAACTGGTTTCATCTGGATTTTCCAGCATGACTGATTATTGAGACCATGACTGGAGAAGAGTCCCAGTAAGATGAACTGTGCACTCCTAAAACTAAAGGATCCAAATGGGTAAGGGAGAGGTTTGGAGTGATTTCATAGAAGGTTATCCAAAGACCCATTCAGTGACTAATTCTCAAAAGAACCATGTTTTACATTATGTTGAAGGACATTATAAAGATCAATATTTTTTCACTATCAAGAACCTTTTGTGGAATGGAAAGTTTCCACTGATGTTACAGACTCTACATGGAGCCATCAGTTCTAACAATCTTTATTTTTAAGAGTGTTTTGTAAAAAATGTTTGATAGTAAACACGTTTGTAACAATTACTGAGTTTCATACTATTGATTCTTGATGGCACGTATGCTTGAGTGCTTATTACCAACACTGAGCGTTTATTCTTATGATGTTTTTCAGGGGGGTTGAGAATGAACTTGATGACTTTGGTCTCATAATCAGTTTGGCTCCAAGTGGAAAAGCTCAGAGAAATCTTAGCCAGAGTTCAGAGACAGGGGAAGACAGGAAAGGAGGTGGGACTCCCAGAATTCTGCCTTTCCCTGCCAGAACTGTCATGGGACTGATTCTTTCTCTGCGTGCAGTGACTTCATGCAGACTGAATGAAGGTGCAAAACATAGTGCAAAAACACTGCAAATGAATGAAAGGGTTGATGAAATCAGAAAAAAGAGAGATGGGTTTGAAGCTTAGAAGATGGAAAACAAGATTAGAGATCAAAAAATGTAAGAAAAGAAAAAGAGGCTAAACTGTTAAACTATAAAAAAAAAAAGTCCAAGTTGATAAAAAAAAAAAAAAAATGTAATGATGATTTCTACAAATTGGTAATACCACATAATGACCGACAAATGGAACTTTAAAAAAAAAATGTACTCTGCCATTGCCATGGTGCAGTGGTGGCTTTACATTATGGTACTCTGATATTTGCAAACGTTCTCTTATGGTAACCATGTGTAAATAGCACATTTACCGTAAATCATGGTCATATTATTTTATTTAGTGTGATAAGCCTTAATTGAGACATAATTTGCTGTTATAACACTACATACTGTATAAACAAAGAATTCATAGTGGCAAAGAGGGACAAAGAGGGGAAAGGACAAAAATAAAGGCAGAGTGCCGTTTATGTCCACAGTAATAAATCAGATGAGGGACTTGGGAAACCAAACATTTATAACAGTTATGATGTGATTGACAGGTGATGAAATGATGGGGGATTGGATGGACATAGATGAGCATGACAGGGAAAGAGCTGATTGGTGGACACAGAGAGTCTGAATGGTGCTGATGGGTGGAGCGTGAGCAGGCCTACAGAATCCGCGCCAATGCGTGACCATGCGTGACCACAGAGGGGCTTTTGCTGTGCACATCCCTGGGAAAACTTACTCTCACACTTGCTCCTCACTGTGGAGCCGGCTGGTCAGGAATCCTCATCGCGGTGGAATTAGGACTTTCTAACTCAATGTCTTACAAGGCATGCCAGCATGCAGCCAATCATAACAGTGGATGTCTTTAATCCCCACCCATGCCCAGCAAAGCAACTAACAACTGACTGCTCATAAGGAGAGCGATTTAAAACAAAACGTCTCTTGGTTACCGGATGGGAGCTGAGGCCATTTTGGCTCATTGGCTCTTGGAGCAGCCACAGTTCCTTGCTGGACCATTGGTGGCACTGTGGAAAATAATGCAATGTTTTTTTGTAAAAAAAAAAAAAAAAAAAAAAAAACTGAGAAAAAACATGCAGGCATCCCCAACAGGACTCTTGAGAGGGAGAAAGTATTCAATGTCTTTACTGTGACTTCAAATGCAAATTTAAAGCAAGTGACTGGATTAAAACCAAATCCTGCATGAAAGAAGAGTGCAGAGAGAGTTAGAGGGAAAATTACCAAAAGATGTCTTGGGACCTCCATTAACACCTGTGTTTTTGGGCGGTCCTGGCTGGCTTATGTTGTGGAGAGCTAGAAAGATGATTGTGAAGGAAGAAACCGACAGAAAATGCTTTCAAAAAGATCTCCACAGACCAAAAAAAAAAAATAATCATTTTACACAAAGATTAAAAGAAAAACATTCAGCCAAAAATTACTTAACCATGCAGCGTACAGTGACCTGGATTCATTTTATTTTATTTTTTGCTTAGACTGTAAGTCATATATAGGTTGAATTTCCCAAAGTGTAAACACTGCTCTGCTATCAAAACATTCCTTTGTTTGTTTTAGGGTTCCAATCAGCCTAGCATAGCAACAGTGCCTCAACCAATATTGTGAGTTTGGGTGGGAGTTATCCGTTTATTTGACCAATGGCAGAAGTGACAGTTCACCTTTAAATTTTGGTAAGTCCCACACTCAAATCTACCTAACCTCTTCAGGTGTCCCAAAACTACTATGGTTGATACCTTTTAGGTGCTCTTTTGTCATTTGACAAGTTTGACTGCCCTTTATCACTATATGCCTTAACTGTATGGCAAAGAACAGTGTGCTATTGGCAAGTTATTTGGGATCTACAGAAGTAAGTAAGTCATGCGGGTTGGGAATGACATGAGGGTGAGTAAATGATGACAGAATTATCTTGTTTTCTTTACTACATATAGGGCAATTCTTAAAAGTAGTAGTAGATGGTCTTACCATGTCGAGGTGGGAACAGACTGCTGTGGGGTGCAACCTGTAAAAAGAGCGTTACTAAATTACATAAAAAACATGAGAGAAACACTAAATGTTGTGCATGGCATGTGGTTTTGCCTGATAAAGTCAGTTGTTCTGTAAGTCTTCTATACTAGAGTATATACAGCTACTGTAGTTGACATGAAACAACATTACACACCAAAGTCTTGACAAAGGGGCGGTTGGACTTGAAGGTTGTCTGCATTTTTTTGTCTGAAAACAAAATGATAGCAGTGCAAGTTACACTTGATCATCTTTTTTAATTTCTCATAAAATAAATAAAATAAATAAAATTAAATGGATGTTACCTCCCATGTTCGTGTTGTGGATCACTGGTTTGCTCCACATTCCACTACGGTCGTCTTTGTTGGATCGGACACCAAATTCATAGGGTGTGTTGGGCTTGAGGTTGTCGATCACAGTATCAGAGGTGGGGCAGGTTTGGTAGATCCACTTCCTGTTCCTTTCTCTATAGCGGATGGTGTAATGCCTGGTTCAAAGACACATTGGTTAAGTACTGTATTTAGTGGACAAAAAGTTCAAGAATCATTTCTACACCCTAGTTTTGGCTAGTTATAAAAAAGTATGTTGTATATCAAATGTTGGCATGTTAGAGGTTCTACAATTTTAGTAAACTGGTTTTATGTCACCATAACAGTGATCAGGGGTTAAACAGAAGGGCTTATGTTAAGTTTATTAAGAGTACTGGTTCATGACTTTAGTTACCAATTGTTTTTGTCCAGGTCAACATTTCCAATGGCCTTTCTAAAAGTCTCTCTTTATTGAAGAAAAATGTTCAGCGAGTTGGGGGGCTGAGAGTATGTCAGTGCATCCCAACAGTGCCTGAATCCTCAAAAAGCATTTAAATGTAGACACACCACACCTGCAGTGGCAGGTTTCCATATCCCACACATTTTTTTTCTTCATCTGTGTAGAAAAACATCGCACTCATGCAATGGGTCTCTCGATTAAGCAACATAAATCCAGTCTCTTGTCAGCGCAGTGAGAACATTGAAGAAAAACCTGCACTACACTGTAAGGCATCTGAGGACGGGACCCCTAAATACTAGAGACAGGGTGCCATGATATTTCATTAAATTGTTCCCCAATGTTTTTCGGGTTAAATGGTCCCTAAATATGAGGTGAAGTAAATTAAGTCTTCCTCTGGGATTTAGAACATTCATATGGAACATCTTGGTGGAGGAAAAAGTAAAATCCAGATGTTGTTTGTGTAACTCACCCATCCTCCAAGCAGTCGTTCATGATGTTTCCCTCGTAGGGCGTCTTTAAGTAGGTTCCCCAGGACAGAAGTACAGATGTCGGTGTGACAGAATCGATCACCAGGTGAAGAGGTTTGTCCAGGTTCACCTTACCTGTTTCAAGCCCAGATTTATTAAAAATTATGAGAAACCAATGTTAACAGAAGGTCTTCAAAGATTCCCACTGGCTCAATAGCACAGTGTGGTGTATTTTCCACTAAATATACCGTCATGGATTTTTTTGATTTTTAATCCATTGCCAATACTTTTCTTATATATTGCACCCTACCTGTGCAGTGCTTTTTCACATCATTGGTTGGGATGGGCTGAACAGCTACAAGATACTTGGGCTCAGCATCTGTGAAATAAAGCATCTCAAGTTATTTAAGGGTTCAGACAAAACCATCCTTACAATAAATTCAATCCAACATGAAAGAAATAACCTAAAAACAAAACAAAACAAAAATAAATGTAAAGCCTACAACACACGTCAACAAAAGTTTGAGTACTGAAGACTCTCATGGCTCTGTCTCTCTGTGTCTCATAAAATCTGATTGTTTGACCTTTAACAAAAGTGGTCCCCAATCCTGGTCCTGAAGAACCATCAACACCGTATATTTTAGATATCTCCATAATCGAACACACCTGATTCAACTCATCAGCTCATTAGACTCCAAGACCTCAAGAGGTGTGTATGTTAGACAAGAGAGACATCAAAAACATGTAGTGCTGGATGTTCTCCAGGACCAGGATTGGGAACCACTGTTTTCTGACATGGCATGTTTAGTTTTGTTTGTAAACAATAAACTTACTTTAACAAATATATTTGAAAATTATTAGGATATTTACACATTGAAAGTATTAGGGAAATTTATTGTTTGTTATACCATGAGTCATTAAATTTAACAGTTTGTTAAAAATTGTATAATGTATTTATTTTTTTACTAATTAGTTATTACATGTGGTTTAAGATAGATATTTTTTTTTTAAATGGCCTTTTTCTGTAACAAGAACACTCATTTTGTCACTGGCCCACAATTCTGAACGTTTATGGTAAACTTCTGTTCAGTAAAATGTCTTGAGTTGTTTAATGTGAAGCTTTTCACACAGTTTATAGCTATGATGACAAAGGTTGCTAAACATCTGTGTTACCACTGTAACATAATTAGACCGCACATTTGCCAAAATTTGATTTGTTGGGGTGATAAGTTTGTCAATTATGCCTTTCTAGCAGTTATGAATATCTACACAGGAAAACTCATTTAGGCAAAAAAGCCCATTGGATTGATGGGCAGTACCAAAGTCCACAAAAGTCTGGACATTTATAAGTATATGTTTGTGTGGCATGTCAAGTTGGGAAGATGCCAATAACTGCTTTCGCCATTTGACCATCTGTTGTGCACATGTATCATATTGAAATATCAGCACACACTGTAAATTCAAGTGAAATGATCCTACTGCTTGCAGCCAATGTTGAATAATAATGTGACTCTGTGTTCCTGTGTTGGTATGTGTATGTAAAGCAGCCAACAACTTAGAGGATTTTGTTCGTTTTGGAACAAAAAATGCTTTGTTTGCAAGCTTCTGGATAAGTGCATAATCAGCAATGTGTAATTATATTTTTTTGTTTGTGTCAGTGCTTTCCTTTGAGCTGAACCTCAAAGACCTTGACTTCACAAGTTCACACGTACATATAATAAACTGAGTAAACGGTTATGCGTATTTGGCGTGCTGTCCGGGGAGAGGACTCCAAACTCAGTACTTACTCCCGAGCCCGGGGTACTCCCCCTGACTGGGGAGAGGGGTCCAAGCTCGGCGTTTACCCCAGATCCAAGTACTCCCCCAAAGTGTTCTTCCCTGTGCTAGGTTAGGAGCGAGCTGAAGGTGAGAAGTTGGGGTGGTTGAGGGATGCTGAAAAACTAGAATAACGAAGGTAGGACTGGTTTGATTATTTATAGGGGTTCTCTCTTGCGCTGATTGGATAGATGGATGTGATTAATGATGATGAATTGGCCGCGTTATTTATCTGCGCATGCTCCTCCCGAAACTTGTTTATAAAACATCAAAGTTTGAGACCTTGTCCACTTCAGTCTTAAATCTTAAATCGCATTTTCTATTATTTTAAAATTCTATCCGACACTAATAAGCTGATGATTATTTAGACAAAATTGCTTTTAACAGCTAATTGTTCAGTATTAAAAGGTGACATATAACAAATTTCTTATTTTCATGTTATGGCTGATGACTGATAAAGAGCTAATATAAAAATTCTACAAAACATTGATAATTATTTTCATGTTATAGCCGATGACCGATAAATAGACAAAAGTAAAATTCCATCCAATTTTGTTCAAATAAAACACCAAAACATTACTTTAATTGCTATAGGTAAAACTTACATGTCACAGCATTATAATGTACAATTTGTACATGTATATTCATATTGAGATTTGCTAAAAGTTTAATTAGTTTTTACTATATTTTCTTTTCTTTTTTTAGAAATTTTAAGTTCATGTTAAATAACATCAAATTTAATCCAAAATGTAAAAATTTGAGAAAAGGTTATGACCAATTAAATATCCAATATCGGCCAATACCGAATTTAGACAAACTTCTTAAGCCGGTTTTTAAAAACTAACATTAGCTTTAGGGTCCCTTTGACCTGACCCTATCCTTCTCAGAATGAACTCCAGGATTGTAGCTCCTAGGAACGTGATGATGTATGGACAACAGGAAGTTATTTTACAGACGAAAAAAAAAGTGGTTAGTGTTCTTTGGAGTAATATGTGACCTTTTTACCTTGTCAAGTGTGATGTGTGGGTTTTTGGTGATGACAAACACTGTGGTTACCAAACCTTTAACAAATAGCATTCATTTGGGATTCAGTTACAGTTTTTGTTTTCAAATAATGGCAGAGCTGGCACAAACATGGGTGTGCAAATCAAGACAGTGGTTTAAAAGGGGCAAGGAATCAACATTTGTGGTTACTCCTCCATTCCCATGCTAACCCATAAAACAACATTAATTATTGTTTTGTGGGCTTCGTTTGGGCTCTTAAGTGAAATAATGGCTGCCTGTGGTTAAACTCGGACTTACCAATCTCGGTCTCATAGGGTTCCCCATTTTCTGGAAGCTGAATGAACTGTTTGGAGAACATGCTGGAACCATATCCTAAAATGTAGCCTTCAAGTTTGATGTCAGGGTTGGGTCGAACGAACTTCAGAACTATGGTATCCCCACTCGCGTTGATTCGAACCTTCATATTCTGTCTTCTTACTGCAAAAAGAAGTGTTTGAAACACTTTTAATTGGGTTAAGAAACAGACCTGCAGCTATTCAAATGTTCTCTGTTTCTGTGTTTTTACATTCAATGGCAGTAAAAAGGAAATGTACAAAAAGAGTTACTTTCAGAACACCGCAATGAATAAATGATTAATTACTTAAAGAGTAAGTCTTTATGTTTCCCATGTATTGAATGGAGATTGTTGATTTTTGAGGCCAAAGGGGGACGGAGGAGGGCTCTTTTGAGGAGCACAATACTGTGTGCCATGAAAATCATCATTGAGGTAAATCAAGGACAATGGATTTCACAGCTGAGCTTCCCATCACTTCACTCAAATCACAGTAGCATATGGACCTCCAATATTATGGACTAGTAACGCAGATTTACAGTCAGAGGAATTATGAGCATTTGACGCTCTGTACAGTTTCAAGAATTTGACACAGACCCACATTTAAAGTTATCGGATCATTATCTATTCAATCCCACACCAATCAATTCATTATAAATTAGCTTCTTTTCTAGCAGTGTAGTCTTTCACTGCCATTTCATTGGATAATTTGCAGCATGGAAAATGTCTCGAGTCCGTTTCAGGCCCATTCTAAATCCAACAAGCCACCAGGCTAAGCAGAGATTTGTTTCGCTTCCACCTTTTCTCCATCAATCAGAACAGTTTAACACTGAGTTAAAGAGGCCACAAGACGTCCTCCTTAAACTGATTTAAACTGGTTGGTCTGGGCCTTTGGAAAGTGATGTAGGTGTTTAACTTTAAAAGTAATTGCAAGCTTGGCAGGTCAAACTCATCGCCCCTATCTGTCAAAGTCTCGACGAAGCACCATTTCAGCCAAAGCTCTCATTAATCAAGCTCTTTAAACAGGCAGTTCGCCAAAAAAATGAAAATCCATAACATACTCGCCAACCTAAAACTATTCGACGTCGGTAGAGAAAAAAGATTCTGAAAAATATTGATGCAAATCTTTTCGAACAGCAACAGTTCCTATTGACCACCGATATACATCGTAAATGTTTTCATATGATAGAGCACTAAATTACACATTTTAAGTTACCTTAAGTCATATGACAGCTTTGTATAAGAAAGTCAAGTCTTTTAGTGAGTTGGTAATTCAAGAACTGCTGTGACCTGATCATTGAGTCAATTAGTTGAAAAAATGATTTTTTCTTTTGAGCTTATTCTTTGGATGAACTAGACATTCAATTCAAAAACTACTCAGTCTGATTGTGAACCGGAACAGCCAGTGTAATGAAACATATAGCCTTAATAAATAATAATAATAATAATAATGAATTGATCCAGTTCTTGACACAACCGATGGAGTTGCAGTGCTTCTTGAGTCAACAGCACACCAGAGGGGAAGAATTTCAATAAATAATGATTTAAATTCAATCTGTTCCACACATATCACTATTGTATGACTTCAGAAAACTTGTATGAAGTGAATGAATTTCCTGGACAACTTTTAAGGGTGGGTGAAATGCTCGTTTTCACTCAATATCCTGTTAATCTTGAGTACCTATAGAGTAATACTGCATCCTTCATAACTCCAAAAAGTCTTTATTTTTATTATATTTATAAGAGAAAGATAGTCTGTACCGATTTTTCCCGGAAAAACACGAGCGCCTAGAGGTGTGACGTGTGGGCGGAGCTAAAGAATCACGAGCACCAGTAAGCTTTTCAGTTGAGAGCATGTGGAAGCTGTGACACAGATCCAGAGGCTGAAATTTAACAAGAGCAGCATCAGCAAAGGCGGTATGCTATGTGGTATGTACTGAAACTGTATATATTTGCTTAGCGGTTTTGGAAAATGACTAAGTTCCACTTTATGTCGTCTTTTTTTTTATTTTTTTATTTTTTTTAAGCTGTACATGTGGAAAGTGCAGTTTGATGACAACATCGCATGTTGTTTACTTGATGTGCTTACACGCTGATAGTTAAGTTAACAACACAGAGATATTTGAAGCAGTTTTACTCACCGCATGTGGTTCTAACACACAATCGTGACCCTTTTCCGTTGGGACTGCATTATTCTTAAGAAATAAACGATGTGCAATCCGAAATGCAGGGAACAAACAAAAACACTTGCACAACTCCGTTGATGCTGTGTAAAAATAAACTCCATCCACTGGTCCCTTAATGCTGTTTCTCTTTTGGTAATCTGTGCAGGGTTGTCTTGCCCTAGCAACCAAAAACACACTTCTTTTGTGACTTTTTGCGACGCTCTCGCTCTGATCAGGCTGTGCTCAGCCTCTCTCAGTGCTCTGCTAAACTGGAGCGCGCGCTCTTCCGGCAGAAAAGCGCGCACTTAGGACCCATATAAGGAAATTCCGCTCCATCTAACGTCACACAGAGCCATACTCGAAAAAAACTTTCCGAAACTTGTGACAAACCGGAAGAGGTTTTTTTGGAACAAAAATACTCCTTCAAACATACAACTTAATTTTTGAAACTTTGTCCATGTTTAGCATGGGAATCCAACTCTTTAACAGTATAAAAAACTCAGTATGCATGAAATAGCATTTCACCCCCCCTTTAATGATAATTAAATGATAATTGGGTGTTTTACTGTTGTTTTGTGAATTTCAGTGGTCACTTTTGGAAAATAGATGCATGGGTGCTATTGCTTTTTATGTTCAAAAAGAAAAACATAGCAGCATGTGGGTCTAGAAAGACATAAAGGTGAGTAAATAATGACAGATTTATTTGTAGTTGTATTATTATAATTTTTTTCTGAACTGTCTGTGAAGAATCACCCAACATTGAAGCACAGGCGTGTGGAAAGTCAACAGGCTAATTCAGTAACTCGTCGTCTTAATCTTTTGAAACCAGTTAAACAAACAGAATAGAGGAAGCGTGTGTGGTCAGGGAAGCGGCTGGATTTGTACAAGGAAATAACTACAAACCACTGAATCACTGGGATCACTGTAAAATAAACAGCTCAGTGAAGAACACTTGAAAATGAACTCTACTTTAGGTGTTCCCTACACAACAGTGCACCGTATCACTTTGATTAACTATAATAAAAAGGCAGGCACAGTCTTGTTTCTTCACCTATTCATTCAGATGTCTTTTTCAATTCCTAACCATGTCATTGTAGCTTAAGACTGGGGCCAAGGCTGTGAGTCATGGATAGGTTGGCATTGGCGGCAGAGTGGTGTTTTTGGTTTGCCTATTTGGTAATACTGTGATTTTTAGACAAGTTAGGTTGTGCACCTTACTTTGTGAACTAAATAAAATGATTGCTAAATTATCAAATTGAAGATGTATGAAAAAGAAAATAAATCCATTTAATCAGTAATTCTTTCTTGGGTCTTTGAATCCAAAGATTTGATGTTGTACCTTAAAAAAATCTGAAGGGTGGATAAATAGCAAAGGCTGGGCAAAGGTATATCTCATTTGACACCACTGACAAGCGTAATCATGCATGCTCTTTCCTGGCACTGATGTTGAATGACTTCTAGACTCAGAATAATCAGCCCCCATCCAGTGCCCTGCCCCAAGCTGAGTTCTGTCAGATATGGTTCATTTTTTAGCTTGTGCATGAATAAGGTCCAGTTTTAATTGGACATCTGGCACTTGTTCCACTTTAAACATAATTTACAAATGCATTGGTTTCTGGAAGGGTCAGTCTGATTCACAGCATTTCTCCTGGACACATGCCATGAAACACAAAGCACTTGCCAAGTCTGCATTCAAAATCAATTCGCTTTATCAAATCAAACTTGATTTTGCTCTGTTACTTTTTGTCATGTTTAAGACTTTAAATAAGCAATTTCAAGAAAATTAGAAGAGATCTTTGGGCTTCACAATGAACAGCCACCAAGTGACTTTAGTGTAAAAAAAAATGAATGTCAATTATTTCCACTGTTGAGGTTCACAATTGCTTAATTTGTAGAAGATAAGCAAATAATAATAATAAAAAAAAACAATGCAGTAAAGAAATGACATGAGGTTGAGTAAATTGTGACAGATTTTGATTTTGGGTGAACTATTCCTTTAAGTCAGCAATTTTCATGGAAAATCCAGAAATCTAGTTCTTATGTAGAACTCCAGGCTCTTGCACACCACATTACACGATAAACATGACCCAAATATCCAAGGAGATGATAAAAAAAAAAAAAAAATGGCACTAAACTTCAGAAAAAGCGAATCACCTGAGGGCACGAAGAGAGTGTAAATCTACTGTTTTCCCAGACTTCTGCAAATCATTCTTCTTTCAGGCACATTTACAACAGTTCTGATCTCTGCACTCAACAGCTGCTCTCCTTTTCCTTTCACCTCCCAAATCCTTTCATCCTCTTTTTCTTGTTCTGACTTTACTCCGGTGCTCACTTAGACACATTTTAATATTAAAACAACCGGTATTAGTTGCTTATACACAACCCTTCATTGTCAACACCAATCCTAAACACATGCTCTCTCACAATTCAAGGTTTTCTTTTTTTTTCTGATACTGTTTGGCTTCGGTTCTCAGTGTGCATTGTGAGCCTTCAGAGCTTGTTTTTACAGTACGTCTGCCTGCACATGACTTGTTAAGCCACCTTTGCCCTGCAGCAAGTTGAAGTACAGTAACAAGTAGAAGCTACATCTGAGCCACGTGAACTGCTGTGTCCTTTTAAGGCGTCAATTTTCAATCAAGTTCATCCATGCTTAAAAAAAAACCCCAAACACTTAAACCAGCCTAAGAGGGTTTGCTGGTTTTAAATGGTTTAAGATGGTCTGGAGGGTCTCTCAGCCTGATCAAGCTTGTCTTACCTGGTTTAGCTGGTTGCACAGCCTGACCAAACTGATGTTCAGCTACTTCAGTGAAGCGGAACCAGTTTAAAATTGCCCAAAACCAGCTTAAAACCAGCAAACCAGACCAGCCGGAACAGATAAGTGTGTTTCTTTACAGCAGGGATGAGAAGATCAATTTTCAATGCATCTTCACACTTGTTGAACTCAGCCCCACCCGGTAATTTAAACTCTGTCTTCAAGAAACGAAGTTGGCTAACGAAAGATAAACACAGAACGCTCCTGGGCTGGTTGACTAGCTGTGCTGAATGAAACTCGGTACAAGAGACAGGGATCTGAGCCAGTGCAGACATTCCTCCCCTCCGGAGATGGAGGTGGTTTTTAATAGCTGATAAATGAGGACTGATAGTGAACCGAGAGCTTGTATTACTAATGTCATAGCTAATCTAAGCACTCAGGGAAGCTGGGAGCTAGAGATCTTGCAAAGATACATGCTTATACACACATACACTGCTGGCACAGAGGAGGCAGGTGCTGGAACATATGTAGACACAGACAAAAATGCACCATGAACAGAATACTTAGGTGCAATGTATTCATTCAACAAGCCCTAAAACACACAATCAAGCACCATCGTGGAATATATATATATACACACACATACATATGCATACATAAAAAAAAAAAAAAAATGTAATACAACTTGATTTTGGCCAGCTTCATACACCATGTGGTAACCATTAGCACTGTTTTAAATTTTTGTCTATCTGCCATTTTGCATCTCGCAAGTGCCTGGTTGGTTTCTGAAGCTGGATTCTGGACAACACTGGACAAATTGCACGTGCCTCATTTTCCAGTACTTTTTCAGGCTCCAACCCCATTTTTTTCCCTTTGCAGAGTTTCGCTACACCCCAAATGTAATCATGTTGTATATAATTTCGCTACTAATCTGCTCACGCATGCCCAAATGCACCTGCAAAATGCATGGAATGTTCCTAAAAATGAATGAAAAATAAAACCAATGGCTTGTTCAGGGCATCTTGCAATGCAAATGCAACAGGTTAATCATGCACCTGCAACTCTACAGAAATATTTTTTAGGATCACATTACAATCCTAATTTTACAAGACCTACTGCAGAAATAAATGCATGACATTCTGAAACACAAACAGGTGCATCATAAAAAACACACTGATCACCAAAAGACATGAGTGCCCCGTGCTGAAGGGCATGACACTGTGAGTATGCGGCACCATGGTGCTGAACTTGCCTCTGACTCTTTGTGCTGTGCTGCAAGCGAGGAGGAGAATTCCTGCAAGCTTCAGAAGGAAGCCCAAGTGAAGGACAGTGCTGCCTGCCATGGTGCTCTGCTCCGAACCGAGAAGGGATGCTGCCCGATTTCTCTAAGTCTGTTGCTGCTGGTGCTAGTGTCAAGTCAGGACTTCTTGAGCTCACCGTGTGCGTCTGCTGAGTGATAGACAGTGCGAGAAGTCCTCCAGGATGTATAGTGACCAGGGAGGGAGGAGATTGCTGATGCATGCCTCAAGCACACCCACCCTCACCAATCCACACACACATTTGCGGGGGGTGAGCATGGTTTTCATTTACTGGTCTTGCTCGACCAAGCGCTCTCTCACATTTTCTTCCATCAAGGATTTTTCCCTGCAGCTTTTGTGTTTGTGGGTGTGCAAGTCTGTGCTTGTGTCAGAGTGTTCCCTCGAAAATTTGATTGGACCTAGTACACAGACTTGGGGCACCCCTACAATGGCAAAAAGCCCAAAGAGAGTCTGAGTACCAAGAGGACAATGACTGATAAAGTACATAAGCAGGACATGAAATGGACAGGAGGATGACACAAACTTCCCTTCCTCCAGTGAAATAACCTGGTGCAGATATAGTATCCCTCTATTTCATCATCACAGCGGCACTTGTCTGCCTGTGCCCATTGCTAACCACTGTTCATTACATCTTGTCTAGAAGGGTGTCCAGCCACACATTCTCTGCCAAAATAACCTCACCTCTAGGGCCATAGGCGAAAATTGGGGAGGTGGTTGAGTGGAAAGTGATTATAATGACAAGTGCTTCCAACACGTGCCACTGCATGCAACGTGCAAAGGGAAGCACTCACTCCAGTGAGCCTTGTCTGACAAACAGGATGTGAACAAAGACATATTCATGAATCAAGCAACCTAAAAATGATGCAACTACAGCTTAGCATGTGTCTCCTACTACATCATCAGCACAGAGCACCATAAAACAAGAGCTCTACTCCAGGACGTCCCGTGCTCCAAAAAGAGCTTTTTTAAAGACCATAGCAAGCAAAACAAACTCAAAAGAGAGAAAAAAAAGAACAATTTTGGAAAACCACTCCCTATCATGATTCAAACAAAACGTCACTCATTTATAGCTGTGAACATGTCTACAGCTGCTTGCTTTACCAATACAACAGTTTACAACCAAGTGAGTTGCCAGAATCAAGCAATATGTTTATGTAATAAATTTAGTTGATTTTTTTTTTTTTTAATGTATTTTGATTATTTGTATGTGTGCCTGTTAAGGTTTGATTGAATTTGTGTAGCACCACAACAGTCTGAACTAATTTTCCCAAGGGATTAATAAAGCACTAAACTAACTAACTCATCAGGCCATGGGATGCTTTTGGCTAGAGCTTTAACTCTACGCACACACGCATACACACACACACACACGCACGCACACACACACACACACACACACACACACACACACACACACACAAACATACTATATATATATATGGTTTCAACAGATGGTACTACTCTGTGTCTCTGTGATTGCCTCGTAAATTCATAATGAGTCACTTCAAAAGACAGAGCTGGATTGGACAAATTAGAGAAGACTTGTAGACCAGAATCAGTTCATTACTGCTTTGTTTTTCATGCCTGAAAACATGTTGACCTGTAACCCTCCCTAGGAGCATGCCTCAAATTGTCATGCTGCCTTTTAACTGCTTGACCATCACCCTGAGGTCAAGCAGCTCACCTTTTAACTGAGCCATTGATTTTACAATGTTTCAGCTTGAATGCATGGTATGCCAATACCTTTCTTGGTTATGCAGTTCATTTGAAGCATATTAAATAAAGCTTACTGGAAATCTTAAACTAGATCAGCATTCATTTTTTGACCAGCATAGACAGCATAACTAATAACAATGCAAATAACAATATTTTATCTTTGGAATCCTCAAATTGAATTGTGCACAAGCTCCTAAATGAATAAATAAGATAAAGGATGTTTCAAAATAATACTAGCCCCTGCAGATTAATAATATATAACATATTTTATATATACATTACTTTTCATTAAATCAATTACTAAAATAAATAATGCAAAAATTGATCAAATTATTTTAAATAATTAAAAAATAAATTCCATAGCACAAGTTGTGTTGTTGTTGACTTTGCTATGATATCAAGAACAGTGAAATTGGTATCAACGAACAAAATTTTGGTACAGAGGAACACACACATATGACACACAATCTGCTCATGGCTTCTCCTACTTAATATCAAAGTGATGAGTGTTGAAACTAAAGGAAAGACTTGACAGGCTCCTTGCAGTTTGTATGTCATTGAAATCACGGCTTATATAACAGCTTCACCATGTCTAGCCTGCAAATTGAGCCTTTTAGAAGGGAAAATCATTCTTAGCTTCACAATGCAGCCATTGTCTTTTAGCCTTGAGCAAATGGCATCAGTTAGAGGAGTGTGACGCGAATCTATGAAATTTTTCTAAAAAGGAAACAAACATTTAAAGCCTCCCCTCCAGCACCCCCTGCTATACATATTTAACAGATTATATAAATGAGATGTTCCATGACCTACCTGTCAGGCTGAATTGCCTTCCTCACAGGTATCACTGACACAGGCCATATTATTGCTGCTCAGGTTTGGGCTTGTTCCATTGTATTCCACATGGATGAGAAGTTAAAGCTGGTTTTGCTCTAAACATCTGAACTGCGTGGCTTATATTACGGCACAAACGGCCAATGAAAATGTCACATCAAGTTAATGGCACGTTTCTGATTCTAAACTGAATTCTGACATTCGGTTTGCACACATCAAGCAGTTCCTTGGATTTCAAGGCCTGTTTGATATGTGTACATAGAAGCATTGTTGGTCCCATCTGTGAAACATTTCATGCTAAAATGAAGCCCAGCTCAAAGCGGCCCTGAATTACCAGGGCAGACGTTCAACAACACTCTCTGCTGACTTTCATCAAACTCCAGACACTTGGTTTACAAGTAGATGTATTTATGTAGAAAAAAAAGAGAAGCTGCAGAGCTGACTTTTAAATGCTAAATGCTACAAAGTTTATTTTTTTATTTTTTTTCTGGTCTCACTTTTGATTTGACAGGGGAACTTTTACTGAATATTAGTGCACATGTCCAGTAAGTTCAAACACTGATGTCAAAACAGGAAACAGTTTGCTTTTATGATCTGGCATGGTTCTAATGTGCGCGTTTGGCTTTTTAAAACCAAAACCCCTCTGAAATTCCCTGCTGAGTCACATGAACCATAATTTCTTACCCATCATCATCATCATCCTCCTCAGAGGAAAAACACTTACCTGTTTTGTAACATCCATTCATCATCTGTCTGTTCCTACCCTCCAGTGCTATGTTTTCCTCTCTGACCTAGAAGCACATTGATCTCAAAGAACTTCAGCATGTGCTCATGGACATTAACCTCTATTCCTAAACCATCAATCATTGTATTCTCTTTGCTTAAGTGAATCACAGGACATGTTCTCCAGCATGTAACTCATAATATGTTACCTTAGAGATCACCCTGGGCTGCTGAGATTTGAGTGAGGATTAGAACAGTGCAGTCCGTTACATTTTTTTAGCTGTAAGTTGTTGGACATAAATCATTTTGTGTGAGCGGATAGAGGCCGTGATAGAGGTTAATGTTTTGTTTTGGTCAATGAGAATGAGAGGACTTTGTAGGGACCAGCCAGTGCTCGAATGTCTCATGGGGTTTCTCAACAGTGAACATTGTGAGGACCAGCTGTACATCTGGAGCCTGAAGAAGAGAAACGTCCCCAGCTCCTTTGCAGGAACAGCATGCTGGGTATTTTCCACCAGTTTATTTGCATGTCTAAGAGGAAAAGAAGATCATTGGGTGAATGTAGGTCAGAGCGTCTTTTCGCTCAACTTTAGTGATCCAGATGAGATGAGATGAAACTTTTTGGGTTTTAATGCCTATTAATGCTCTGGACATCTTGTGTATAAATGTGTGGACATTACATGTTCCACATGTTCATAGTTAAAAAGGCTACAGTGCATTAGACTTTAATTTCTCTCGCTTGAGGGGCCTGGATCACACCAAGACTCTTAGCAGCCTTAACACTTTATACAGGAGAGTGCTCAGTAAAAACAAGCTTGTGGCCAGCTGACAAGACACATTTCATGGAAAGATTACATCTAAAACACTTTAAAAATTTTAAATAGATTATTTTATATCAACTACAAAATTATGATGGTAAATGGTAAATATGATTAATGACCAGATACTGCCTAGAAAACATACACTTTCTATACAATTATAGAAATGCATTATATTATATTATATTATATTATATTATATTATATTATATTATATTATATTATATTATATTATATTATATTATATTATATATTTTGCTTAGAGACAGATTACTCCCAACCCCCTAGGATTGTTTGCATTTATTACACACATTATACCGTTAAAATACATATTAATCTTTACAAAACTATACATAATTATAATAGGATAAGGCTTTGGCTTTAATAAGTGGTCGTTTTTTTTTTTTTTTTTTTTTTTTTTTAAGGAAGAAATATTCAGGTGAAAGTACGCTTTGACAGAAATAATAAATAAAAAAACTGGACTGAAGAGTTTTAAGCACATTCAGATTCACCTGTTCATGTGAGGTGTTTCATGGGGATTTAAGTCCAAACATGTGCACATGCAGTGAAATACAGATGGTTTCTATCACTTTACTCATCTTCATTCTCAATATTGAACTAAATAACACCTCTTTGAAATGCACTGGTTTAATGTGCATTTCATTCATATGCAAAACTAGATGTCACCTATGAGTTGTTATTACCAGTGAAGAACGGTGACGTGTTGTCTTATGAAGATGTCCTGCAAGTGCCAAATTTGTCAGAAAGAGGTAAGAGAGAATCATTTTGACACATAAAACCTTAGCCTATTGCCATTAACTACACTAACGTATAATGTATGTTTATAGGTAGAGGTCTGTAGCAGTTGTAGCCTTTAACATCACATACAAGTGACACATATATCAGGCATGTTTCCTCCAAGCAGGTAATCTTCTAAACATATTGAATGAGAAAAATAAAATCATAGTACAAAATTAAATCAATGACAACATTACAAAATATAACATTAAAAAGTGTATAAACCACTAATTTTTCTAAATAAACATTTTGCAACAACGCCACCAGCAGGGAACTAGAGGATGCAGCATCTCGTTCCCCTACTCAGGGAACCATGGTTACATTCGTAACCTGAGACGTTCCCTTTCAAGGGAACTTCAAACGTCCTCTAGGGGGCGCTATGGGGAACAGTATACCCACGCCACCATGCTGAGGGGAGTGCAGGCCAGAATCATGGCGAACACTAAGTACCAACTCTACCATTTCCACGGGAGTTGCCCCTGGGATGTTTAGACGGCTGTCTGTGACAGTACCCCTTACGGCCAAAGGCCTAAGCTAAATACCCAACTTAATTGTTAGGGCCTTGGCCTAGGGTAGAGCTGAAGGCTTGAAATCAGGAAAGATTCCTTTAAAGGGATACGGCTAAGAACCTAGCATTTTATACCAGGTCTTGCCTGTCACACAGTGGCTACTGCTAGCTTTCGCATAAGCTTGCTGAAAGAGCTGTCTTAACAGTTCTCTAGTAGCAACACCCTGTTTAGATAGGTATCCAAGATGAACAGGGCTTTTACCAACTCAAGAAAGGGCATGAAGCAACCGCACAATGCCCTCACCATATATGATTTTAAGAAAGAACGCAGAATACTAACGTGCAAACTTACCTTAGTGTGGATTTCAGAAAGTGTGCAGAGACTTCACATGCACACTTCACATAGCATAGATTTTCAAATACTGTTCTAAGGATGGGCTCTCGTGGCACTCCGATAGAGCAGCTCATAGATGGAATGGTACATCTCAAAACAGTATGTTTGAGAGTCATCAACTCGATCTATGGAAAAATACGGGAGCGCTCTGTGTTAAAATACAGAGATCTCAGTCTCATATGAGAGGAGAACTCAGAGCTCAGAGTAGTGTGCTCATAGGCGACCCTTTTTGGAAAAAGGGGAGTGCTGCTTAACTACCACGATAATCACCCAAATAGCCCCTCATGTTGACACACTGATACACACTGGATGAATGATGCCCAAGGAACCTAATCATCTCAAGAAAGGCAATGAGGTAGAGCACGTAACCCTTACCGTACAGGATTTCATAAAGTGCGCAAAGTGAGTCTTGCATGCACACTTACCACTTAAGTGGATTTTAGAAAGTGTGCAAAGTGTTCACGTGCACACTGACAACCATGTGGTTTTGAGAAAATACACATAGCTAAGCGTGTGTACCAAAAGGTTCCCAAGCATCGCAGAGGCGCTAAATTGCACGGGAGAGGCAATCTCAAATTTTACAAACCTAGGACGAGGGGAGCATCATCTGAGGCAGCCTATACAAGAAGACTTCTGTAACTGCCACCTCCACCTCCGCTATATGCGACAGCACCACTAAGCGGCCAGGAGACCCCTCAGGGTGACCTGTCCGGACATCCATGAAATTCCCTGCAGTGCTGTGCCAGGCCTGATGATCAAGAAGGCTTCCGCAGAAACGTGTGTTCTCAGCCGCCTAATACCAGAACATGAAGCAGGATAAAGGAAACTCACAGAGTTTATTAGTAGACACATAACCACCAGCAATTTAACACACAAAAGTATATACAGAGAGAGTTACATACTCACCCAACCTCCTGTGCTGGAGCCCCGCTCAAGGGGCGCAACCTTTTAGTCCGGACCTTCAGTAGGGTAGTTGGCCCGCTAGCAGGGTTGCCAGGATTTCACAGGAAAACCCACCCACTAATCAAACCTATAGCCAAGTCATATTTCAAGGGGGTCCCAAGTTAAAAATTGCATTCCGTGGGGGTAAAATACGTTGGTGGGGTTCATCTTCTAAAATACACATTCCAGGGGATACAGATCATGTTATTGGAGTCGCTTCAACCCACGATTCAACAAGTGATTTTAAACAAAGGACTTAGGTACCTCATTTCAGAATACACACACACACACACACACACACACATACATATATATGATGTGGTTAAAACCCTCTTACAGTAGGGTCAGAAAAATAAGTTAAAGTAAATGACCTTAGGAAGAGATATTAATCAACTATTGTAGTCATAATAATCAGATAAAATAATTATGTTATAATATTTTATATTATAATTAAAGAATAGGTTGCATATGACAAAACTGGATCTAGTAAGCAGGCAATAAAAAGAAACAAATTTCAGGAAATGATTTTTATGGTTATGCAGGTTATGCAGGCTAACCCACATGGTCTGGTCTTGAACAATTTGTCCGAATCTGCTTCAACCTCCTCATTTACGATTGTTGAATATTGACTTTTCTTGTTGTGCTCTGTTGGTAGACCACTGATGAGGTTGTTCTTACCAAAACTGGAGCAGTGAAGCATTTGTTTACTTAAAATTCAGCCTTTTTTTATTTAGTGGTGACCTAGAATCTCCATCACACCACATCTAGATGCTCCCAAAGTAGGTCCTGTCAACAACTCCAGTTGCAAGTAATATTTTGGACAGTTTGTTGAGGAACATCTGGACTTGTTATACTTTCATTTAGATTATTCATTCCTTAACAGAAATGGAAATAGCTTTAAGCAACCTTGCTGCAAGTGATAATGTACAATTAAGTATGATTTTTGTTGAAGAGTTTTGAGTTAGGCACTTGCGTCCCTTCCTGTTAAAGTCCAGAATAACATACACTTTGGACCAGACCTCTTGACATTCATCAAAGGTCTGGCTATACAAGACTACAATGATTGTAACCCATGCACCACACTTAGAGATTAAACCAACAACCTTACAATTACCAACTACCACTAAGCCACAGCCATCCCATGATACTTCCGAGCCATTTAGTGCTATGTAATTATCAGATCTTGATTTCAGTATTACTGAAACATAAGTTTAAATAGTCCACCTCACATACTGTACAGAAGCTTCTTAACAACTCCATGGAAGCACTGACACAGAATCTAGCCTCAAATTTGTACTTTCCCCACATTTCTCCTGTAGTGCTGGCAAATCCCTTATCTATGATCCGCTGCTAAAACATCGTAATTCTGTGGAAGCAGCTAGCAGTGGTTTCTGAGAGTCATAAATCACATTGTTTGAGGAACCAAAGTTCAAATATATACAGCAAATACTTTTGCTCAAAAAATCAGCGCCCACAAGATTATTTATTATTATTTTAATGTTTTTTAAAGACATTTCTAATGTAATGTAATATTATAAAATATAATTAACATTTTAAATAACAGTTTTCTATTATTATATATCTTAAAATGCTATTTATTCATGTGATGCATCATTACTCCAGTCTTCAGTGTCATGTGATCCTTCAGAAATCAATTTAATATTCTGATTTGGTGCTCAAGAAACATTTCTGATTATTATCACTATTGAAAGCAGTTGTGCTGCTTAATATTTTCATTAACATTTTTTCTTACTAACTCAAACATTTTGCGCATAGCCAACCAAATTAATTTTGTCAATTGGTTTTGTTTTACAAGATTAAACAGTTTTACTGAATAACAAGGCAAAATTGGTTATTTAAAAAAAAAAAAAACATTAATGTTACAAACATCATTCACAATTATAAATATTTCCCCTCTAGTCCTACACTCCCAACCCAGAGTTACAAAGTTCCATGTCCCAACCCTACGGTCCACATACTGAATGCATCTAAAAATGTTACAAAACACAATACACAAATACTGAATGCTGAAGAATTTCAATCATGTTATTTAATCTAGCAAAAAAAATTAATATTTGTAATTTTAACTCTTCTGTTGATTCAGGATATAACATGAAGGATACACACCTTTCAAACATATTTTTGGTTTCAGTCAAACCAGCTGTCATAATATTCCATTGGCTAAAGATTCTTGTTTCCAATGGCCTGTTGACAACTTTCTTCCATGTTCCCACCTTAACAATCAAGAAACACTAAAGGTTTAGATTTCCTCACCAGGGTCTAGCAGTACTAAAAACACAGCAATGACTTCTACGAAACAACTTCTAGGAATTATTTGGGTACGTCTTGTTACACCAGAACAGTTCTCTATCAATTAAAATAACACTGAACATCAGTTTGTATAGTTAAATTTGTGGAGTAGC
This sequence comes from Carassius auratus, assembly GCF_003368295.1. Classification (NCBI taxonomy): domain Eukaryota; kingdom Metazoa; phylum Chordata; class Actinopteri; order Cypriniformes; family Cyprinidae; genus Carassius; species Carassius auratus. The sequence goes on from NC_039289.1 coordinate 9,387,728, forward strand.
ATTCGCTCAACCCAAGAATTCTCTCAAAAGTTTTCTGGATGTAAGGATGTAAAGTGCAGCTATAATGATCAATTATTTTTGTGATGTCTGTTGAATAGAGACACGACCAAGAACAGTTCATATTTTCACTGTTATAAGTATTTGAACATGTGCGGTACTGTCAATACTGCTTGTTTGAAATTAAGATCAATTGATCAGTCATGATATGCAAAACCTACATTATCAATGGAAAAGTAAAAACTGCTGATGCAATAAACATTAATATATATATATATATATATATATATATATATATATATATATATATATTAAAATAATAATGGCTTTTACTTATCCAGCATACTTCACCTTTGATGCTTATGACAGCAGAGAGATTAAAAAGCATATTCAAGGAATTAAGGAATAAGCCATGTAATCTTCCAAGTGCTCCAGGGAAGTTCCTACTTACGAGTTCGGAAATTACAACATGATGTTCATTCATTGATTTTTGTCTGAATAAAATGGGCTTGCTGGACTATTTTATACTTTTCTCTCTCATTTTAACATTTCCAAAATGCTAATGCAGCATAAATAGGTGCACATTTGGTGGAACTGATGTTTTATTCTATGATTTCCATGCTGCAGCAGAGAATTATCGGAAATGTAGTCTGGTTGCACAATGTTTCCTCTTAATAAACTTTCAATTCAATTCAATTCAAGTTTATTTGTATAGCGCTTTTTACAAAACAAATTGTTACAAAGCAACTTTACAGAAAATTATGTTTCTACAATATTTAGTAGTAGCTAGTAGTTTGTGCACATTTGACAGGATTTTAGAAAAAAATAAAAATAATAATAATAATAATACAAGACGTAGTCAGCTAGACGATGAACTATCAATATTATTAATTAAGTTATTATATGATTCAGTCACACATTAAGCAATAATTGTTAGTTCTGTTTGTTGATTCAGGGTTAGCATCATCTGGGGTCCTCTGAGGGTCAGCATCATCTCTTCTCAGGTGTTCTGGATCCAGACTGAAGCTGGTGTAAATCCTAGTTACCACGGGATGTAAATCCCGTGGCGAAACATAGAAACAAAATACAGACATCATTAGCATAGCTGCTGATCCAACAAAGTAAAATTAGTTTAACCCGCGGGCGTCGTGCTGCGAACCGTCTCGATCAGGCTGCTGAAGTCCCTCTTCAGCGTCTCCGTCTGCCGCAGCGTGGTGTCGTTAACCCGGGCGTGAAGCACGACCGCTCTGGGGCTCTCGCCGTCCTTCAGGATCGCGGGTATCTGCGCAGAAACATTGAGAACACGAGCACCAGGCAAACAATGAGTGTGCACTTTACCTTCGGCTAACGTAGCACTTACGTGTCGGACGATGGAGTCTCCGATGATCACAGCGTCGCGTCCTGTCTCGCGGAGGGGAGCGAAGCGGTTCTGGATGGAGATCTCGAAGGCAGGAGGGGGAGAAGTCGTCGCCCGGGACCCAGCTCGCGTCCTCCGCTGATTGTTTTTGTTGTAGAATACAATAGAGGATATATTCACGCGCTATATAAACGGAAACGATGATGTATAAAATTGATTTTTAAGTTAAAAATAGTCAATGAAAAGAATATAGTGACGGAGCTCAAACGCAGTACAGCCGTCAACAACAAACAACAAACCAACTATATTAGTGTCTTCTGGCAAACTTTATGTTCTTCTGCGCTTGATAATGTCATGGAAGTAGCAACAGATCTGTTCTTTCATATTGTAATATACTGTATATCTGAGTGAAAAGGATTATTAAAAAAGAATGAAAAGTTATGAGATCATAAAAAAAAAAAAATCCACATACAGTATACTGTTCACAATAAGATCTATGAGAATAATTTTAGGGTGAATTTCCATTTAATGCAGACTTTAAGGGGTGTTTGGGTTTCTCTTTCCCTGTCAAGATACAAATACCACCAAAAAAAAAGTTGCTCTAGCTGTAACTAGCTTGATTATCCCTTTAAATCTCTCTGTGAAAAACAGAATCAGGAAGTGATTTTAATCTATTTACCATCATAAATCCAGGCACGACTTTAAAAACTTTTTATCTTGGAGTGTTTTGAGGAAAGGATGGTTCATTGCTATCATGTGTGTTTTTCTTATCTGCAGGCATGACTAACTCCTCAGCTGCTGTTTGCTGATCTGCAGATGTAGTTCATTGCTTGGATTACGATTAGCTATCATAGATTTCCTTGCGGTGGATCCAGTAAGTGATGCAGGTTCACGTCAGTGAATGGGCTCTGTTCCGTCAGAAGCTTGTTAAACGGCAGCTGTGATGAAGCTGAGCTTCTGTGCACACTGCTAGTAAAACAGTGGCTATGCATTTATAGTATGCTATTTCTAGTGTATGAAATTCATTAATCACTTAATCATTCTCATGTTGTGTTATGCTTTCATTGTATGGAAAAGAGCAGCGTGAACATTCTTTAAAATATCTTCTATATGACACAAGGATTAATATATTATGGCAGAATTGACATTTTTGGTTTCCTTTTAAGTGCCCCTATTATGCCATTTTGAATATTGCCTTTCATGCAGTGTGTAATGTAGCTGTATGTGAATCTAAATGATCTGCAAAGTTGTAAATCCAAAAGTGCACAATAAATAAAGTCATTGCCGCCCAAAAGAAAGAATAAACTCTGAACAGCCTAAACGAGTCGTTAGCAATTAGAATCCCACTTTTGTGATGGGTACACATCATGTGGTAACACATTTGCATAATACCCACATATGATCAGATCAGCCGGCCGCAAACAACTTGACCCCGCCCTCAAACACTGTAGCTTGTTCAAGTCAAGAAGACGCTGTGTCCCATGCGGTGAAAGTAAAATCTCTGTGAGCTTAACGCAGGATATGCTTGCTCTTGAAAGATGGCTCAGTACCCAGTTTATTTGGACTAACTGGCTTCACTTAATCATATCTTGTAAGTATGATTAATGATAGATGTTTATATTTCCTATTGAACGTTCAAAATACAAAACTATGGCAATGGGCGTATTGTTTCTGACATGCGCTGTACGCAGTAGACCAATCTCAACAGACTGAGCCATCTGACCAATCAGAGGAGAGTAGGCTCACAGAAAGGAGGTTGAATCTTAGAACTGCTTTGAACAATTCGTTTGAGAATCGTTGTAAAACTAGTTGATAATAAATGCATATTTTGAAAAAACAAAAACATTTTTTTTTACCTTGCATGAATGTAAACCTATTGTTGGAGACTCTTAAAACAATATTAGAAACCTTAAAAATGGCATAATAGAGGCACTTTATTATATTCCTTTTAGAGAAACAGAAACCCACTATGTTGAAGTGTTTTTGAAGTAAGGACAGTTCACCCCACAATGTGTGTTTTTCTTATCTATAGCCATGACTAACCCCTCAGCAGCTGTAGAGAGACTTTAGGATCAAGGCTTGGATTACTATTAGCTACCATAGATTTCCTTGCAGTGCACCCAGAAAGTTATGTAAGTGGATGTCAATGAGTGAGCCCAAAGCCACTTATTAAATGCCTGCTGTGATGAAGTTGGAATTATTGACAAATTTAATAGTTGCGTTACAGTCCAGTTTATGTAAAGTTGCTATTTCAGGCTTGCCTGCTTTTGGAAAAATGTGGGTGTACATTTTTAAATGAAATTTTTATACATACATATATATATATATATATATATATATATATATATATATATATATATTATAACATTCAAAAATATATATATTGAAAATCTTTATGTTATGTAATGCTTCACAGTCCTGGATCATTTAGTGCTCAACCTAATACATGACTAAGCAATTTTTTATTTGCTTATTTATTTTACTGATTGCGAGTTTACACCCGTAGTATTTTTCGAAAAAGATGTTTTTGCCTGCAATATTAATATCTTAATTTAATGTAATTTTTTTTTAAATCCACTTGGCTTATAAATCTGAAGAAGCACATACTCATTGATACGGAGCCCCGCACATGATATGCAAGAAAAAATAAATAAATTGTGCGCACAATTTACAAATTCGTTCCCTCAATTTACTAAAACGTAAACTATTACTATTGCCTTCCCTCGATTTACTATTGCGTTCACTCGATTTGCTAAATCATGCGCACTATTTAGCAAATCGTGGGAACGAATTAGTAAATTGTGGGCACAATTTATAAATTGAGTAAACGCAATAGTAAATAAAGGGAACGCTATAGTAATCGTGTGCACGTTTTAGTACATTGACAGAACAAATTAATAAATCGTGCACACGATTTAGCCTTATATTTTTTTTCCTGCGGATGCTGGATGACAGTTTTGATCCAAATCCATGTTTTTTTTTTTTTTTTTTTTTTTTTTTTATCATCGCTCCAGGGTGAGGATGTAGAAGGACGCTTGTTTTTGCAGTTTCATTATTCCTGTTCCAAAGAGAACAACCTGCCAGTGGTAGATAGTTTCCAACCACCGTAAGATTGATACGAAATGTCCAAGTGTAGCACCTGCTCCAGCCAGTGGATTTTGTCTTTTTACTTAAACAAATTCTCAATCCTGTTTCAACCGGCTGTCACACCAGAACATTAGCCACTGTCGGTTTCACTTGGATGGATGTGGCTGATTGGCAAACTTCTTAAAGGCCTCATATTTGGGTTCATGGAAGGTGTTCTCTCATATGTGCTCTTTGGAATCAATTCAAGATTTTTTCTCCCCATTTTGTATTACGTAACATTAATGAAGTAGGTCTGGAGACTATATGCTTACAGTGATCTCAGACGTGAAACCTGAAAAATGGAAAACAATCAATACAAGACTTATCACACTTTACAGGTACCAGGCAATTGGACATATATGTGTTTATTGGACCAGAATATGATGGAAATGAGTGTTTGCAGACTTTGACATACACATTAAGTGGAGGTAAACAAAGATAAACAGTCTTTATATGCGATTGGATGTTTATAAGATGTTTTTTGACCAGCAGAAAGGTCACAGAAATCAAAACACACCAAGGTAAGTGAGGGAATTTTGTTCTGTAAATGACATGATGCTTGTTGTCTTGTGACTTTTCATATTTAATTACCTGTAAAGCTGTTAAAAAAAGCCACTCGTGTCAAAAAACCTGTATCTTTTGCTACAGAACAACTGGACACCAGGAACTTGCACCACAAAGCTGAATCCATATGAGCAGCACAGCTGTTTTCAACATTAATAATAATCAGAAATCTTTCTTGAGCAGCAAATCAGCACATTAGAATTATTTCTGAAAAAATTGAGTAATGATGCTGAAAATTCAGCTTTGCATCACAGGAATAAATTACTTTTTAAAATATATTCAATTATAAAACAGTTATTTTTAAATTGTAAAACTATTTCACAATATAACAGTTTTTACTGTATTATTTATTTTTGATGAAAGAACTGCAGCATTGATTGATGGGCATAAAACAATTCTTTTAAAAACATCTTACCGACTTCAAACTGTTCATTTCCATTTGACATTCTTCTTAACATGTAACTGTCTCTGTTGCTATATCCAAATTTAAGATTATTATGTTAGTGACAGTAATATCCTTTAAGAGAGGCTTGTTGGTGTATTGTATACCAAAACCATTCAACCTTATATGATAATATGAGAAACCACAAGATGTTAATGTTCTAAATTTCAAATGCCAATAAAAGCAACTTGTTCCTGGGGAAAACGGTGGTCTCCAAAAGAAGCACATTTGCTCTGGAGCCAACTTTTAGTAATACCTCCATTCCACAGAGATGTCCTGCAAGTACTGTATTTACACAGCTGATGTTTTCTTATGAGATTTAGATTATCCTGCTGCTGTGCAAAAAGGTTTTCAGTGTTATTTCCAGGTTTCCATCTAAAGATAGTCAAGAAAAAATGTGCTTCCCAGGATGAGGTATATGTTATACTCAGTTAAAGTTTATCAAGTACAGCTATTAGTGTTGTGGAAGCTGATTTGAAATGTAGCTTGCCAAGTTGCTCATAATTTATATATATATATATATATATATATATATATATATATATATATATATATATATATATATATATATATATATATATATATATATATATGTGTGTGTGTAAATTTTAAAATATCTCCCTTGAAGTCTAGTTAACTAATCCAACAATCCAACATATGCTCATTGAGAAAACATACCTATTCATAATACAATAATACACTGCAGTTTCCAGTTGAAATGACTACTATAGCAGTAAAATACCAACAATTATTATAGGGGCACATTAATAAAGGCTTTTTTATGTGCATATATTTGCACAATACTATTTCACAACCTCAAAGTGATTACTCAATGAAGGTAATAATGGTTTGACCAATAACATGCAGACATTGTACGTACAGTAAGTGACCAGTCGTGGTGCGTCGAGACCAAAGTTGGGAGAAGTTGGAATCTACAGAGAACGGTCAAAGCAATGCAAGTACACGTACACATTAGTGTTTGACTTGAAGCAGCACTGAGCAGACAGATCGGTGTATGACATCAAAGTACTGTGAGAGCACTTCAAAAGCATAAGAAGCCGTCTGCACTCTAGCGCTCTCTCGGTGCTTTGTCATACAACAATTGGTCTGTGCAGCTCAAACAAAGCCAAAACTTTTATATTTTAGGCAATATAGAAATCATGGCCAGGACATGTCCTGGGAAAATGGAACATTTGGTCACCCTAATGTAACTTAAATGATGATTAGCTTAGCTTAGCATGCTAATTATCCACTCCATGCAGTCTCAGTGTAAAGGTGTGATGTTTTGTTATGAATTCATTCGTGTCTGGATTTAATAGAGAACAGAAACAAAAGGTGTTAGAGATCATGGTCAAGTCTTATTTTAGACTTTTCTTGGAGCTGTTACGATCATACACAATGTTTTCAAGATGTGTAACTCCTTTCTGGTGCTAGGATCTAAAGAAAGCCTTGTTTTGAATTAAGAGGGTTAGGCTTGCCAGATAGAAAATAGTGTACATGAAATTGTCTTAAGCTTTGTATAATCGTTGTGAAGATACATGGATTTCTATAACATTATATAGATAATTATATGGAAGAAACAGTTCTGTACAATATCATCTTTTATGTTCCACAAAAAATCATATAGGTTTGGAACGACATGAGGTTGAGTAAATGATGACAGAATGTTCATTTTTGGATGAATTGTTTCTTTAAGGTCACGATTTGTGTAAGAGAAGCTAGCAGATCAGTGACAAACTGAAACGTCTCTCCAGGGAGGTGGTCATTCTTGATTTATGGGGGTATCAGGTAGTATAGACCAGGCATCCGTGCTTTCTGAAGTCATGAGATCTACATACAGTGTGTCAATCTTGAGAGAAAACGTATGGCTGTGGACTTGGACCTGTATAATGTCTGATTTTGTTTGGCGTTGTACGTTGAAAATCAGTTGAAACTCTTTGTTGCCTTTCACATCTTTACTTTACCATAATTTCCATATCTCGTTCTCTCGCCATTTATGCCTTTTTGACAGGACAATGTGCTGCCAGTTCGGTGGGTTTTACGGTCAGCTTGAGCTCCAGACGTTTGGCCCGCTCCAGCTTCCAGTTTATAGAGGAGTCTGCAGGAGCCATTATGGCTGCCCCGGACTGGCCAGGCCCCAATAGCAATGCACAGCAGATTAAAGACAATTACGCAATAATGTATGTAAGTTCCTCACAATATTTGTTTTGTTTGTTTTTTTGTCTCTTGAACAATTGTATCTGAAATTTTATCTTGCATTTGGGCTGTTAATGTTAGACCAGGTTGGTCAGTTACTGTATGATTGCCGAAATTTCTAAAATGTTGTAAAAGAGCATCAAACCCCGGCACTGAAATGTATGCAGTGAGATCATAGCTAATTTATGCTGGTATACCACAGATATTACCCACTGAGGGACCAGTGATGAACAACAGTGATTGCTGAATGAAAAGTGCCCTGTTCCCACCATAAGGTTTACATTGAGTCTCTGTATAATCTGACATTACATAAGACACCGCTCTCCCAGAGGGGCTGATAAAAACACCTCCTTGAATAAGAGCCACTTGTTTAAACCTCAAAGCAACAGGAATCACCTGATTCTCCTGCGTGAGGAAAATTATGATCAATGTGATCAATGAATGAGTGGATTTAATAATAACATACATTCAAATGCAATTCATGCATTTAATGATTTGAATACAACTCTAGTAATATAAATATATTTTTAAATTTATTGTGGTATTTTTGGAAGAATGAAGTCAATATATATTTTAACTTCAACTTCGACTTTAAAGTTGCAACTTCCAAAAAAAAAGAAAAAAAAAAAAAAGAAGAAGAAGAAATCAAAAACATAGAAACCAACTGTAATACAGAGTACATTTCTAGGAACATAATGTGATTTTAAAAAGAGTTCTCATTGACCCTGATACTGTCATCTTATGTAATTCTGAAACCATGACCTCACAACAGTAACGCATTACATAATCTAACAAAACATTGAGTATACATCTGCTTAACAGCTGTCATTTACATCATCGTCATCCTGTTTCCTCTGAACGAAGCGGTTACTTCAAGTCATGGCATTTACAGTGGCATGTCTTATATGCACATGCAGCAGATACAGATAAATAGTTTTCATAAAGCTGCCAGTGTCATGGCATGCTTTAGGTTGGATTCTGGACTTTTCGGCTGCCCTCCAATCAAGGATACTGGAAGCCAAGGAACATAGAAGAAATGCGCACAGCATGTAGAGTGAACATTGCTTTTGCAGGCCCCCATTGTCACGCTGCACCGTCTTTTCCACAGGCACCCGTCCAGTGGAAATGCTATCTGCACAAACTCATAGCACACATCAGTCAGTGCGATCAAAGTCTCATAAGCAATTTTCTTCAAATACGAGTCATTAAAAAGCAGTTCAGTGCAATTAAGGAAGCAGTTCAGGGATATTTGAACTCTGAGGGCCTTCGGTTAGATTCAAGAGGCTCTTGATGTTCGAAATTTGAGTTTGTTGTTCTTCCTGTTGCTTTGGCCTCTATGTACACTTTTGCTTTCCCAATCGAGAGTTCTGTGCTGTCTTTCAAAAGAGTTGTGGGTGTCACAACAGTTCATAAACAGTCTCCTCATGTGGACAAAGGTGGGGCAGTGAAGGGTAGGGTAGGAAAAACGAGTGCAAGAGAGAAAGGGAAAAAGTTGAGACCTCTCAAATGTTTCTTTCCACAGGAAGCAGAGTTCATTTTGGTGAGGCCCACGTGCATCCTTCAAAAAAAAATTCTAAATAGGATGTTGCAAAGAAGACAGACGAGAGTTAATGTCTGCCACAAGCCAAATAGAGAACCAGTGGAGGGGAAAGAGAGGGCGAAACAGATCCAAACGAGCTGTAGAAGAGTTTTGATGATAAAAGTGGACATTAATTATAACTTATGAATGTAGCAAATGTGGAAGTTTTTGAATGTTTGATTCTGTGTAACGATTCTAGTTCCTAATCAATACTTTTAGAGAAAATATTTGACCTGGTAATTGGTCCTTATACAGGTGCTGGTCATATAATTAGAATATCATCAAAAAGTTGATTTATTTCACTAATTCTATTCAAAAAGTGAAACTTGTATATTATATTAATTCTTTACACACAGACTGATATATTTCAAATGTTTATTTCTTAGAATTTTGATGATTATAACTGACAACTAAAGGAAAATCTCAAATTCAGTATCTCAGAAAATTAGAGGATAACTTAAGACCAATACAAAGAAAGGATTTTTAGAAATCTTGGCCAACTAAAAAGTATGAACATAAAAAGTATGAGCATGTACAGCACTCAATACTCAGTTGGGGCTCCTTTAGACTGAACTACTGCAGCAATGCTGGTGGCATGGAGTCGATCAGTCTGTAGCACTGCTCAGGTGTTATGAGAGCCCAGGTTGTCTGATAGTGGCCTTTAGCTCTTCTGCATTGTTGGGTCTGGCATATCGCTTCATCCTCTTCACAATCTATGGGGTTATGGTCAGGCGAGTTTGCTAATCAATTAAGAACAGGGATACCATGGTCCTTAAACCAGGTACTGGAAGCTTTGGCACTGTGTGCAGGTGCCAAGTCCTGTTGGAAAATAAAATTTGCATCTCCATAAAGTTGGTCAGCAGCATGAAGCATGAAGTGCTCTAAAATGTCCTGGTATACGTGTGCGTTGACCTTGGACCTCAGAAAACACAGTGGACCAACACCAGCAGATGACATGGCACCCCAAACCATCACTGACTGTGGAAACTTTACAATGGACCTCAAGCAACATGGATTGTGTGCCTCTCCTCTCTTCCTCCAGACTCTGGGACCCTGATTTCCAAAGGAAATGCAAAATATAATTTCATCAGAGAACATAACTTTGGACCACTCAGCAGCAGTCCGGTTCTTTTGAAGCGAGATGCTTCTGATGCCGTCTGTTGTACGAGAATGGCTTGACACAAGGAATGCCAAAGCTGAAACCCATGTTTTGCATACGTCTGTTTATAGTGGTTCTTGAAGCACTGACTCCAGCTGCAGTCCACTCTTTGTGAATCTCCCCACATTTTTGAATGGGTTTTGTTTCACAATCCTCTCCAGGGTGTGGTTATCCCTATTGCTTGTACACTTTTTTTTCTACCACATCTTTTCATTCCCTTCGCCTCTCTATTAATGTGCTTGGACACAGAGCTCTGTGAACAGCCAGCCTCTTTTCTCAGTGACCTTTTGTGTCTTGCCCTCCTTGTTCAAGGTGTCCATGGTCATCTTTTGGACAACGGTCAAGTAAGCAGTCTTCCCCATAATTGGTTAGCCTACAGAACTAGACTGAGAGAACACATAAAGGCCTTTGTAGGTATTTTGAGTTAATTAGCTGATTAGAGTGTGGCACCAGGTGTCTTCAGTTATTGAACCTTTTCACAATATTCTAATTTCCTTAGATAGTCAATTTGGGATTTTTCTTAATTGTCAGTTATAATCATCAAAATTAAAAGAAATAAACATTTGAAATATATAAGCCTGTGTGTAATGAAAGAATATAATATAGAGGTTTCACTTTTTGAATGGAATTAGTGAAATGAATCAACTTTTTGATGATATTCTAATTATATGACCAGCACCTGTATACCACAAATACTATTGACAAGGGGGTTTCAATTCCTAAAGGGCCAGAACCCTGTAGAGTTTAATTCCAATCCTGGTTCAACACACATACCATGTTGTTTTCAAATAAACCTGAAGGACTTGATTAGTTGGGTCAGGTGTGTTAAACTGGGGTTGAATTTATACGCTGCAGGGCTCCAGCCATCCAGGAATTGAGTTTGACATCCCTGCTATAAACAATACTATATTTGATAATATATTTTTTGATTTTAAATAAAATACTGTTTACTTTAACAAATCATCTGAATCTTTTTACTTAAATGAGAAAATAACTCAAAAATGTTATTTCTTTCATGTTGTTGGAAACCCCATTTGACAGTAACATTTTAGAAAAACTGATTCATTCAATCCTACTCAAAAGAATGATTCAGGCAGTATTCCTCACAAGTCTTATATTAACAATCAACATGACTCAAATTAATGACTATTGGCTAGATTTACAAAAATTTTGCACCAGCACATTTTGCACCATCTTTTTTGTGTTATACTAACAATAGTTCTGTCAGGGTTTACAAAAGACACACAGTGAAGAATTAGTGCTGAAAAGGCATGGACACAGTTATTTTTGTGCCATTTCGCTAAACGCTAAAAGGATACTGTTTTTTTCTTTGTTGTAAACAAAACTTGGTTCTTGTGAGACTAAGCGTATTCTCACCAGAGCTTACGCTATGTGCCTATGTCATCCACTAGACGCCACTTTCTTGAGAACGCATGTACGTCAGTAAGCGGAAGCAAGAGATTACTGTTTATAAAGTTTTAAATATGGATATTTTTCTTATATACACCTAGGATGGCTTGAGATTGAGTAAATCAAATTCTTTCAGATTCCGTCAAAATAAATATATTGTGATTCTATTCTACAGTATGACTGTGAGTGAAACTAGAATAGTGCATTGTATGTTGAGTACAAATAAATCAAACTTTTGTCCGACACTGTAAATTGGACACTGCTTTGCTACTGAATAGCATTTCAGGAAATACTGTCAAGACTATTTTTAGTTCTGTTTTGTCCACATCTGTAGAACCAGAAACAGATCCAAAAATCATGAACGATCCGGTTCCAGTATTTTTTTTTTTTTACAAAGTGGAATCAGACTGAATAAAAACTCTTCCCGATTTCCAACCCTAGTAGTAACTTGAAGCTTAGACCAAGCTTCAAAACATTAGTTTTAGTGTACTTTTCAAACAGCTATCTTGGCTTTATAGCCACCATTAGTACATTAAACTCTGTCATACTGTTGTTAAAGCACCTCCAATTGTTAAGAAAGACTTCATAAGTAATAATATTCACTGCTCGTTATTATAAAAGAATGATTGTTACTGGATTAGAGCGGATGACCAAACATGGAAGTCTGAGAGGTAGCAAAGTCAGGATCCGGTGAAATTTTCCAGCCCTTTTCTGCAACAATACAACATTAAATGCTGTCAGCCGCTTAAAACAAAACAAATCCCTAAAAAATATATATATATATAATTAATCCGGCTCTCTTCAAGAATCAGTTGTGCTGGAAAGGCGAAATTGCCCTACACTCTCTGCTCTTTGACGGGATCAGGTTTTTCACACATTTGATACAACCCAGCTAAGAGCTGGTTAAATACATTGAAACAAACTTTCCATCTGTGTATGGAAATGTAATCACTATGGAAATAAACATTTGTACTGGGAGGTGGTTTTAGAGGCTGTTCTGTTACCTTATCTGGATAGAGGGTCGTAGTACAAACGTGACACTACCAGCTGCTGCTAACGTTGCTGCTGTTTGAGTCAACGTACCGTATAATGGCTCCGGTTCAATGTGGTTTCTATTAGTTGTTCTCTTATCCAGATATTGCAGAGCTCGGAGTGATGTTGTACTTTGAACTCTGGTTTTGAAGGGCAGTGGGGCCCAGAGACTTGACAACTGAAATGCGAAACTGTGACACACAAAGACTCACTGAACGCTTGTGCCGCCAGCTACACCTCACACTGAGGTAAAGCAGAGGTTCAGAAATAGTGAATCAAAGTGCCTGTTGTGAAAGACGTTAGGCAATAATGTGAGAGAAGCGACACTTCAGTGCACGTCTCGGGTCTGGCTGAGAATGATTTATTATGCTCCCTTATGTTGAAATTGTGTCGCTGTTGGACTGTGTCTTCTGTTCATTCTCTGTAGTGGAATATTCAGCTCTTGCATGTCACCAAGAGTCTTCAACACACTGTAAATTTTCTGGCTTTGCTGAAAATCATCCAAAATAGTCTCCATTCTCCATTTTTTGGTCATGAAACTAGAACAACATTACTGAAGGATAAACAGAAAAAGATGTCATAATGAAACCAGCGTTTTTTTTTTTATTTTTTTTTTTTTTTTTAGAACATAATGTTGTGTCCGTTTAGGGCTTACATTGTTCACATTTCCTGTTTAGTTCCATTTTCACAATCAATAAATAAATAAATAAATAAAATTGCATAATAAAAATATAATTAAAAAAAATTAAATATAGGCTTATTATATAAAATATAATTACGTAATATTATTTTAATAAAAATTATACTAAATACAGTTAATATTTTATAAATATATATATATATATATATATATATATATATATATAATTATATTTTCTGAAATGGAATTATATTACACTGTAAGAAAAAAAAAATCTGTAGAAAAACAGAAAAGGCACAATTTTTTATTATTATTCATGGGTGCTGCGCCTTCCAGTGCCCTGTGCGTGGTGCATACGCCCCTCGGTGTAGGCCGGGGCTCGGAACTACTGTAGTATTTCCACTCACCATTACCAAAGCACTACCTCACTGGGTAAGATTGGATAACACTGGGAAAATGTACCCATTCCGCTTGGAACAGGGACTCTGTGGAAGCCCTATCCTTCCCAAAGGAGTTTTCGGAGGCAAATACACATACAGCATACTTTTAGGCATATATGGATAAATTTGAGGTGATTGAAACCATCTTGGGAAGGCAGAAGTCTGCCTGGGGGAAACACATGATCTAAGGCTATATGGGGATTATATGCATATGAGTAACACTTAAGGCTCAATATGAAACCCAGCCTTCAATGGTTTTCATGGATTCATCATGAAGGCCGGGCGCCAGACGTTCAGCCGTGTCCAGCTGCCTAGGGTGATGAAGGATCACAACAGGGTCTACAGTATGGACACTCTGGAGTAGTTTTAGAAAGCTAACACTAACCAGGGCTTCTCAGTGCCACTACCAGTTTGAGTTGAGGACACAGGAGGATACTGGCTCTACATGAAGGCTATAGAACCTAGCGAACGTGTTAGGGGTCGCCCAGCCCGCAGCTCTACAAATATCTGTCAGTGAGGCGCCATCAGCCAGCGCCCAGAAGAATGCAACACTTCTAGTTGAATGAGCTTGCAATCTGAATGGGCAGAGCACACCCTGTGCCTGATAAGCCAGGGTTATGGCATCCACAATCCAGTGGGCCATCCTCTACTTAGAGACAGAATTCCACTTCTGGCAGCCTCTGTAACAGACAAAGAGCTGGTCTGAGGACCTGAAGCTTTGTGTCTTCCAGGGGCAGGGCTTGGAGGTTCACCACTTGGCCTATAAAGGGTGTGGTGGGAACCTTGGGCACGTAGCTGGGCCTGGGACTCAGGATTACCTGGGAGTCAGCCGGCCCAAACTCTAGGCATGAATTGTCGACCGAAAATGCATGCAGGTCCCCTACCCTCTTGATGGAGCCCAGTGCAAGCAGGAGCAGAGTTTTCAATGAAAGAACTTTACCTCAACTGACTGCAATGGCTTGAATGGGCCCTGCTATAGTGATTTAAGCACTAGAGTCATGTCCCTAGAAGGTATAGAGGGGAGCCGTGAATGATTTTGATGGGCTGTCACTAGGAGCACTAGTTTGGAGCCCCGTGCTCCCGTACTTTGCAAAGTGTCTGTACGAGAAGACTCACAATGGGAAACACATGGCTGTGAGATGTCTCTGGAGAAGCAAACAGGTCCGAACTGTCTCCAAATCAGCTGGACCTTCCAAAGGAGGAGGTGGCAGGAGAGTTGTGACATGCAACGGGAGCACAGACCACCTTGTCGTCCATTCAGACCATCACGTGCTTGCCTCATAAGTGACCTTTGAGAGAGTTTAATGCAAGGCGCACTGCTAACAGCACTAGGCTGTTGATGTGCCAATGAAGCTGCGGGCCCGTCCAAACCCCTGAGACTACATGCCCATTGTACGTCTCCCCAGCCGGTGGTGGAGGCATCTGTGTAAACCACAGTATGCCTGGAGTTCTGTTCTAGGGGCACCCCTCCCCGGAGGAACGTAAGATCTGACCACGGGGTGAGGGTTTGGCTACAGGCCAGTGTAACTTAGACCGGGTGAGTGCCGCACTTCCACGCCCATCTTGGGACTCGGCCATGAAGCCAGTGCTGGAGCAGTCTCATATGTAACAGGCCAAGTGGTGTAAGTGCCGCTGCAGCCACCATATGCCCCACGATCACCTGAAAGAGTTTCAGTGGGACCACTGTCCTGCCCTTGAATGTATTCAAGCAGGCTAGCACCGACCGAATCCAACTCCATACTGAGAAAAGAGATTCTCTGCATCAGAGAGTGTTTGCTCTTTTCCCAGTTGACCTGAAGGCACAACAGGCTGAGGTGCCGGAGCACCAAGTTTCCGAGCTCTCACAACTGATCCCAAGATTTTTCTAGTGTCAGCCAATCATCTAGATAGTTGAGTGCGGCTCCACAACACTGCTTTGCTGGAGGCTGCTGCAGATGCGGCATGAGAGTGGGGGTGGATGCAGGGGGCTGCCCTCGGCGACGAGCAGGCTGGGGCACTGCAGTCGGCGTACAGGTGGAGCAGCTTTGCTCATGAATGCGATATTGCGTAGCTTGTCAGTGATCCACGCTTCTAACTATTAAATGCCGCTTCATTTGAAAATGCATGTGACAATCACATGCGATATATCACCCATCCCTAAGGTGGAGGCAACACCTGCCTGCTAGGGCAGGATGTGTTGGATCACCTCAGTCTGCTTTTGGGCAGCCGAGAACTGCTGGGCAAAGCTCTCGACTCTTTCGCCGAAGAGGCCAGTCTGGAACACAGGGGCATTGAGAAACCAGACCTTGTCGGGGTCCCTGATGTCTGCCAGACACAGCCAGAGTTGGAGCTCCTGGACCACTAGTGTGGACATCGAACGACCCAGCGAACTCACAGCTCCGAGATGGTCATCTTCCCGCAATGGGGACATGATGCATCCACGTAGGCCGCCTCAGCGTGCTTGATGCTAAGACAAGTGAGGCAGCGATCATGTCCATCACCCGGTGCCAGTTAACGACTGCACCCAGAAATGCACGGGTGAAACGGCATCCTTACAAGGACAATCCGTCGTCTTTAAAAAGATGCACCCGTGGAGCACTTTTAGAGGAAATTGCTCTCTGGGAAATGCTTTTTTAGTGCTGAGGCGCCAAGGGGAGATGGCCACTTGCAAAATGACAAGGGGTAGTGCAGCCCGAAGTGTCCCATCCACTTGACACTGGAACGACTGCCGCTGAAGCGCTGTCTCGCCAACACAGAAAGCTTCGGAGATCATGCTGAACTCGTAGTTCACCGTAGACACAGCTGAGCAGAACGATACTGTCACTCGGCTCCAAAGCAAAAAGCTGGTATGCATTGCACCTACTTCTCTCTTATACTTATGCTGTGATCAGTGACAGCTGGATGCAATAATTGCATGCCAATGAGCATTGGCTCATTTAGTTTACACTTGAAGTAGATTGGTCTATCGCAGTGATATCCCAATTTTGTCAGTCACCGATGTGACATCGAGGGTGACCGACTGAAAGAGAATATATTATAAAAAAATGTAACAAGTTGATTTTATAAATGTATGCAGATAAGTCTTTGCAGGTGCATTTTTTGTTTAATTTGTGGAACACAACAGGGTGAGCATTAGGGATGATCAGAAATACACATATATAATCAATAAAGTAGGTGACTTGTGCACTATAGTTTGAGTCATTCTAGTCATCTGGCTCCAAAAAAAAAAAAAAATTAATAAAAGAACATACCAAACCAATGTGACATTTTAATGTGAGGAAGTGAATGAGATTTCAAAATTAAGAGCCACCAAATTAATCAATCTCTCCTTCCCTCACTGTTTCTCTTGTTTTTCCCTGTGTTGTTTTGGTCCATGGCTTTCCCATCCCATAATTTCCCTCTGCCCCTATGGAGGAAAATTCCAGACTTCACGTTTAATCGGTTTCAAACACATTCACCTGCTTTGGCAGAGCGATGGACAGATTCAGTCCAGAGGTGTGTGAATGTGTGTGTTTTCCCTAGCAAAGCTCTTATACACTTGCGAGCTGATGGTTGCAATTGGAGCTATTCGGCAGTATCATTATGTTACTGAATTTGGCAGCTTTACACCTCAGCACCAGTCCCTCTGAGGGAGACGCTTAAATGCTAGAGATTGCTCACAGTAAGAAAAGAGACCCGACATATTAAATGAGACGATGGATTTTAGCCATTCCAAAGTTCGACATCCTGGCATTTAAATTCTTAAAGCTTCCAGATATATATCTGGAAAAGCAATTACTGGTAATGCTTTATAGTTTTTTATTAATAACTTCAACGAATTTATTCTTTTGCTATTGCTCTTATTGTTGGGGATTTGAACCAGACACTCTAAGTATTAAAATTTAACTCGTAACTGATCCCACACGTGGCTACGAACATGAATGATGCCAAACAATATATATATATATATATATATATATATATATATATATATTATAGCGGGAAATTAATATTGCAGTAATTAAATATCCACTTAGTTATCACCAAAGCTCTCTATATATTGCTGTAGATCATTAAACTTTTACACTGCCTCAGAAGCCTGTCCAAAATCAGTTTCGTTAGGTGCCTAATTGCAAAAATGCTGCCTGTAAAGTCATTGCCTGATACGACAGCGAGGCAGCAAGTCACCTGCCTAAGTTTTCGGATGCAGCCTTGGTGTGTTTCCACCGCAGGAACTAAATAAAGTTCCGGGTAAAAAAATGCCCATTAGAAAGTCCCTACTGGTGAGGTCGTACTTTTTCAAAGTTCAGTAACTTTCGGGGCGGGACTTGGGCGCTAAACATCCTGATTGGTTGAGTTCACCCAGCATTGATTGAGTTCAACCACCATTTATTCTGATAACTGTCAAAATATTACTGTTATTGTGTCATGAAATGTAATTTTTAAAGTATTTCAGCCGAGAATGTAGATATTTAAAACTAAAATCTGTGGTTTATTTATAGAGACAGCGCCTATTTAAAAATGTTTTTCGCCGATCTCGGAGACGGTGAGCTCCACGCGATACAGTGGTTATGTATCCGCTAAGAGCAGCCTCACCTCGGCTAGACCTTCTGATATGTGCCGCTGGCTTTGATGTCTCTTGAGTGGTTTAACATAAAATATCATTTGTTTTGGGTAAATCTAACAGGTTATCTTTGGTCTGTATTGAATTTATCTATATGTTAAAATGAAAATAAAAAAGGCAAATTTATATAATATTTCATTTCATTGTAATGGCTGTCTATATATATATATATATATATATATATATATATATACACATATCCCTGAACTAAGTACATTTCTGCAGCTGTTATTTTGTTTAAATTAAAACAGAGGAAGGCAGTGATATTTGATATCATAATTTGTTTTATTGTAAATATACAGAGAGGAAAATTGTAGTAGCCAATGCGAGCTGTCTGAAGTTATCAAGTACGCTGCTGTTTGCAGAATTACCGTATTTGAGTCATCGCAGACATCACACTCCCGAGTCGAATGCAAAAAGTCTGAACTACCAAGGATACACGTCCAAAATTTGCGTACTTTGTATATTGAGGAACGCGCACATACCTACGTCACCAGTCTATTTGCCTAATCTTCTCGGTACTTTAGACCGCGGTGGAAACACAGAAAGCAACAGGTCCGGGGGGGCGGGAAGTTCCTGGGTAAAAAAGTAAATTTTCGGTGGAAACGCGGCATGAGATGATTTGGAAAAATCTTTTGAATTATATTATAACTTTAATTATCTTTATGGGAAGTCGCACCAGATGACATTTTAAAACCCAATCCAACATCGCAATCATCAAATTGCGACAGACTTCGATTTTTAATATGATTTAATTATAATTGGTTAAAGCTGTTTTTATTCTTTTTTATATATATTTTTATTATTTTATATTCAGCGATTTAAAAAAAAAAAGCTCATAACACAAACAACGTATTTTCCATAAAATAATAGGTCATCATGTCATTGACCCACTTGCTTTATTTCAGGTAGTAAAACAACTGCACATTTGGTGCTTCCCAACGCGTGCGCCACCGTCACAATGGATTCCTTCCAAACTGTCTCGACGCAGATCGTCCTGGGATCTAATGAGTACCAGGGTGGAAAAAAGAGTTCCTGCTTGGATCTCAGCCGCCGCCGTTATACCGCAGACTGATCGCTGGTGTGACTATGTGCGATTAGTCCTTTAAACAAATTCAAGGCCTTTCGGAAGGTCTGCTCTAGCTTACTGTAGCTGTGCACAAATTATTTTCTCATTAGCCTGGGCTCTGCTGAGTTTATTTATGACTAAACCTATTTTCCGACAATAAAAAAATGGGTAAATCTCTGTCACTTATCTTCATTCGACAACGTTACAATTATACAGTCATTTGATCCTGATGTGTTGTTTTTTTTTACTTCTCAGAGGAGGTTCTGCAGGCCTTTCAGAACAATCTACACTGACAGGAAATGTCCCCACGGGTCTTCAAAACATCCTTCTTTTTGAGCGATGCATTTAAACTCCTTCTCGGCTCACCCTGTTACTGTATTGAGTGGCAGAAAAACAATAAATCCCACCGGGTGTTTTACAACTCAACTATTGTTTAAGTTTTTCCTTGTTGACGAATGTATTCCATTATATACTCACTTCTTGGTAAATTGGTCGTGATGTGGTGTTGG
Source organism: Carassius auratus (assembly GCF_003368295.1). Taxonomy (NCBI): domain Eukaryota; kingdom Metazoa; phylum Chordata; class Actinopteri; order Cypriniformes; family Cyprinidae; genus Carassius; species Carassius auratus. Next base: position 9,407,830 of record NC_039289.1, read on the forward strand.
TTATGGGCTTATGTGAAGGTGACTGGCATCAAAACAGCATCTTTCAGCAGGTTTGAGACACAGAAAGATGTTTTTGCAGTCTTTCATCAACACTTCTTCCTTCACGGCACACCATGGTTCCTTGACGGATCAATTGTAACATGTCAACAGCAGGTTGAAGCGCTCACACAAACAGACCTATTTGTGCTGGCGATGTACACACAAACACATATTTGCATGAGACCACAAGGATGTCAGCACTGAATGATGGATACAGACATTGCAGTTTAGTCCCTCCTCAAATCAAAGAGAATCTCGCACACACAAAACTCAGGCCTGTCCAAGGTCTGAGGAGGGAAGTCTGTATGTCATTTGATCCGTTCGCCCAGTAAACTGGCTCATAGCTTTGATTCTTCACAGGCACGTGAGAGGGAAACGAGAGAAATAGTTCAGCCACGTGCTGCTGTCTGGCTCTGCGTCTCACTCTCAGCCCCAGCACTGTAAATCTGCTTAATATCACAAACTGAAAATATGTACTTTTTTCATGTGTTTCCTTGTTTCTTTCTTTTTCTTCCTTTTTTAGGACTAGACATCTCGACAGACGATACCTCCATATGGCCATTTTGTCCGTCCATCCATCGAAACACTTTCCATCTTCTAACGTTTAAACACCTATACATTGGAAATATTTCTGGAGACAGCATTTTCTTTAATTAGGGTTGTCAACTTCAAAAAAGGAAAATACAGGAAAGTTGTGGTTTATAATGTATATACATTAGGCTATATGGTATATATGAAAATGAATATTTTTCAATTAAAGAGAGCTTATTGATTTAATATGGGCTGCTTTTGGGTTTTTGACACTTTTTTATTGGTCATTTTGTATTTCAAGAATAAGTGTCAAAAAAGCAGTCAATAAACAGAACAAGGGAGGTCATTTACAGGACACATCAATTAAGCCCAATATATGGGACATCTCGACTAATATGGGACAGTTGGCAAACAAATATCAAAACATATTTCTTTCTGCAATTAGATTAGCTTGTGTTTATTGCCATAGCTTTGTCTGTCTGTCTCTGTCCTCTCTGTTCCTTGCGTGCCAAATTACTAAGTAACTGTACTTGGAGATAATTGCTTCCATGCAATGAAAACACCTGGATGACTACTACCCAAAACAGGCAGAGTGGAGACGCGTCTTTCAGTAACTGCTCTTAAACACAGATACTCAAAAAAATCAGGTACGCAGTCATTTTCATATTGGAAAACGTGGACTGAGGTTTTGTGCTTTTGCTGTACTTAAAGTGTATTGAGTGCTCAGCATGTGATAATGGGTGCACACCAACTAATTCAGTTTGGTTGTACAGTAAGTTGCACACTAAACTGTGTAAATACAAAGCCCCCTGGTGGCAAGAATTGTTTGCACTTTGCAAATTAATATGATGGAATCAACTTCAATTAATGAATTTAAATAAATAATGTATATAAATATACTTATACTTAATAAAATATCTTGGATACATATTGGCAGTTTGTGTAATTTAACACTTTTTCCAACCATTGTTTTATTTTACTTTGCTTTGCTGCAGTGAAAACACGTTTGCATAAATACACCTTTAAAAACCAGGCTCTTTAAGAAAATTCCAGAAAGTTATGGAAAAAGCTACGCTCCATTTATGGTTTGCAGTGATGGCTAAATCAACTTCAGTCTCAGCAGAGCACAAGAGCAGAGGAAACAGGATGGAGAGGATGCGAGAGAGATACATCATTCACCTGTGCATTAAAAATCATCTTTCGCCACCACATGCTGGCACCATTCAGAACAGGCTTTCCCAAACTTTCCAGAGGCTCCCACCGAGCTCAATCCATCACACATCAATCTCCACATACATGAAGAATGCTAAAGAGTGTCTGTTTGAGTAAATCAACTCATGGGATGTGCACTGCAAACATATCCATCCACACTTGTGCAAAGTGACTACAGATCAATCACACATGAAGCCAGGTTTTGATTGCTGGCCCAAAAAGCAAGTATTTTGCCTCAAGGATTTCACTGGATCCTCAGCTGAGCAAACTCAGCATTCATGACCTTAACTTCTGCGAGTCAAGATTCAGACATGTGCACAATGCACATCAATCAACAAATGAGAAGCCAAAACATCTCCAAGTTTTACAAATAAACAGCCGAGGGAATGTGGCTACTAATCCTAGCGCTAAGGTCGTGATGAGTCAGCTTCGCCTTACACCCCACAACATTTTCACGCCACATAAACGGATGATTCACCCGTCCAGTTGCTGTGGTGAATATTTATCTTTCCCACACACTGATCTGATGTCACTGTCCACTTTTAGCGGTGCCTGATTTGAAACGCAGCCACTTCTCAGCCACTCCCGGCTTGTGTTGTGCATGTGTTTCCATGGCTCTGCTGTAATGGATCACAGGGGGAGGCCGGTTCTTGGATGGGGGCTAACTGTAAACGTGTTGTGGTTTTGGAGGTCCAGGCAACATTTCTTGCATTTCATCCACTGGAGGCAATTGCCGGCAGGGCCAGCACTGAGTGAGGGCTCAGATCAACACCATAAGGCCTGCCATTTTTCCAGAATCATGCAACAGCTGAGTTACTTAAGGTTTTCATGAAGGATGAGGACAGAGTGTTGGCTCATAAGAAATCCCAAGATGCCTCACCATTTCCACATAACAGTGGCTCTCCTCTTGAGAAGCGGGTGATTCCCTCTTTCTCTTTTTCTCCAGCTGTATGGGCTGAGCTCAAGGAGACATACATCACAGGCATTGTACATCCAAAGGTTAAGTCACTTGTTCCATTCTGGAGTTAACTTATCCGCCGGTACTGGCACAATGATTTGTTTTATTGATGCCTCTTGTTGAGTGTCTTCTGGACAACGTTTGAAAAGAGTTGGCAGAGTGAGGAAAGAAAAGAAGGCTAGACAGCACAAATGAACAGAAAATGGGAGATAAAAAAGGTGTACGAGGAAACCTTATCCACTCCTTGACCTTGACTTTCCAGTTCATCTCAGGAACGGGAGTAATTGGACCATTGGTTCAAACCAATATTGCATAACCTCGGCTTGGTGAGTTGACACTGTGAACCAAGTTGTGTTTAGTATGCATCACATTGCCCAAAACAGGAGGAATCAAGGGAACTTTACTGACAGAGGAAATCTGTGTATTTTTGGGGGATTCCATCACCATTGTGCCCTTAAACAAAGCACTGAAGTTACTTCAGTCAAAATACCCTCAATAAGTGTAGTCAACGTTGCTTTGGATTAGGGTTTTCAAACCCTGCTTAACAATTACAGTAAGGTGTCTTGGAACAGGCTTTAACTAAACTCAATGGAACTCCAGAAAGAGGATTCGACAACCCTGCTAAAGAGGCTATTTGCCTTTTTATAGTTTCTTGGAACATTGTAGGTTTAAACTTGCAAGGGGCAATCCAGGAACTATCGACATTATGTCCTAGTACACATCACACAAATTTAAGTTAATTTTGCACAGACAACTGGTACAAAGTTTGGTCCACTTGGCAGCAAAATGTGGTCAAGAATTGGCCAAGTACCAACAGTTAAAACCTTGGAGCCTAATGTCTTCAGATAATAGTTATACGGAGAACAACCAAACAAACTAATGTAAGCATTTACAAAAAGAAAGTGGGTGCTAATAAAAATAATAAATAATTATTACAAAGCATTTTCTGTTTCTGTTTTTGGCCCAAGTGCACACCGACATTTTGGTTTCAGACCAGAATTTTCTATGTGGGTCATCCCTGCTGTCTGGATCTCAGGGGGCTATGGATTATTTTTATTTTTTTTTCCCATTTGTTAACAATATTAACTAAATTACAAATAAGTAATTAGTAAATAACCTAGCATGAGGTGGTAAAGTTATAGTTAACCACTAGTAGCTTTCATAAATCCAATTACCTAACTTGTGGGGAATCTGTGGTTATGTCGCCTGAGGTTAAGACTGCTTCAGAATAGGACTTTGGATTTATCCCATTGTATAAGCATCAGTTAAGGCAACTTGTCATTATAATATACTTCTGGCAGATGCCTAGTAGCGGTAACAGCGTGTCTACACCACGCCGCGCTGCAACAGCTGAAGTCTGTCTTCACTGGAAGAGACAAAGCGACCAGTGAAAATCACTTAAAAATGTGTGTCAATATGTCATCAATAGAATGCGGGGATTTGATGTGCCACTACATTATTTAATATAGTAGACAGTGTAAGAGTTTAGCCAAATACGCCAACGTTATATTGAGTACCTGAACAGCGCAGAGGCTAATCTGACAAAGAATCACAGTGTCTGAAAGAGCTTTTCATAGAAAATAAAATATGCCTACAAACAAATTACTTAACAAAAGCTAATTAAATCTCGGAACCTTCATTGCGAATAAAATCTGTTCTAATCTAACTTGTAAAGCAAATTGCACTCAGTTGAGGTTACTTGTACTGTACATGTACTTTCTGGTGCGTACAAAGGCATTTGTTGATAGATGATTAATTTGTTGATAAATTGCAAATCAAACAATAAATCACAACATTGTGCACTATTCTTTATTCGTAAAATAGAACTTGTGCTGTGACGACGATGAAAATCATCTTGGAAATCAACAATATTAAAAATATACATAAATAGAACAATCTGTAATGATAGTGGACATTAACTTTGGATCAAATAACTTGTGTGTGGCAAGTGTTTTACAAAAGTAGAAAAAAATAACTTCAGGATAGTCACTAAACACAAAACACATTACTAAAAGAAACATTGAAAATTTAAAATCATATATATTTTGTATAAGGAAAATTCTTAGTCAATAAGCTGTTTTAACAACAACAACAAAAAAGTCATGAGGGCTAAACACTAAAGTTGTAAATATAGATATAGAACTACTCTTCTCTGTATTCATTAAAATAGTAAAACTATTGTCAAACGTTCTCTCTTCAGTCAGTCCGTATTTTACGTCACAAGAAATTATGTCTCGCTTCGCAAATAAAAAACGATCAAAAAAAAGTAACAATCAAAGTGAAGGCACTGACAAATTCAAAACCATAAGAAAGAAATATAGGTTTTCCAAAAAAAAAAAAAAAAATAGAAGAACCAACATGAAGCCCGTATATATAGTTGCGTTATCTGGTATGTTCAGTTGATACGGATAGGTATCACTTACAATTGTTTATGAATATGGCCTTGACAATGCAGTAATAATTCAGGCCATCAGTAACAATAGTAAACATAATCACAAATACATATTTTTTCTACATCAGATCACTATCTGTCAATCCATCATCGTGATGGTTGCACACTCATCCATAAGCACATAAAATCAAAAGTCCATTTACATCTCCACAAACTATCTCCCAGCATAGTCCACCATGGCAGAAGAGGACCTCTGATTGCATTCAAGAAAAAAAGGCATGTGTCTGTTGGGCAAAAGATGACCAGAAGTACATTGGTATATATGTTTTATAATGTGAAAAAAAATGCAGAAGCATAATAAGAATAAGAATCACATGTACCTTTGGTTTTGTGGGTTGCATCACTAATTGGAAGAGCTCTCTTGTCTATTGTCAAGTGCCCTATAATGAAGACATTCAACATAAAAAAAAAAACACAAATGAACACAAACCAATAAAACTTCATTCATCACAATGACAGCCTTTCCTGATTGAGAAAAGCAGTCTGTTTAATGTGACACTAAATCAAATAAAGACGTCAGGCTTTGGCTTGAATTGAACTATGAACTGAAACTTTTTTGCCTGGCTTCATTCTAAGAACCAAAGATATATATAAATACACATAAAACATGTAATTTATATATATATATATATATATATATATATATATATATATATATATATATATATATATATATATATATACACTATTATTATTATTATTATTATTTATTTATTTTTATTTTTTTTTCAGGAGCTTTCTTAATGATGCACAAAAAAAATTTGCTACCATAGAATTTTGCCAAAATAAATAAATTTGGCAATAGGAACATACAGCAACAAATTTAGGCTGACTACCAATTGGAACAGCCCTCGCATCAGGAGGTCACCTACCATGACTTAAAATGTCTACGTAGGCAGCTCACTAGGTTTTGGTTTGGCTCCAAACTCCAGTGAGTGATCTGCCCTGTGCTCGCAGCTGGTATGACAGTTAACCATTACTCAGCCCTAGCATTCATTTTTCAGTCTGGTACTCTCCACCTTTCTGGAACTCTATACGGAACCTGGCACATATAGAACACCCACGAATGGGCCTTCTGTCTGGATTTGTCTTGCCTTGCTATTGTAGCTTAGAACATTGAGCTCTTTTGAAGACATATTAACTACCACTGCACAAGGAGTTCAATTCATATCCAGAAATTGACTGTCTCGAAAAGACATTCTTTATGATTCAAAAGAAACAAATCCGTGCCCTTCAAAAGCATGAAAATAATTTTCAATTTAGTATTAAATATTGCTTCTGGATGTGAGCAGTGGCACCAGTTTTGAGTGTTTAAAACTGCCTTAATACATTTTAACTTCATAAGATCTGGTCAGTGATCATTTATGACACTTCATAGCACTTTGTGTCCCATATTTTCCAATGTGGCAATACAAAAACTTTTTCAAAAAGCAATCTTTTTGACATGATGTGGTTTCAGAGTTTCAAAATGGCTAAAATGCATGTAATATTCAAGCAACCCTATAGGTGTGGTTGATCAGAGATGGATGGATGGATGGATGAATGGATGAATGATAGAACAATGGATGGATGAACTGACTTGGAGTCGAATAGATGATAGATAGATATAGATAGATGGATGGATGGATGGATGGATGGATGGATGGATGCTGAACCTTGTTCTATAGAATTGATGGATTTATGTTTATGTGCAGCTGAGGTCATACTTCACTGAAGGACAAGGGAAGTTTGCTTTCCAGTAAGTGGTGCATTTAGTGGTTATTCGGCTCGGCCTCTTACTGGCATCCACAGTGCATACTAAACAAAAGTGATGTGTTCAAAACAAGTTAAGCCCTATCTGCAGCATCTGTGATATGCAGTCAGTTACCATGTAAATTGATGCTGACTTTTCTGTCAGTTTTTTTTAAACAAACAAAAATGGAGTTTATAGTACCACACTTGCAATAAGTCGACGGGGAAAGACATTCCAGGGGAGCATGCAGCTCATATAATTCTTAAAATGGAATTCATCCATGCAGAAATGGTTTATTGAAAATGTTTTTATTTTTTTTTTATTTTTTATTTTTTTTATCATGGACAGATATCTCAGATATATATATATATTTATTTATTTATTTATTTATTTTTGTTCATGGTCATCGACAATATTCACACAGATGCTGTCCACTGAGTTTGGGTTTTATGGAAACTAGAACATAGTGATGGTGTGTGTCAGGTCTATTATCATTGGTTTTATTATCACCAAACACTTACACTTGGTGCTGTCGGACAAAATTTGCAAACTGGCGGTCCTTGGCATACAGCTCGATAATGCGAATGCGGTCCTGGATTTCCTGTCATGACAGCGGGAAGGTGGAAGAGACAGAAGAAGACAGTTACATAACAAATCAGCTGACCTCTCTGCCCCAGTCCTCCTTTTACTTCTAGATGTCTAGACCAACTTGGCACTTTAAACCAAGAGCAAAGGTGAAACACAAAATCTTATGAAGGATCTCTTTAATTATAGGCACTTTTATGTGGCACTTTTACGGGATTGATTTTTATCCAGAGTAAAAGACCAACAGATAGACAGAGAGACAGATAGATAGACTACATATAGATAGGACAGAAAGTTATATAGGATAAATATATAGATAAACACACACAGAGACAGACAGAAACATAGATTATTATTTTTAAAAATATGAAATCCACTGTAAAAAATATTGTTGCAGTTTACATATTTTAGATAATTGCGTAACTGTTACTGTAATAGTAGTAGTATTTCTGCATCCATCAACAATCCACTTCATGTTTCATGGATTGCAAAAGACATCTCTCCTCAAAAACAATTTAGTGCATTCAGTTCTGACCATTACATAAGAAATATGATTTATCTCCCCATAAAGTATTGTTTCCCAATGAGGACATGCTTGACAATTCTCCATTGTTCAGCATTGCCAGAATTTTCTCCATTGTGACCATATATCAGTATCTCAGGCTATGACAGTTTCATTGCCACGGGGAACAGTGCTTAAGCTGAAGGACATGTATTTTTAGGAAAGTTTTTGAGGAATATTCTACGCAAACATGTGGCACAGTGAACGTCATTAAAACACTAAGTAATGCTGCAGACCACTTGCAGAAACACACACAGCGGTACAGCTCTATGGACAATGTGTATCATGAGCACCTAATTATTCACGAATTATCAACGCTCTCTTGGAAGTTCGTAACTATTTAGCTTTTTTATGTTCATTTGTAAATTTGTCATGCAGTGTACTTAAATTCAAATTAATAGTTAAGTGTAACTAAATTTTTTTCCTAAAAAATGTTCGTACAAAAAACATAGTACAATTTTATACAAAATTACCACCTCTATTCACTTTCTTATCAGTTCAGTTTAGTATGTGGATATTTTTATGTTAATTTGTATGATCACATTCATACGTCGTCGTACAATCTACTTAGCCCCATTCGAAGGTTAAAAGCCCGTTCACACCAAGAAAGATAACTATAAAGCTAACTATATTAGTGTCCGGATAATATCGTCTGTTCATTCCAAGCGCACGCTCGTCTGGCACTTTCAATTCTCGAGCTCATCATAGTAGGATTGATTTTGATTGGCTGTCAAAGTTATCATCATTTATCAACTGAAAAAAAAAAATCGTTTTGAAAGCGATTCCAACGATAGCGTTTCTCTGTGCCTGCGGTGTGGACTTGCAATACTTTAATATTAAGAAAGATTTTTAGAACTATATCTTTTTATCTTTATTGTCCATGGTGTGAACAGGCATTCAATTTTGGAGTGGACCCTCATGCTTACAATTTTTATAAAAAGCATATGTTTTCATATAAATAATATAGTACTTATTCATATGAAATCGTCACCTTGTAAAAATAATTGCGCTCCATTTGATGGTTAGGCTTGGGGTAGTGCTTACTTTTTTCAATTCAATTCATAATCAGTTAAATTAATTGCATTTATATTAGCTTTCTTTTTGACATAAGATATTCTGCATTGCTGCCACTTGCCACTTTCGGAAGTTGTCTTTTTAGGTCCGAAAGATGTATTTTTAATAATTTGCCAACTGAGCAATCGACAACCAGGTACGATATACCACATCAAGTGGTCTTAAATCTTCCCCACAAAACCTTGATTCTTGTCCAAATTAATTTAGTGTCTTCTAAGGTCTAATTCAAATTAGAATGCTAAGAGGTTAACATGCACACAAACACACCTCTTTCGTAAGTTCACTGTTCTCATAAATGTGTCGTATTTCCTCGCTGCTGAAGTCCGTGGAGGCCTCAGCGCTGGCAGTGCTGTACGCAGGGGCATCTGGGTAACGGCGGTAGTATTTATTATACCCTGTAGTAGCTTCACTTTCAAACATGGGATTGTACTTAGTGGCTCTTTCTAGAGATGGCATGTTCTCTGAATATCTGTTGAAAAACGTCAGGAATTAAAAGTCAGATTTTGGACAGCAACATCAGAAAAAAAAAAAGAATATTTTGGAAAGACATGTTTGAATCTCATCCAAAATAGGTTTCACTCCTTGTATAATGTCATCTTTCTATTGTTTCTGCATGTCACCAAATGAAATTAGCAATGAAATAAACCTTTGGTTGTATCTGGAATCAAACATGCCCTTGCCGTGGGTTTGTAAAAGTAGCAGATCGTCCCATCTATTTATATCTGCCCAAGGGTGGAGCCACGGAAAAAGTGAGTGGATTATCTCAGGCCGAGTGAGAGCGGCTCAATGTTCTGTCATCCTGGCATTCATTCCTCTATAACCTGTTGATCAGGATCACTGATAGATCCCCTGCATAGACGTTACGTCATTGTGCGTCTGCCAGGATTTCCCTGTTTGCTCTGGTGCTGGCGAAACAAACAGGTTTAAGTCTGCTGTGTTTAAGTTTACAGACAAAAGTGTAGATGCAAAATAAATTAAGTATTGTATAATATTATGTATGTAAGTTATCTAGAGCTGATGGATGTAACGTGTGTATTGGATATAAAATTTGTTTGTTCAAAATGAAAATTAAGACATGAAGAACTTGTTGAGAAATTATAATTGATTCAACCTGCACATGCTTAACAGCATTTGTTTCGTAATGACCAAAGAGAACATATTGTGTGTTCCGGCTCATTCGTGCAACAAGGTCATAAAAACAAAATACGCATGTTTGGGCTGTAAAATATTGCAGTGTGCTCCATATGTATGTTCCAGAATGCAGTGGTTTCAACCACAATTACAGCTGAGATTGTTTGGTTCCTTTTCAACCCGGTACAAAAAACAAATGTCATTTAACAAGTTGAGATATGAAACATTGATTTGTCTTTTAGGGCCAAATCACATTTCAGAGTTCTTGTATTTACAGCATTCAGTCAAAAAACTGACATAATGCTTTAAAAATGCCATTGAGACATCACACATGCACCATTCAAGTTGTTCAATTGAACTTATTAATGATCCATTTAACAGATCTGTAGTCCACTAAGGAGTTCTGCTTGTTCTTAATAGGAACATTAAGAGTTGAGCATTAAGAGTAAGTTTATTAAGCACAGTTTGTACCGTAAAGGGTCTTCTGAATCATCCGTGTCATACTGGTCTCGCAGAGTTCTGGCAAGGAAAAAGATCATGCCCGACGCCACAAGGAGGAACCCTGCGACTGAGGCGATGGCGATGCCGACCACCAGCGGTTCTGACACATACTCCTCACAGTGTTCGCCTCGATACCACCAGTTTTCACCAACTCGACACCTAAAAACACAGGTAAGTGAATTTCAATTTTGGCCGTATCGTTGCTTTAGGAGATTTTTTACAGTACACACCTGCATATGGCACCCTTGCCAGGTATGACGTCACATTTCCCATCGTTCTGGCAGAAGTCTTCCTGTATGTCGCAGATACTCTGACAAGGAAGCCCGTCCACGCTAAAATAGCCAGCGTTACAAACGCACTCTGCCTCGCCTGTCCAGCGGTTGACTAAACACTGGGAGAACTCATTGCATGCTTGGAACTTACATGGATCAGCCTGGTCACCTACCAGAAAAAAAATAAAAATTTTAAATCCAGCAAAAAAAAAAAAAGGTAAAAAATAAAAGCTAATAATATAAATAATAAGCAGTGTTGGGGGTAATGTATTTCAATTAATGCAAGTTATGTAATCAGATTACTTTTTTCAAGTAACTAGTAAAGTAACACGTTACTTTTTAATTTACAAGAAAATGTCTGAGTTACTTTTCCAAAAAAGTAATGGCAGTTACTTTGTTTTCCCATTTATTGACTGACAAATCTTATGTCCCCATATTGGGAAAAATTGGAAGTACGGAGGCGTTGCGTGCTCTGTGTGAACATGATGTAGTTCTAAACTAAATGTGAATGTAAACTAATTAATCCCACTCGCAAATAAAAAAACTTTATAGAAAAAAAATATATAATAACTCATCAAATCATTGTTTGTATGAACTGCATTTTTATATTCTTTTGAAATAATACAAACCTGAGCACCATCATATATAATCAAGATGGAATACAATGACGTTACAAGTTTAGATGGAAGTTTATAAATTTGACTATTTTTGCATTTGCTGCAATTGCTATAATATAAGCATTATTACCATTCATTACAAATTTGGCATCAAAACAAAGATAATTTTCTGATTTCAAAGGCATCAGCATTTGGTCATTAGAGATGTGTTGACAAAGGAGCTTAGAAAGAATTTACACAGGGACACAAACAAATATGACTCACTTGCCTGACGCATTGAGCTCTGCATGTCTCACTAGAATAAATCACCTCTAATCTGTCTCCAGTACAGAATCAATCTCTTATCACTCATCCTAACAAGGCCTAATGTTTTCCAAAGTCAGACTGCAAAACCCTAACCTTTTGTCCTCTAGCACAGAGGAAGCCTGCTCAATATTGCTCAAAACGTTTGAGATCTAATGTTTCGGAGGTGCGCCAGCAAAATGCACAGTGAATCTAGTTATCCATCTTTCTGGTACAATTTTAGGATTGCTATTTTCATATTGGCAAATGCAAAAAACCTGTCTCCTTAACATTTCCTATATTCTTATCCCTAAGTAAGTCTAGGATATGTTTTGCCCATTTTAATGCCTGTTTAATTACAATTGTTCAGTAGCCTTTTAGTAGTGGTATAAGTTGAAGAAATGCTTCTTTTGACAATCAGTCTAGCTCCTGTAACATATTTGAGTCCTATAGCCTCCCTGTAGCACACTGAAAATACACTAAACCGTAAACCGTTTTTTTTGTGTATATGTAAATCCTTTGAGTTACCTGATTCAACATCCAATGAGTACTTGTCTATTGCAAGATTCATAGTTTGGTAAGCAGTATTGCAGAAGTCTTCTAGGATAAGGTACACTGCTGTTGTTACACCATGGGGAACTGGCTTGCCAAACTTCATCCTGCTGTTTACCACAATGCTTCCATTCCTGAAGTTCAAGATCTCTAAATTCTGGAAATTGCTGAGGTTGGACTGCAGATATGGTACGAGCTAGAGGGGAAAAAAGTAAAGCATATTCCAATAAGCAGGAATCCAGAACCTCACATGCCTAGTTACCTTAATGGAAGTCAAGAAGGTGACTGAAGATTCTAATTCCATTCCAATTATCTCATTAGTTAGTGTTCATAAAGACAGCTGCTAATGGAGTTAACGGATAGTATGCAAAGCTCCTAACAAACAAAGGTTCTTCAACAACAAACATCAACAAATATAAACTGACGGTGTCCTCGGTGAAACTTTAGAATATGCTGTATTGAATATGGAATTGTTTACCCCAAAATGAAAATTTTATCATCATTGAAGATTTTCATGGAACACAAATATTCCACCAGTCACCAATGACTACTATTGTATGAAAAAAAAGTTCAACTAATGTGATAAGTTCCAAACATTCTGTATATTATCCCTTTGGGTTCCTAAAGCTCAATTAGTGCCTAAGAACATGTTTAAAAATAGTTGTGATTAATAACTTATGGCCTTCTTAATGATGTGTTGCTTTCCATAAAGTAGAACACAGTAAGAATGCATGTGACAAATATATCTTACCAGCTCCATAAATCGCTGCTCAAGAGCCTTGTATTCAGTTGAGCTCTTGTTGAACAGATCTTCAGAAAACATCATGTTGGTGACCCTGAGGCTGAAAAACACTATTAATGCCCTTCCAGGACTGGCTGGCAAGGCAATACTTGCCAAGTCAGCCCCACGAGCAAATCCGCTACCGTTGTCTTCATCATGGTTTGGCCCATCAAATGGGAATATATCAAATGATACATCAAACTCTGTTATGCTGGGATTTACTGGAACAGGAACTTTCAAAGTGGTACTGTCAGAGTTCACTGGTTTGCTTGGTAGGATGAGGCCTGTGATGTCAGGGCTTGATCCTACTGTGTGCTCTTGTACAGAGTCATCTGAAATTATCTGATTGGTAGATTTGAATGTTGGCTGATAAAATGATGGTACAGTAGTGGAACTAAGGGACTCTGAATGATCTGAAACATCTGGAATGACAGGCATTGTGGATGACTGAAATATTATAGTTGAGACTCCATCTTCAGCATTCTCTGATAAAACAGGCTCCTTTGCAACAGTTGCTATATCAGTGTGTATCACATCAGTTGGAGTCTCTGCTGTCGTCGAATGAGTAGATGATTGGGCAGGTAGAGGTTCTGTGGTTGATTCTGGCAATGGTTCATCTTCTATTGATGAATGTGATATCCGAGTGAACGGAGAGTCCTTCTCGGGAAACAGGGAAGTTGAATGATTTAAACTCGGTTCCTCAGTAGCTATTGTTGGGTCTGTTGTTGCGACCAATATCTCATCCCCAGCTAAATCCTCTTCTGAAAGTTCAGTTACTTGGCTTTCTGTGGGTATAAGCTTGATGCCTTCCATTTCCTCATCTAGAATATTAACTTCTTCATCTGACCCTTCTGCCTCTGACAATAAGAGTGCAGGTAACTCTGTGATAACTTGGGTTACAGAATGCTCAACAGCTTCTGAATAAGTGGTAGGACCTTCCAAAGAAACTGTATCAATTTCTAGGGTTACAGGTAATTGGGTGGTTGAAGGCATCTCATTTGACTTTGTTGTGGAGTCCTGTGTTCCCTGACTCTGCTTGTTTTCTGATGAAGTAGTTTGGTCATCCATGTCCACTGCTGTGCTTGGTGGGATCACAGTGGGTGTAACAAGTCGTTCTGTATAGTCCTTATCAACAGATGAACTGATTGTATCAGGACGTTTTGATGCATCCACATCTTGGGTTTCTGCTGAATTATAGACATGAAGTAAGGGTTGACTGGTCACATGTGTAACCATAGTGGTAGATTCATCTGGAAAATAGTCATCATATTGTTCAGGAGCTACTTGGGTCTGCATAGAAAGCTCCACAGTCAATGTCTCCATAGTCCAAAACACTGGAGCTTGGTCAGTTGTTGTGTAGTGAGGATTAGTACTTATGTCTTGTGTCACAAGAACCCTGTCCAAGAATGGCTCCTCGGGTGTCAGATCTTGGTGGGGATGCTCAAGCTGTTCCACTATAGATTCCTGATCATCCTGAGGTTGGTGTACCTCACTTTCCTTCAAGATTTCTTCTGGTGTTCCTGACTCCCAAGGCCAAAAGTCAGGACCTATATGGTCTCCAGAGAAACCTGAGCCTGAACCCGGGTCTATCAAGTCACTCTGAGTAGTCAACTCTACATCAGGAGGGTCCACTGGAGAAACTGAGGTCTCTTCCAACTTGTGAAGTGATTCCGTAGGTAAGGCAACTACAGATATCGTGCCTGTGATAGGACTGACTGTAGTTGCAGTCTGTAAGAATCCCTCCTCTTCAATAATACCATCATCTGAAACAAGAACACATGATTTTAGAACCATATTACTGCCTTTAGGTGGGAAATAATTCAGGAGAGATTACAGTAGACTCACTATCTATAGCAGGAGCAGGTGCACTGCTTGATGTCTCAACTTTAGAGGTAAGGTCAATGTCAAAGTTCTTCAAAGATACATCTGTGTGAGACAGAGTGGGACTTTCCTCAAAGATTATTACATCATTTGTGTCCTCACTCTGTCCTTCCATCCATGGATCTGTCATGGGAATGTGGTCGAGGAAGTCATGATTTGTAATGAAGATGTCATTGTTGGATAATTCCTGCCTGGTAACGTCTGGTGGTTTCTCAGAAGCAAGAACATTATCCTACGACAAATATATTTAAGGTAAGTCTACATAAATGTTGCTGACAAAAAAAATGAACCAAAAGACATTGTAACTCCCCACACTAAGGACTATGTCCACTGAATGCCCTAATGTTTCAGCTGTTAAAATTATGTCTGTTTGACCATCAAACAAAGTAACTTTTTCCAGAGAAATGTCAGTGGAAATATTGCATAGACATTCTGGTCCTAGATGGGGTATTGACTAATGCATATTTGACGAGAAGACAGTTTTTAGCTATTCAATACACCAGATATTTACATTTAACCTTTCATTTAGATTTGGAATATGTCGTGTTGTATATATAACAACTGTATGTATATACATTTATGAGTTATTCACACCATTTTATTTTTATGCAAGTATTATAGTGAGGTGCTACTGAAACTAGATCAACGTCAGTTGCACACACTGGCCTCATTCATGAAACACGAGCAGCACGACTTTCTGTGTAAATCATTTGTAAAACTATTCTTACGTAAACTGTCACTTTTAATCAAGTGTGACAATTTACATAAGAATAGTTTAACAAACACTTTACACAGAAATTAGCTATGCTCGTTTTTCTTGAACTCGGTCCACTGACCATTTAATATAGAACAAACGGATAGACCAATTTCCCATAGAACTAGTTTTATGCACTCTTATCGTTATAATCTGCATCAACAGCTAGCTGATCACACAAACAAACATCCATCTTAAACAGGGCAGATCAGATAAAGCTTCTCACATCAACTTCAAGTAACTAACGTGTATTTGGAGGCAAGCATACTATTACCTTAGTGAGAACACATGTTTCCAGATACAGACATGGACATAGTGCAAAACAAGACAGTAAATCTACTTAATTAGGGTATTGAGAAAAGTGCCAGTTTTGTCAAATGTAAAAGGAAAAACTGAGAGTAAATTCTTAGATTAATTATATGTTTGGTATCCAATGTGACTTTCTAATTAAACTACAGACTGTGAAGAAAGCTGCCTGACCTCTGGAATAAATATGTGTCATACTGAGATTAAAAACAGATTCTTTTCAATATTTCATAGTGCCTGAGCAAAACAATTTTCATAAAACAGTATGCTTACTTGTGTCTAGAGAATACTTGAGCTGGAAAATTGACTTGAATAGTTTTACAGACCTACCGTATTATCCCAAAGCTATGCTATAATCTTTTTTAATGGCATGCCATTAAAACCAATTTTACGCGCAAGGTAATCTTTCTTATCATGTAACAACATAAAACTACATGTGACTGCCATTACTGTGACTAGTTTTTCATTTAAAAGCTTTGGAAGGATTCACGTTCACACTTTAATTGATTGCACTGCAATCAGGTGAAAAACACCTAAATCCCTAACTGCAGATCTGTCCAAGTCGTGGTTACCCGTTTACTGGGAAGTCATACCAATGACCATTAACTCACCATCATGTCACTGGAGTCAAGTGGTCTGCTGGTTGGTTTGGAAGGCAGTAATGTCTCCACTATGAAGCCAAAACAAAGACAAATCATATCAAATTATACTTAAAACTGCTCAAGCACAGTTCATTCATACCCATGCTGGCATTTCTTCAAGAGAGACTGGCTCTGAGGGCTGCAAGATTAGTCTGCCAAAACCAAAGATAAGAACCCTGAAGCCTCCATTCTTCTGTTAAAACTGTATACTGCCAAGCAGTGTAAGAGGATATACCAACATTGTCAGCACACTGCATTTTGGGTTCTTTCAGCTACAATTTACAATATACCACTGTGACAGAATACAAACTTGAACCCGAATGTCTCTATGAAACTTCCATAAGAAGCACTCGGCTCAACACCCTGATGTCTTGGGTTCCCTATAATGGAGTCGCAATGTGTCTCTACCTCACAATGTCCTACCATTTTCCAGTTGTAAAGAATCAGGGTCCACTTCCAGAGTGGTGTTTCTGATGAAATTCTCCCTGTGGAGGGCTTCACTGATGTAGTTTCGGAAGTCAGTGATGGTGTAGACAACAGTAGGTAGCTCATCGGGATCTGGGAAGGAGTTCTCAACCATGTTGGAATGTAGGTTTATGTAATCCATGGTCTCATTACTTATGCCCACGCCATCGCCCTCAAGGACCACAGCATAGTGCACCACCACTGCCAGGCCACTGAGGAATGCAAAGAAAACAATGACTCTTTGCAGTAAAAATAAATAAATAAATAAATAATAAGGCTATTAATAATTAATTGCTTCATCAAAGGCCTTACTGGCTGTATAAACTGGCCTCAAGAGTGGAGTTTCACCTTCAGTACTGCAGGAGTTTGTCATGTTGGAGCCTGCCATCTATTTTGTCAGTTTATCATATTTGATCATAGTGTTTGATCAACTTTGTTTACATAATTCAAATGCCCAGTTGTACATTAAAATAAATTCTGAGTAGTAAAGCTTTCCATAAATGGCCTAAGGTGGCTTGGTGGTTTTAGATAGATTAAGGTGTAGTTGTTCTTCTAGCACAACCACGCTTGTCTGGTTGGCCTCCTGGTTAAGCTGGTTTAACTCATCAGCCACCTGGTCTCCATGTCTAACCAGCAGTAATGTGCTGGTTACCTCTAAATTTCTCTAAAATCACCAAAACAGCTTAATCAGCATGAATAGGCTAAAAGACAATGATTTAACCTGATTTTTATTTTTATTTCAGCAACAAATTTTTCTAAGATGGTTAAAAAAATAAGAATAATCCTAGTGCGTTCATGAACAGATCAATTGTGTCTCCTATGACAGACAAAATATACAAGTGGATTCAATCCTTTGGTACACCAGAAATGCTAATGAACTGACTTTTGCTGGAAAATTACTCTGCATTCTTGCATTATTGACAAACTATTTTCCTGTTTAACACGTTAAGTTGCTTTGACACAACCAATACTGTATAAAGCGCTACAAATAAAGGTGACTTGACTATATGGCTTTAAGGGAGAACATGGCTATTCACAGGTGGTATAAGGGGTCGTACAATATGCAGTTATCCATTGTGTGGCCTTGGGAAACATTGCCACAATGACATTTGAGAGCAAAGAACATTTAGCATTTAATCCCATTATGATTAACAACTGGGCATGCGTTTAGCACTTATCCCACTTAAGGTGGCGACTGGCCAGACAAAATAGCCCACTGACACGCACACACACACATATGCCACACCAAGACAAGTGTGACAACCCTATCAATCAATTGATTTCACAAGGTTAATGAAGCAGCAAGCACATAACCTTACCAAGAAAACGTTGTGAAATCAATTTCAGAGCAATGCTCTTTAAAACACTACATATGGTAGTGAAAATTCAGGCACATGAATTTCTCATTAGATGTTTGGAGAAGATATGGGTTACGCAGCTGTGTGATATGGCAGGGTGGTGAGATGGATTTATCAGGCCTGGGTGAAGCATTGCAGAAATATTAGTAGTGATAGCCCAAATGACATTAATGTCTGTTTTCTTCATTTTGAGATGTGATTAACTGTGACTTTTAATGGCAATGCATTTAGACCCAAAATTTGGGCTAAATAAAAGTTAGGATACTTACCCTTCAATGTCCTTCTGTGGCCTGAGATATTTTATAAAGAAAAAAAAAATTATGATATTAACAAAACATCACACACAGATATATATATATGTGTGTTTGCTATTGCTTGCATGAATAATCATTTGTGCTGGGCAACAATGACATTTTCTAAACGCGACTAATCGTAATAAATCTCATTATGCACAAAATTAAATAATGAATTCGAAAGTAGTTTATTGCACACTTGTACTACTATATGAACACAAGTGCGGTGACATTTGGTTTGCAAACACTTTAAAGGGACACTGAGTAGGAATTACTCCCATCTAGTGGTGAAATTGTATTTTGCATTCAAACTAATTTTGCTCTCCAGCGCCTCACTTTTTCAAATGCGCATTGCATCTACGGTAGGCGATATGTACCAAAAAGCTTTGACAGGATGTATTCTAATAGCACTTTGTCGAGTTTTCCTTCAGGTGAACAGGTGTGTTATTTCAAACAAACTGCAACATGACAACTAACAAACGAATGTTACAGTATGAATTACTGACTGTGGAAAACATGAAATATTGTAATTAGTAGTTATGTCTAATTTATTCGTTATATTTTCTGAATTATATGCATTGTTAGATATAAAAAAAAATATTATAATATAGACTGTAACACTGACTTACCTGTCGAGAAGAAAACTGGCCACTTCAGCGTCTCTTTTGAAATCTTTATCAAGCATTAGCTCTTTCCACCTAGAAAAAGCTTCCCCGACATTAACTCTTGTTTTCTGTAATCTACGGTCACGTTTCCTTTTACGTTCTATTTTTGACTGTTTTGGCGACAATGTTTTCTTCTCCTGTGGCGCGGCATATATATGGTCCATAATAAGAATGCAATCCAGACTTTTAAACTTGCCGGTGCAGTTTCAAGCGCCTCTCACTGCTCTGCAGCTGCGTTTCTGGCTCTGACCGAAAACGCGCTGTGGAAACGCATTGGCTTAGTACTTTTTGTCCCTCTCTGCTATTATAGTTTTGCAAGATGGCGGAACTACATGGAAGCCTCCGTCAACCTACCCGTCCCATGTATATAAAGATAATAAATTCTTCATTTACGAGGATTAGTTTAAACATTGGCATAGGTATTTGTACACCATTGAGGGCATATTTATGAATAAAAATACTGATTTTAGATAATAAAATACCTAAAAAGTTACTTATTGTCCCTTTAAACAAATAAGGTGGTTTTTTTTTTTTTTTTTTTTTTTTTTTTTTATTTACAGCAGTATTCCTTTTAGATAGTAACAGCAAAAATATTTATTGTAAATTTCAACTTAAACATTATTGTAGTAAAACTAAATATGAAACCAAAGCTATTTGCCACTGTCAGGTCATTAATGTTTTTATAGAAAATGTTTTATAGTTTTTTATAGAAAAACAATTTATGCTCAGAGTTCAGAGCCTCGAAAAAATTACATTATAACAGGCTCTTTCCGAGTAGAGACCTGCACTATCACGGGACCCAGTGCAACGTGCGCCATGGAACAAGACTTGATGTGGGTGTGGATGGGAGCATGTACTCACACTAGGCAATCTTAACCGTGCCTGAACACGAATTGGAGCAAGAATTGGTCTGCTAGAACCCCTGGTCTGGTCCACTAGAACAAGCAACATGCCCGTGGACACTGCAGACTAGCGATCTGCATGTGTACTGCACGTCGACATGGCCAACAACGCAGAAGTATAAATGAAAACTGTTGCATATCCTACAGCATAAAGGTTGCGGCATAGGTCCGACGCAGAAGTATAAATCAGCCTTATGTGTATTCAGAGCCAGTGAGCAACAGACTTTAATAATAATAATAAATTGCATTAATGCTCAATAAAAATAATTATTAGCATTAATTAATTAATGCATTAACACAATAATAACGGATTAATTTGCCCAGCCCAAATAATATTAAAAATTTATATAAAAAGCATACCTGAATTCAAGGACAAGTATTTTCTTAAAACCTGGGAGCCGTTTAAAAACGTCTTCAATCTTCAAAAAAGAAAAGAGATGCAATAAATGTTCAGTACTGTATATATATTTCCTGATGGGCATGACATTATGGATTCTAATTATTTAATTATTTAATTCGCCAAATACATAAATGTATAGATGCTACTTACCTTATCGATGAACAGTTCTGATAGATACTGATAGTAGTAACTTGATGGATCTCTCAGAGCATCATCATAGCTTTCACCTCTTATCTTAATACTCAACTCCACAATATGATCACCGACAGGACGTGCTGGTCGGACTATAATGTCATCAACTTCATTTCCAATCTATATACAAAAAGAAAATAATAAGAAGAAGAAGAAATAGGAAACGTTTAAGAGGAACCAACAATTTATGAGTTAAAAAATATATTCACAAATGTATTTTTAAAGTTAAATAATTGTCTATAATAAATTTTATGTGCTCACCTTGCTGCTTTCATCTAAAATATCATTAGAAATGTCCTGTGGCAAGTTTTGTAATGTGGTAGAGTAAGTCTTTTGTATAGTGGTTGTCAAGTCATTTAGTACAACTGTGATATCCTCCACTTTCAAGATAGGTGTTGGGATATCGTCCTCTGAAGGTTCTGGATGGACCACGTGTATCTCAGGCGTTTCAGGTAATTTCTCAGGTACCTTTGAAAGTTCAGATATTGACAAAGGTGTCTGAGATGTGACTTCATATGTCTCTGAGATGGCTCCACTTGTCTTCAGTATAACTTTGGGCGCTTGAGATATGACATGAGTTGTCTCTGTTATGACATCAGCTTCTGTAATGACTTTAGGTGTCTCTGTTGCAACTTCAGGAGTCTCAGGTAAGGAGTCTCTGGTCTCATGTCCATCTGTGACTTCATGTGTGATTTCCACTGCAATTGTATGTGTGTCCTTTGGAATTTTGGGTGGCTCTGTAACTTCAAGTATGTCCTTCTTTATGGCAGTTGTCAACATGTCTTTTTCCATCCCATTAATAGTAAGATCTGGCATTGTGCCTTCAAAAACTTCCAAAAGTGTTTCCTCATCCCCTTCATCCATTTTAGTTGTATCTTCTAGCTTGTCTTCCATGCCTTTAGTTACAAACTCTAGAATGTCAGTTTCAGAGGTACCAATGTTAAAAGAAGTATCAAGCGTGGTCTCTGGTGTGATTCCAGTTGTGGTCTGACTTGTGGTCTTAGTAGTTTCTGTTCTCCAAGTAGAACTTTCTTCAGAACTTGCCACAGATGATTCTTCTAAGATGAAAGCTTCAGTTACATCACTTAATTCAGCGGTAGCTTCACTTGTTCCTCCAACAAAATCTTCAAGCGTGTTTTCAAGAACTGTTACTTTGTCCGTGCCAATGTCTTCAAATTCAACCCCAGCAACTTGTGTTGCCTCTGTTGTCATCTCACCAGGTTTCACAGTGATAGTTAAGTCCTCATCAACATGCATGTCTTTCTCAGTGAACACAGATTCAGTACCTCCTGCAGTTTCCTGTGTAAATCTAGATGTCTCTCCAGCTGTGACCTCAGCAACTTCTGGGGACTCAGTTATAATGCCCTCTTCCTTACCTGAATGATTCTCTTCAAACTCAGTTGAGACATT
This sequence comes from Carassius auratus, assembly GCF_003368295.1. NCBI lineage: Eukaryota > Metazoa > Chordata > Actinopteri > Cypriniformes > Cyprinidae > Carassius > Carassius auratus. The sequence goes on from NC_039289.1 coordinate 9,430,378, forward strand.
GATAGGCTCATGTGATTCCTTAAACACTTCATGAGTACTTTCTGTCATGGTACCTGGTTGTTCTTCATGTGTTATCAGCTCTGGTGTAGGTTTAGTGTAGGGTGTCTCTTCCTCCTCATCTTTGCCATGTAATGTAACAATTTCAATGTCTTTGGATCCATCCTCCGTTGATACAGCATCAAGTGAGGTATTTACAGGAGTAGTGGGTGACAGGATTTCTGGCACTGTGGTCATATATGTGATTTCGACAACATCCTTATCTGTCTGAGCTTTTGGCAACCCTTCTGTGGGGGGATTAGGCAAAACCTCTTTGAGTTTTGTAGGAGTTGTCTGCACTGGTTCCTCAGGTAAGACATTCTGAACAGGAGATATTTCTGTAGGAGAATCTACCGGATGTCTGTCAGGAGACATAATTCTATCTTCTGAGACGTCTACATCTACATGCTGAATGGTAACAAGTGCTGAATTAACTGGACTTTCAGTAACACCCCAACCAACATCATCCTCAATAATTGAAATAAAATTTTCAGTAGATTCTCTGGTGTCTACCTCTGAAGCATCAGTACCTATTCCTGGCAAGTCCTTAAGGATTGTGGGAAGATCTGTCTCGTACTTTCTTGAGGTGGAAAATACTGGAGTTCTACCAGTGGGCATCAATGTAGTCTCTGACACAACATCAGTTTCTGCATATTGAATTGTAGCATCTACTGATCTAACAGGATCTTTAGTAGCACCATGCCCCATGTCCAATTTAGTTAAAGAAATAGTATTTTCAGTGGATTCACTAGTTATTTCTGTAGGAGTGATGGTACTTGTCCCTAGCGAGTCCTTAAAAGATGTGGGAATATCATAGTCATATTTTCCTGAAGAAGAATAATCTGGATTTCTATCGGTGGTCAACGGTGTAGACTCTGAGACAATGTCAAACTCTTCATGTGGAATGGTGACATCTGCCATTTTAACAGGACCCTCAGAAACCTCTTGTTTCACAGGGGCGTCATTTGTGAGCTCAGTAGAAGAAATAGCGATGATCCCTATCGAGTCTTCAAAGGATGTGGGAATAACATACTCATATTTTCCTGAAGTAGAATCTTCTGGAGTTCTATCAGTGTTTATAAATGTAGACTCAGAGGCAGTGTCAACCTTTTCATGTTGAATTGTAACGCCTGTTGTCTTAACCGGATCCTGAGTAGCATCCTGTCCTATCTCCAGTTCTGATTCTGAATGAAGCTCTTCAGTGAATTCACTGATGATTACCATAGGAGTATTAGTGCTTAGTGGAGGTGTAGCCTCTTTTTCTGAAGTATAATCTTCTAGAGTTCTATCAGTGGTCAATAATGTAGACTCTGAGACAACATCAGCCTCATTACTGGCGACTACTGTTGGAGAAGTTCTTATTCCTAGCAAGTCCTCGAAGGTCGTGGGATTCTCAAAATCATACGTTCTTGAAGTAGACTTCTCGTGAGTTCTCTCAGTTGTCATTAATTTAGACTCTAACACTATTTCAGCATCTTCTTGTTGAATGGTAAAATTTAATATTTTGATGGGACTGTCAGTATCATCCAGTTTTACCTCCAGTTCTGCTTCTGAAGTAGGTTTCACAGTGGCCACCCTTGTAAGTTCTTTAGGTGAACTAGTGCTTATCCCTGTCAAGTCCTCAAAGGCCGTGATGAGATCAGACTCAGGAGTGATTCCAGTTGTCATCTGAACCTCTGGACCCATAGTGGTGATTAAGAGTTGGTCTGTAGTTGACTGCGGTGCAATGTCATGTGAATCTATTACTGCCTTAGGAGCCAAAATACCGCCTGGGTGAGGAGAGAGACAGAAAGAGAGTGAGGAAGAGGCAGAAAAGGTAAATGTATGTCATAAGAAGAGGTTTGAATGAATTGTGAGTTTCATATTGATAATTGCATCCATTATTTGCATGCTCTCATTTGTTTTCAGGATATCTGGGTCAAACATGTAGCCTATCATTGAGGCTAAGTCCATGCATAAATAAGTAGTTACACTTGACTAAGGATCCTGACACCTCTACTGCATTACAAGCCTCTGAATACCTAAAAATTTGTCAATTCTGATAGCAGTGTATATCCTGAACCATAGAGCACTAGGTTTCTGTTGAAATGACTGCAGGGTCTCATACAGACATTAACAATACAGATTAATCAGAGACTAACTTATATAAACATACTGCAAAATTCAGTCAATAGAAATAATACTTTCTAGACTTTAGCTACTTATTTTGAAGAATTCATAAACACGGAGTGGAAACACAGATTCATTGTTACGAAGCATATTTTTTCAAACAATGTAGTAAACTAGACTGACCTTGTTGGGTTGTGGCCACGTTTGCTTGTGTTGGCGTAGTATTCATTGTCTGATGTCTGCGAAAGAAACAACAATTACGAATGTTTTTTTAAGGCCAGGAAAATACCCAAAATATTAACGTATTTTCTTAAAGTTTAGTTCCCCCCTTCAGGATATGAATTGAATCATAATCAGTGCTATGTCTCTAAAGCTAGTGGAAAGTAAACTAGCTTGAGCAGGGACTAAAGGTATGACTGAAATATTTGCAGTCTGAAGCCAGAGTTCTGTATCCAGCTTTTATTATTAATAGGTGGTTTTGTCTGCAAAGCACCAGTGTGTGCTCTGAATTAGCTACCTTGGCTGCCTTGCTAAAGAAAGAATTGGTGTTTTCAATTATTTATATAGTGTTAGAATTATGTTACATATGTTACAATCTGAGCTCCACACTGTACATTTGCAGATTCATTTATATTTAGGCTGCAGGGCTGTACTACTGTATGCTAATTATGTTATTCCATGCCTATAAGTAGCTTGGGAGCTTGAAGTCCTACCTGCATTCAGGTTGCCATGGGCTGGTGGCCGCACTATCATAAGACAAATATAGGAATGACGTGATTACACTGTTACTTTAGAAACAGTGAAATGTAATGTGGGTTCCTGTATTTTTCTATATAGCACATAATTAAATGAAATATGGATTTAAGATAAATGTGCTGACTCGAGTTTGGGAGCGAAATGTGATGCAATGTAATACAGTGTAAAAGCGTAAAAGGTATTTGCTGCAATATTATCATATTCCTATCATACTGCATGTCATAAAGTGCTTTACAGAAAACAATGCGTTTATGATGGTAATGTTTGTAAGCAGTTCTCACCTTGATGATGTCACCGAAGCCACTCCTACCCTCTGCAAAATAGCATAAAGTATTTTTTTCTCTCTCTCTTTTAATTTAAGAGCTATTTGTTAAGTATCATGACATAAACAAGTATACTTACACTTGAAATCAGAGTAAGGTGCTCGGCTGACTGGCTAAAGCTCCGGCCAATATCAAACACGCTAACACTACTGTTTTGACATTTCCTCATCCAGATCTGATACTCTTCTTTCTCAGGTAAGCGATCCCAGAAGATTTTGAAAGCCTCCCAAACTGTTTCCTGGCACACTAAGACACACACACAAATGCAAACAGATCTACAGATACCAATAAGCATTCCAACCCATATGCAAACACACACAACCTCGTAAATGTAGGGGGGGGGGTGGGGGGGACAGGAACAGTAACAGCCAAAACATTGAGGAAAATTGACCTATTTTTGACAATTCTCAATATCTTTACAATATATTTTGACAAATTATCAATACAATTGTGTATAAAACAGTCTTTTATTTAGTGCATCACTGCATTAGCTTTAGCGACATGCTAACACATGTTGCAATTTGAACTACATGCACTTTGTAGAGTTGCTGTCTATGAGTGCACTCTAGATCAGCCACTTATTAGGTTTATTTGCAATTATGATGATGATGCCAGTGTAGACAGCAGACAGTAATGCAGCTTGCTAGGTTTTGGAAAAGAACTAGTGAACTATAAACAGTGGAGAAGAATTAATCTGCCAAAACACCAGCTATGAACTCTGCTGTAGTGGAAATTGACATCACTTTGAATGGATACCCCTTTCATTTAGAAGACAGAAATACAGAAATGTTCTTCATTTCTAAATTTAATAAAGAATAAGCAATAACTAACATAATGGAACCATCTCTTATCCTTATCCTCACACGTCAGTTGTTCCAGACAAACATAGTTTCTTTTATTTCTCAATTTGTGAACCAGAATTACTATTTCGGTACGTGCAGCATACTTTCTCAATGTACCCTGCAAGTGGAAAATTAAATGTGCAGATGGGGGATGTTAACCCTTGCTAAACTTTTTCCGCCTCCAGTCAAAATGTTCCACCTACATCTGCCCGCCATACCGACTATGTACAGTATGACAACTTACAGAACTCAAGTGTGTAGAAGGGCAAAGGTCACACGTTTTCCTGGCAGAGCGAAGGATCTGATCACCGTCTACAGTGATGCAGTAGCAATGTGGTAGAAATGGGAATTCTGGCCTTTCCTACTAGAACGATACATGTTGACAGCATTTGACTTTAACAGCTTTGTTGGACATCTCAAGCCTTCTGCTGACAGCCACACCTTCAGTAACAGCCTTAAAGGGACAGTTCACCCCAAAATAAAAATTACTTCATCATTTTCCATATGGTTTCTCTTTATCCATGGAACTCTAGAGGAGTTATTGAATTGAATGTTCAGGCTATATACACCCTTAAAAATATATTGTTTTTAATATAATTTATTTTTTGTATTACCAATTATGGTTGCATGAAGAAAAACATTGAACAAAAGTTTCTTTAGATTTTTGGTTTTAAATGGTTCTTCTATGGCATCACTGCGAGAAAAATAAAATACCTTTGGAACATTTATTTTTAAGAGTGTACAGTAAGCTATATATATATATATATATATATATATATATATATATATATATGCTTTAATTTTTGGATTAATTAATTCATTTGGCATATACAGTGGGGGAACACCATATGTTTCACACAAACAGACACATTCACAAGTAGTCTCTGACATTTGGACCACGCTCTACATGTAATAAAGCATCAGAATACCCTTTAATAGGGTTCCATGGCTAAACGTAATCAACTTTCCACTGACACACTGCAAGAGTAATGTATGTAAAACAGCAACACTTGATTCTCAAGTTGTCGTAATTCAATTCAGTAGGGTCATCTGGGTCCTATTAATGCACCAGCGAGAAACATTATTCTCAGTGGTGGTCTCCAGTAGAGTTTAATACTTTGATTGTATCTAACTCCACAGGCTAATATCTGAAGTTTAGAAAGAGCGTGATGTGGAAAAGTGTGTTGAGTGCGTTTGAATATTTGCGCACAATTATATGTAAGACAAAGAGACAGTGTGTTTCTGACGTTTCGAGACTGCGGTCAAATATGGGGTTACTTGGACGTTAATGGAATCAGTCAGATTGGCTTAGTTTATTATTGATGAAAAGTAGAGAACTATGAGCTCATTTTTCGCGCATAATGAGCATCCATTTGCACTATAGAAATCATCTCCAGCCTACTGTACCTTACAATTACCATTCTTGGCGACTATCCCAGAATCCCTCAAAAGAAAGTAAAACTGAAATGTCTGGTTCTTACCTCGCAGGTGAAAGTAGTTGAGATGATTCTGTATTGCCTGTTGCACCGTCTCATGGGAGCAAAGTTTAACTCCATTGGGAAACAGGAGGTCTCTTTTCCGTCTAGAAAGAGCCGTTTTCCCTTCACTAGACACGTAACTCACAGTTTTCCCTTTAACTGGCAGCAACAAGTGATTCGAAACTTCACTGGCGTCCAAAAAAGTTGTATATCCATTTGGTAAATAATCCTTGCGAGCTCCAGAATCTGATTAAGAACAAAGAACACAGGGTCACAAGATTGCAAGCATCACAAAACTCCACAAGGCCTTCATGTAGAGTAGATACATACCTGCATCTAAGGAACAATGTCCGGTCAACAACAATACCAAAACCCACCAAATGCATTTAAAAGACAGATCGGGCATAATGATTCCTTATTCCGAGTCACTGTAGAGAAATAAGTCTTAAATTTTTAGTTCACCGACTGATATAAGTTAGGCATCCCTCATTACAGCCCCCCAAAAAAGTTGTGGAGAGTTGAATTAATTAGTCTGCATTGTCAGAACATCCTTTCCTTGTCACAGAGGGATGCGATCATGTAGCTTTGAGCTGACGTCTCCTCATGCGGCTTAGCAGATAGCTCTTTGGGAGATTTTTCTTCCCCACTAATCCTATTTGTTAATTCTTCTGAGGAAGCTTGTCGAGAAGTCAGCGATACTCTTTCATTTCCCACCTGTACGATCCGTCTGGATAGCCGAAATGTCGGAATACAGTCCTGTAATTTGCAGTCTGATCCGTTGAGGAGTTCAATTATGAGAGTGGCTTCTTTGGTCTCCATTGCTGCCATTGGTTGTAATGGGATTTCAGTTTGAAGAGTTGCAGTGATATCATTACACACGATTAATTGCACAATCTACTGTGTAAGATCTCTTGCTAAGACCAAGTGTTTAACTAGATGTGACATCCTGTAGGGTTATCCCTTTGTATACAAGTTTGCCACGTGCTGTGAGAGCGCAGCTTACAGGGACTTTATCCTTATTGGGTTTTGGTTGCATTCCATCGTGGCAGGGATCGTATGAACAGATGGCACAAGCACGCGCCAAACAATTCCAGGTTTCGTAAGGTATCACTGGTTCGGTGGAGGATATTAAAACCGCGGATCATTCAAACATGTGTTCATTCAACATATATTGAGTTGAGGTCATTCTAAATCAGTGTCAGTAAAGAGAAAATCGTAATGCTGGCCTGTCTGAAAGGTCAGTTTACAAAGGATACTTCGGCAGTTTGAAGCAAGTTTTGAAGTTTAGCACATTGGTCATAGATAGATAGATAAAAATATTAGCTAGAATGGAAGCTTAAATTAGATTAAATTACTAAGAATGATTACATAGATGGGAAGTTTGAATGATAAGACTGCCAGATGGTTCAGACACTGAGCTGACTGATTCCAGTTTAAATCCGTTGAGTTTGATGGTAAAGGGTGTTTGACAGGAAGCAGACAGTGGATGTGACAGATCAAACCCTGTGTGACATCTGCCATATCTGTAGCTTAGTTTTCTCTTTCTTTTTCACTTTGTGCTCCTTTCATTCTTTTCACTTATCCTACGAACAGCGCCCAAGCTACACCAAAATGCATTTCGGTATTCTTCACCAAAACTGAAGATATTTCTCATGCTTTTCTGCTGTCGGGAATAAATCTCATTTCCACCAGATCTCAAATCGCTATTCATCCTGTGATGATTTTATTAAATTTTTTTCTTGTTCTTGTTCTTGTTCATGTTATTGGGAAAAAAGTAACATACTCCTTTGTCTTGCTAAGACTAACAATTTGATACATCCTAAAGGTGTGCAATTAAATTATTTGACAATTGTAAATGACTGGAAGTTATATAAAAAAAAAGTAAAAGAAAATAAAAAGACAAATGTTATTTTCTTTGATGTTTCTGTTACTTCACACATCAACTCAAGATCTTTTGAAGTTTTTTTTTCACGCTTTTGAAAAAGTAGTTTATAATGGTTAATTTAAAGATATTTATTTTAGCACTATGTTTTATTTATAATTTTTTATTAACTTATGTTTTAGTTTTCATTCTATTTTTGTATTATTTAATTAACTTGTATTTTATTTGTAGAACTTAAACTTCTAACTTATATCAGTTACCAGGTTTTATAAGATTAAAATGTTCATCAATATTCAGTATCAATATTTATCAATGTTTCAATAGACTATACTATTTATACAGTGTTTTATTTCAATTATTGAACACTTTTTTAATATTATTGATAGATTTTTGCATGGGAGCTTAAAAATGGTTTCATGTGACCTTAATTTAGTTATTTATTTAATTTTAAAGATTTTCAAAAATGATGATGATCAAGCTAAAAAGCTGAAGAATAATTCAGGAAATAGACATCTTCACAAGTTCAGTTATCACAACTCCTTACTTCAGAAGTAAGTTGCGTAAGCGTTTAGGTAACTTTGGCTTCGCTGCCTGTGTATCATTTGGTGTCCTGAATTAAAATAGCTAACAGAAAAGGAAAGGAAGGGTTGGAGCAGGTCATCATGGCAGCGCTCCAACACCTTGACCTATTGAATTCAGACAGACCTGAACAAACCTTCTGCTTTCTTTTTTACAACACTATATCTGCCATCCAAGTCAGCGCTAGACAGTGAGGGCGATAATTCGCGAATGTTTAATAGTTAGAAGTTAGTTATTGGATAAAATGGTAAGTCGTTAGGACGCTCGCCCGGCAGAGATCTGGGCGACTATCCAGAGAGTCAGATAAGGATTTCATCTTCAGTCACTTCCATTCACATTTACTCTACTTGATTGATATGATTTAGCAGAAAACCATAAGCACTTCTTAAAGAAATAGCCAAAATATGTTGAACGGCGATGTTTCACAGAATGTTCTGGCAGCATGAAAATGAATGGGGACGTGGCATTATTTAAACTTCAAAAAATTAATAAAAACAACATTCTTATTACTATAAAAAAACAAACGGAAGTATGTGATTGCAGGAATTATGCAATTTTGATGACACTATGATACCCAGGGTTGAGGGGGGGGGGTGAAATCTCCTCGTTTCAGAGGCTAATTCAATTCTGATCTCCGAGTCTAGTCCAGATGAACTAATCTAGGGCCGTATAGTGTAAAGTTGGAGCAGTGAGCCTGACATCGGCTCAGTCAGGCTACTTCCATTGTCAGACGTGATTAGGGGAAAACCCAACACTGATCCTAAATCCCAGCATCCCAGTCAGGCGAGAGTTGAAGGCCACAGACTGCGGGAGGCTCAGTACTTCTATTAATAAACACTAATCATACACTACATACAGTGGGCATCCACGTCTTCTATTTGACATTTTCTAATTTAAGTTATATATTTGTTTTAAAGTGAGACATTATAATATAAGCAAACCAATTTAAATGAAACGTGCATTAAAAGCTTCGTTGCACTATGATTTATAATAATAATAATACAATTAAATAAAATGGAAATCCTAGAAATAATGGAAAGGTCTACAACCTTTTAGGGGACATTTTTATACAAACAAAAAAAGATGCGGCAAGTGGCGAGTCTTGTACAGCAATAATCTCTTAATTTTCCTTAAGGAATCCTTCACTATCCCGAGCAATAATCTTCCAGGAAACAACATTTGAATTAGTGAGAGAAAGAGAGGACCCTTTAAATCCCATTCCCATCTGAAGAACACCCATCTGCTCCGAGAAACACACTCCCACTTCTCGTCTAAATCCCAGTGCGTTCATGAGCAACCCTACTCAAGGAAGGTGTGTGTGTGTGTGTGTGTGTTTATGTATTTTTTTATTTCCTATGAAATTCCCATAAATTCCACAGTTAGAAAACATTTCCATTTACCACTAAATACTTAATTCTTCACTGTCATCAATCCAATTAATGCATGTATAAATGTATTATTACTTTCCTTGCACGTAAAAAAATAAAAAAATAAAATAAAAATAAAAAACATTTTAAAAATATGCCAGGCACTGGATAAATATTTAAATTTATGATGTTTATTATTATTTTAGTAGGGGTCCGGCTGTGTGTTCTACACTTGTGTTCTCTAGTACATCTGGAAAAAGGGATGCTTTTATAATCTTTCTTTTTTTCTTTAATGGATTAAATAAATCCATTATGGGGACTATGCTTCAACTGCTTTTTGTAGTGATGGCACTATTACTATTTCAAAAGGTCAAATAGTCTAATTACAAGAACTCAACTTTTGGAGTCTGTATCCAGGAATCCATCCAGAATCTTGTTTCCACCAGGAATGGTTTTCTCTGACCTGTTAATATTAATAATAATAATAATAATAATAATAATAATATATATATATATATATATATATATATATATATATATATATATATATATATATATATATATATATATATATATATATATATATAATACAATTATAGTTTTGTTTTTGTTTTTGTCACAGAACCATACCAGCTGACTTTATACATAAAATATGCAGTTTAGCATTTCAAGTATGTGATTTAATACAAACCAGAATTCAACTAAAGGTTGCAAAGCAAACAGGTGTAACTTGAGTTCCGGAGATCCAAATCTCTTGCATTACTGGAAATCCCACTGAATGACAGGCCGTGAAATGTCAGGTAACTTGGATGACTAACGTTTCTGACATTAAGAACTGTGGAAACTAAAAAAGCTCTGACCCGGTAAAAAATGCACCATGGATCACAAGGTATCGGGACAAGGACAATATTTTGCTATCAAGCCTGTATGTAGGCACCTGCAGGAAGCCATCAACATTTTTGGTTTATTAAAGAAAAAAATTATGTCACTTTAAATTAAAAGGCAAAAAATATTTGGTCTTTCGAGAGACAACTATTAGATATGTTTAAAGAATTATCTAACAAAAAAATAAAAATAACAGTATTAAAATATAAACTAATATCAAAATTAGTCAAAATATTGCAAGATCTATTATTGCTTCTTTTTTTTTTATAGAATTAACTTTGAGAAATATTTTTAAACATTAACACATTCTCCATATTTTAATGGAACCCTTTCACAATTTTCCTTTAAAGTTTGACCTAAGAACATCTGAAAGAATAAAATATAAAATATTTTTATGAAAATATATATATACACACACACACACACACACACACACACACACACACGCATAAATAAAATAAAAAGTTGTGTATTTATATGCTGTGTCATTATTACTGATAAACAATTTGGTTTTATTAATACATTTTATTTTACATTTTCTGTTAGTTTTTGTAATGTTTAATTACAAAATGTAATGTTTTTTTTTGTTTGTTTGTTTATACATATCTACCATTTTTAAAGTTTTATTGATTTGTTAGAATTTTTTTGGTACTTAATTTATTAAAAAAAAAGCGAAATGTCACATTGACAGCTAATTTTATATATATATATATATATATATATATATATATATATATATATATATATATATTTATGTCATTTCAAGTAACAAAAATGTTTTCTGGTTTTAGTTTTAGTTCCCTATAAGAACCCTGTTGATGTGTGTGTGAGACCTCTTTGACAGTCACCTGCAGAGCTCGCTTTGGCTGTCTGACTCTCATCCTGGGACACAAGGCCTTTGTTTCTCCACGGCACACACTCAGGCCATTCCAGACCGGGAAAACAGATCACCCTGAGGTACCAGTGAGCCCTGGACAGAGAGCAAACAGAGCGGGAAATCACAGTCAGTGATCAGTGATAAAGCCTTGGAAACTTCATGGAAACTTACCAACTTACGTAAAGTTAATGATACCCTTCTACTGGCCAAATAGAAGTGCGTTAACGTATTAATGCTCAGTGTTGCTTCAATTCATAATCACCAGCAACATCATCATAAAAATACTTTATCACCAAGTCCTAGTACAGGATAATCCTCGAACTGGGACGATGGACATTCCCGAGTTTGTGAATCATCTGTGCCATGTCGTACTGTGCGAGTGTGTGCACGTACAGTGTGTGTCCTGCGTAGTTATTGCTTTTATGGGAACATAGAGTCTTTCTCGCAGTTTGGCATTATAGACTTTTACCTTGTTGCAGTGATTCATCCTGATGTTCATAACGCTCAATCCAACATGCTCTGATGTCGTCGGATATCAAACAGATACACATGGCTTCGACATGCATCCTGGCTACTGAGCAAAAGGACATTCTGTAAAGTGCGTTTGAGATGTCGTAACCATTTGCGAAGGTTTACGATGCGCTATGACGTTGAAAGTACACTAACCTGGTGGTTCATTTTGTCTCATTTCCAGTGTTTAAATCTTGTTCTGTTCCATTCCAAGACAGAATTTCACACAGGTGACACTCTTGAAATATTTATTATAAATAAACATACACTACCGTCCAATACACACATATATTTATATATAGTTATTACATTCATTTTTGGTTGTCCTATCTCTTTAAACCCAGTGTTAAAGGTGATTTGTTACATGCTGCTAGTCTCTTCTGGACAGCTAGTATATTTTCGAGAAAGTTGCTTTTAAAAGAAGCTGCTAAAGATGTGAGATCTTTCAGCCACATCTTTGTCGGCTCTTTCCAACAGAAGGTACCTGGAGGGAGTATTTCATTTTTAGGGAAAACATCAGATCTAATTTAACAAGCTGAAACCCTCAGAAGTACTCTCAGACTCACTTGAGGTAGAAGTCAATGATGACGTCGTTGAGAAACTCGCCATCCTTGAGGCACTCCAGGCCCTCGGTTGTCGCGGTAATGGGGTGGCGGGTACTGGATCAGCCTGGTGGAAAAAGTTCAAACAAGCTCCTCAAAGAAAATGTAAGTTCAGCTTCCAAAAATACAATCCTATGCATAATCATGGCGTATCGATATTGACTTACAAATTAAATCTAAATTTCACTGCCTGTTTGGAAACTTCAACAACTTGATGGAAAGTTAGTGGTATGGAAACCACTCGGAAGAGCCAGGGAACGTCAGTGTTTGGGTTCCAACTGCTGAGCTTATGGCTTAATCATTGCTTTCAAATATGAAATTAAAGGTGAAACGTGTCATTTCTGCACCTCTAGTGGCACCAAAGAGGATTGCAAAAATAATGGCAAGTACAACAAGTTTCTTGTTTTCCATTGCAAAGCCAATCAATATAAATGGATATGGTTAGGTTAACACAAACTGAATATATGGTCACGTTTTATTCTACAAAATAAAATTAATCAGTAATACCACATCATTTTTCTAAAGTTTTACTTGTGAAAATTAAAATGGCGGTTTCTAATAAGAGTCTAAATGGCACTACAGGGGCTGTTTGGGACATTAAATGTCATCATGATGAACAGGAAAAGCTAATAATTCAGGTTTATCTGGGTAACTGAAGAAGGTGCTGTACTATATTTTAGGAAAGGGCTACAATATCATCATATTTGGGTTTGTTGACATGAAACATCAAATCCAGTACCTGCGTGGTGAGCTCTGTTGCAGGCTGTGGCTCCGGAGGGTCTTCTAACTCTTGGCTCTCTTAGCCAGATGCTGGTCTCACTCGTGTTTTCCTGCTGGGGTGATGTGAACCAGGTCAGACATTTAGACATTTACATTCTAAACATTTAGAGATATCAAACCAGCAGGCTGTGGTTGGAGTGTCCAAACCTATCAACCTTCTCATTCATTGGCTACGGTTTCTGTTTGAGTGTGCAAATTACATTGGATTGTATTTAAAAGAGGATTGTAAATACAGGTTGGGAAAATGTCAAGAGAGCAAACATGATGGACTCAAAGTGCCAGTAGATTTGAGGACGATATGGGTCAAGAAGAAGAAAAATGAAAAGTGAGAAGAGCAGCGCCATGTGCTGCCTGTTTTGGGATGGATAGTCATGCTCCATCTCTGTTGAGAGCTGAGCCAGCGCATAAAATGCAAGAAACGAAAGAAAGAAAGGAGAATGAGTATGAGGTGGCCTACTTCCATTGCTGCCAGCTGGAACTGAAACGTGTCACGCCCCAAGAGTCCTGACACCCACATGCAAATGGGGCCCCAAAAAAGGCCCTCATATGTACTAAAGTTGTAGTACCCCCAAAATTCAGCAGCCATGAGCTCCCACCCATGTCATAAAGACTCTGGAGAGAGTGACACAATGGCCACTTCAACAGAACCCAAGAGAGGGGGAACTGCTCAGCTACTATCCATAAAAGCAGCCAAGTTTCTTTCTCTGCTCCATATCTACATACCAGCACAGCCTCCATGGACCATGGCTATCCTCACTCCTGCTCTTATATTGGGCCGCATGATTCCACTGGTGCCCCTTTCATGCCTGAACCTCAAATTCCTGCCAATTTCTGGCCAACCCATTGAATGCTGTGAAAGGAAGCAATGGAGAGGGTCAAATTAATGGATGGAAGTACAGATAGACAAATGAAGGGACAAATAGACAAAGGAACAAAAGATGGTTAGATAGATGGACAAAATAATGGATACAAAGGATGGATGGTCAAAGGAACGAAGGATGGATGGATGGATAATGAAGGTATAAGTAAACAAAAGAATGAAGGATGGTCGGATGAAAGGACAAATAAATAAATAGACAGAAACAGGAATGATGGACAGACGGACAGATGGATGGATAAAAAAGAATGGATTAAAGATGAAAACGCTAAAGAATAGATGAAAGGATGAAGAAACTGAAAGATTGATGGATGGACTGAAAGAAATGGATGGATGATGGATAAACAAAATAATGGATAAAGAAATCGGATGGATGGATGAATGGATGGATGGACAAAACAACAAATGATGAAACAAACATATCTACATCAATGCTAGTAGCTAACAGCCACACACGTATCACAAAGGCTTGATAAAATGCTCTCTTTGGCTTCTGAAACAGTAAGGCCTTGTTCAAATGAGTTGTTTTAATGTCTCTCGAGTGGGTAGCTTAGACCCTAGAAAGATAAGAATATAAATACGCTTGTCTAAAACCCTCATAAGCATCTTATACACACACAGGTGCTCTATTGAACACATTCAGTAATACGGGGATGACTGAAGTCAGGCAAACAAGTTCTCTGCTCTTCCTCTGTCTCACACGTATAAATAGAGTGTTAATCTGAGCCGTCTTAGCGGTGAAACTAAGAGAGAGGAGGGAGAGACAGAGGGTCACAGACAGTTGAGGAGAGCCGTGACCTGGGACAAAACAGGGTGAAGGGTCAAAGAACTCGCCCATCTAAAGAGCCAATCGGGTGTAATTACACGTATTTAACACATGGGGCAGCACCACAGCAAAGCATTGGATATTTTATACATAGGCTATTTATAAATGATCAGATTTGCTCACTGGGTGTCCAAATTTTATGTCAATACCACACTAAATTGCCCTACGTCTCGCTAACATGCACATGTTGTGCAACATAACGCGAAACACCTGTTTGAATGAGTCTAGTTGTTCACTGCTCTTCCTAGCATGTGCACCAGACTGAATAAATTAATCCTTTAATGGTCTCAAACACACACACACACACACACACACACTAGAGCTAATTCTTGTGTTAATGCTTTAACTTTCAGCAATTTACTGAGAGACTTCATAAAGAGAAATAAACCAAATTGATCACATTTCATTTTTCAAATCAATGCCTGCATTAAGTATGTTTCTGGCCTTGTAAACTAAGATAAATATATTAGATATAAATATATTAAATATACTATTACAATTTTGTATGAAAATAATTTCATATTTACAGTTATAATATTATAATAACTAAAATGTAGAAAAATATAAAATATAGATGTAAATATATTATTAAACAATAAAGTTATTATTGATATTTATTTACATTTGTAATTAATGTAACTAATATTTATTTCAAAATTATTTTAAAAGTTTTAATTCTGTATAATTACATGTAGTATATTATTAAATATGATAAATTATTTTACACTTACATGTGTTTTTTTATATATTTATTTTCAAATAATAAAATATATATATATTTTATATAATTAGATATAAACGTTATTATACTTCTTTAGCTATTAAATATGGTATTAGCTATTATTAAAGGTATTAATGTTTATTGACTTTAAAATCTGTAGTTTTTAACTTTAAAATAAATCAATTTTTTTTGTACAATTAAATGCACATACACACACACACACACACACACAAACACACACATATATATATATATATATATATATATATATATATATATATATACACACACACACACATATATATATATATACACACACACACACAAATTATTTTATATGCACATTTTTTTTTATTTTGACATTTCTTTCATTATTTTGTAAGATTATTAATTGCAAAAATCTTTCTATATGGTACAGAGTTGCCTAAATCTGTGATCTATAAAAGAAAGAGAGAAGGAAACCATTACATTACGACAAAAGACACATATATATATATATAATTATTCTGATATATATATATATATATATATATATATATATATATATATATATATATATATATATATATATATAATTATGGAAAATCAGAAAAGAACACAGTTCATAAAACAGTGGTTAATGAACCCGAACCAGAACAGAGGACGTTCCTGCTGGGATATGTTCCGATAAAGACAACAAACACTTGACACTTTCTCTCGGTTCCAAAAAGTCTGCTTTCTTACTTGCCTACATTTGCAGTTTTTTCTAAGGCAGCCTCCTAACCGAAATCAACCTCATAACGGTAATTTGGAACAGTCTACATAGACTGGAAATACTCACAATATACCAAAGGAAGTGTAATACATATCTGTAAAGCATACAATATAATATAGATTGTAACACAGCATTCAGTGTCTTGATTAAAATGCCTACCATTCATGTTTATCAATCTTGAAATAAAACGTAAATGTTGAATTGTTCGTCTCAGACAATAGCGACCTTAAAATGCAAAAAAATGTGATTTGTTAGTGCACAAAAGTTGAATTATATAACTCATATAAAAATGGTATAATGTGCAAAATGAAGGCAACACACAATTGTGTATTAAACTGAATCATTTAGCAAAAAATCCAAAGTGAATCATAAATCGACTGACTTCACGTCAAGCAAAATATTCAAACATATAGTGAAAATATTTGATACTTGTATATATATATATATATATATATATATATATATATATATATATATATATATATATATATTTGGAAACAGATATACTGATTTGTTGATCACATTCGCACGTTATGCACGCGTCCCTCCAGCTACACTCATTAAACATCCTTAATCAGCACCCCCTTCACAAAACCAGATCTATTGCTTAACGGCTGGTAAAAAGAACATATAAACACCTGCAACTAACACGTTATGTGCGTTGTGTGCTTTTGAAGTGTTACTGGACAAACAGTGATAAGCTGTGCTGTACTCCGTGTCAGGGCCAGTTTAAGCTACAGCTGTTGTTGTTACTCTAATAAACATGGCTTTCAGCCGCTCTGCAGTGTTTGGGGTTTAACTTTCGGAATTTTTTTGGCAAACAAACTTTCGTTGGTCTCTTAATCACATCTGCAGCTCGATGTCGGCTAGCTGTTGCTTTGTGGTTTGTAGCAGGAATGGCCAATTAAAATACTGGAATAACAGATGTCCTTGATTATACTAACAACAACAAAAATCGAATTGCGTGATTGGCTGAATGAAAGAGCTGGAACCATACGTTGGAAAGTCATCCGTGCTGATCTAGGAGATGGAACCGAGAGGCCTAATCCAATGTGACCAGATACAAGAAATAAGATCTTAAGACCGATGTAAAACACAGTGGAGTCTGTGGCCACTACTGAACCATTTTTATAATTAAATTTGATTACAAATGATGTTATCAGTAATATCCTTCAAGTAAAAAAAAAATTAAAAAATAAATAAAACAGAACATGTTTTAGCGAAGTAGAGGTGCAGAATGCATTTGGTTTAGGAAATGTTTTTTTTTTTATTATTATTAGACTGATTTTTGGGACTCTCAATATTTATTTACAAATATTTATTTATTTATTTATTTATTTATTTATTTATTTATTTATTTCCAAATATTTATTTATTTATTTATTTATTTATTTATTTATTTATTTATTTATTTCCAAATATTTATTTATTTATAATTAACACATTCAATTAAAAGTAAAAATATGAATTCATACTATTTTTATTTAATTTAAATTTAAATAGTTTTTTTCTTTCTTTTTCCCTTTTTTTAATCATGGTTAATCTAGTAAATTCTACATTCTTCACATATTAAAGTCACTTCTCGTTTAAGAAAACTATATATTTACCACATTATTGAAATCACAAATTGACATCAATGCACGGGAAATTTAAAAATGCAGTAATTCAACAATAAAACTTCACCCAGACTTTATGGACATTTTTCGCTCACCAAAATTGCATTTATCTGATTAAAAAATATAAAATAAATAAAACCTTAAAAACAGTGGTATTGTGAAATATCAATACACTGATTTCTAGTTGAAAATATTTTAAAATGTAATTTATTCCTGTGATATTAAATCTGAATTTTCAGCATCATAACTCCAGTCTCTAGTGTCACATGATCCTTCAGAAAATACAGATTATACGCTAAATAGATATTTCTTATTATCAATGTTGAAATCAGATTAATAGCTGTGTGTAATTCATGATACGTTCTTTCAGCATTTTTAGATGAATATAAAGTTAAAGTACTGAATTTGTTCTACTGTCACGAAAAACAATGCAAACTGAATATGTGTCCAGCTTGGACAAGTAATACTAATGATTCTGACGAAGGAAATTCGTTGAAAAGTTTGATGAATACTTGTAAACAAGGGCGAACTTAAAACTGCCCAGGCATACTGAACAAATCTAGACTTCAAAAGACAGATGTGCATGAAGACTGTTGAAATGAGTCAACATTTGTTTAGCATGGTTCTCTGTAATTAATAAAAAGAAAAAATGGACATAAACCACTGAATACTTATTTCATCATATCTACGGCTGCCAAATAATACAATATTTTAATAATCATGGTTTATCTTGTAATATATTTTTATTCTCAATGTTAATGCATTTAGTTTACCCACTCTTTATGGACTTAATTTCACATGTTTCTGCCACTTTCCTGTGAACTAGTGTTTCGCCATTGATTAATTGAGCTTTAATAATAAATGTCACATTTGTGACTCTGAACCACAAAACCAGTCTCAAGTCACTGGGGTATATTTTTAGCAACAGCCAAAAAAAAAAAAAAAATGTTATGCCAAAAATCATTAGGATATTAAGTAAATATCATGTTCTATGAAGATATTTTCTAAATTTCCTAACATAAACATATTAAAAACTATTTTTTGATCAGTGATATGAACTTCAAAGAATTAATTTGGACAACTTTAAAGCTGATTTTCTCAGTATTTTGATTTTTTTTGTTTTTTTTTTGCACCCTCAGATTCCAGATTTTCAAATAGTTGTATCTCGGCCAAACATTGAAAAAATAAAAAAAAATAAAAAAATTGTGGTCCAGGGTGACATTTAATGACTTTTGTTTAGCATCCTGTCTGGTTTTATTAAAATAAATTATTCGTAAAATAAATAAAGGCGAGTGAGTGGGTGTATAACCACAAACAGCATTAAACATTTACCATTTTTGAAATCTACCCCCATTCTGTATCCGTTACCTGAGCGTCCCTGATCCCCTCAGAGATCCGCTGCTCTTGCAAACTTCCAGACACGTCATTCATCTCATCGGCTGGACAGCACGACTGAAGGAGAGAGAGACAGATGTGTGTTGACCAATCAGAACTATCCATTAAAACGCCTTTGTACAAAAGGTCAGACGTTCTTCCATGGAAGCGCACAGGATGTTCCTTGGAACAAAATTCGTCAGGTGGTGCGTGATAATATAATTTGAGATGAACTTTTTTATATTAAATTAGGAACAAATGAAGAATAGAAGCATTTTTCGGCTGTGGTTTCAGACGTCTGGACCGTACCGCACATGTCTAAACGTTCTGGAGGAAAAACAAACTTCAGGCCTTCTAGATAAACTTCTGATGCTACATTTTCCAGTGAGGTAAACGCGGGTCTTGACAGATTTTTGCTTCAGTAAACAGTTTGTATGTGTATTTGACAACTTCACATGATTAATATCATTGCAGGTCAAATTTAGTTTTGACATTGTGTTCTTGCTTGTATCATGTTTCTAATAAAGCCATCGTCCAGTTTTTCTTGCATTTGGCGATTGATGAGTGTTAATTTTAGCCAATGTATTTATCTTTTTCCTTCTTCTCTGCCGCAGAGGCTTCTATTTGGCTGGGTCGTCCCATAATGGGCTTTGAGAGAGAAGCAGGGACATAATCCTCTCTCTTTTTTTCATCCTTCACCTCCTTCCCTTCCTCTTCCTGTCCACCAATCCATCAGAAAACAATAAATTCAATGCTGCCCATCTGTTTTTGCTACATTAAAAAAACGGTTTCAATTGGACAGATTTGCAAACCAAGCGGCCGTTTGTTAAATATTCGAATCGTTCTGATCAAGTCTTCGTTGTCAGATCAACACTACAGAGAAAAACTACAATGAATGGGAACTGAAGGTTTTAGGGATGGAAAAAGAACCAAAAACACCATAAACATAGTTTTCCAAAGCCATACTTTAGTTGTTGTTGCGAGATTTCAATGAATAGTTATTTTGAGCCAGATCTTTTCAATGGATCAATTTTCAGTTTATCACTGAAGAACAAAGTTTCGGCCAGTCCTATGACTTTAGAGGATAACGTGAAGGTGTGTACTTGGAAAATAAGCTGTTTAGAATGAGCAAGTCCCGGCTGATAATGAGGAGGAGGATGGTACATCTTTGTTCCTTTCGAGCAGGCAGAGGTGTAATGGGCTTTACCCAGAGTCTGAGGTCAGGATTGCACTAATCTAGATTGTGAGAGTGAATGTTGCTATTCCGCACACCACACACTTAGACATTATAATCTTTATAAGGACATCCTTCATCCAATGACAGCAAAGAACCTACGCCACCTCCATAACAATGGGACAGAAATATAGTCATGGAAAAGGATGCTATTTGTCAAATGAGTTAATTTGGTTTCAATCTCTTCTCGTTTACACTCAGTTTCCATTTCTTTATCCAGATTCCACTTCGTCCATTGCTGGAAGTGTATTATTTAATTTAAGGATGCAAAATGTATCTTCTTGTTTGTTTTGTTGTTGTTGTTGTTGTTGTTTTTTTTTACGTTTGGTTAATTTGGTTTGGAAAAAGACTCCTTTTTTAACATGTTGGGTTCATTCTTTTCAACTTTCTTTTTATGTTCGCATTCCATCTGCATTTTTCAATCAAGTTTGCACTTTGTCCAATATTGAGAGTTTTTTTTAAATTTAATTTAGGGATGCACTTTGTATCTGTACCCATATTGGTAACCTGTTGGGTTAATTCAGTTTCACTCTCTATTATTGTTTATACTTATACTTAATCTGCATTTCTTAATCCAGATTTATAATTTTTCTTTCTTTTTTTTTAATTAAGCGGGGTATAACGTTCTCGTAAATGTATTTGTGAATGCTCATTTCCTCTATTTAAACATATGGATTACCTCTGCCGTCATCTAACAGTGACTTAAGGTGCTTTCACACTAGCACTTTTGGTGCACACCCAGGTTCCACTGACGTCCACAGACGTCTTTGCTAAGTTTGGATGATATGAACGCAGTCTTCTGAACTCGCGTGCACATCCGCGAACCGCACCGAGTCCAATTAAAAAGGGGTACGATTCAAGTGATCTCCAGTATGGTTTATTGTGAAAGTAATCTTACCAAATCATGGAACTGAACCACTATTAACGATGTATTATTCAATAAAAATGTTTTTGTGAGTTTAGCTCACTTTCCTGATGAGTGTGACTGATGCGTTGCAAGCAGGCCTGTACATCTGATTTCTGTTCACTTTCAGAGTTCTTAGAGCATTTGTAAGACAGACGTAAGTTGAGTTATGTACTGAAGCTAATTTGGAAACAAAACCATTGGTTCAAAAACATAAATGTAACATTGAAGAGAGCAATGCTACGCATTTTGGCACCTTCTGCCTTCTGGGGTAAACAGCTGCTGGCTTGATGACGTAAACGAACCACGGTTCAGGCCTAAATAATATAATGATAACACAGTCCAGCGGGGGCAGGGGGGCAACCAAACTCGGTTCGAAGTCCCTGACTCTGATGGCCAGATCTACTGACTTGAGCGTGGACTCTTTAGTCTTGGGCCAGTGAGCAACTGCACAGCAATGTCCTGGAAACCACCCTGTGGTTACGATTTTGCACAGGCAAGGACCACTCACATTTTTATCAGAAAATGTCCAAATCTGGTTGATCTGGTTGAGTTATATTGACCTTCTGACCATTTCCAAGAACAAGGTTTGGTGCCTCTGCCAGTCAGTTTTTTTAAGAGATAAGTCTTCCATTTAAAACAAAGGCAGCACGTTCCCTTTTTTAAGCATTTATGGGGTAAGTTGGCTTACACAGCATATAAAAGCTGTTAAACGCAATACCCACCTCCCTGGAGGGTAAGAACATTTAAATAAGGCAAGTTTGCACTCAAAGGAATGTTTGAGAAGTGGTGGAATGAAAAAAAAGATTACAGCTAACCCTAGCTGAGTGAAACAACACCCTTTCCAAAACTGGAGAAGCTTCCGTTCTTTAATATTAATTAGTTAACATAAACACTTCAGAAAAGGTACAAAGAAACCTAGGAATAAAGTCATTAATATTTATGACCGAACACTTAAACATAGTTGAAATCTTACATTTTCAGTACCAACATCAGTATGACTAAATTAATAGGTACTAATTGTATTATGGTGACTATGGATGCTCAAAGGGTGGTCATAGTACAACATAATACTTACTTATTATTTAAGATCCAACTATTTACCATAGTAAGATTTGTAAAGGCACCACTAGTGTACAGATGACATTATGAACTAATTAATATTTATGAGCCCTACTATGGTGAAGTCTCAAATCATGAATATTAAGTAACATATTGAATTCTCCTGGAAGGTTTTGAGGCAACATCAATATAACCAATTGTATATTCACGAGCCAAGACTATAAGTCCTTCTATGATAAAAGTGTGCTTCATGAATATGTATTAGGTAACATGACTGGTTGGTCGGTGTGAGCTAATTTATTTTTATGAAACAAGACATTATTCAAGTTAGTATGATCCAGCACAACCAGAAATATATAATCAATATTTATGACTTGTAGGAAGGACTCGTTACTTCACTTCACTTTAGATAGCATGGCTGGAAGCCCCAGGGCTAGAATAAAGCAACATCACTTTACCATTATAGTATATTATATTATACCATATACTTGAACTTTAAATGACGGACGTGAACATGACCTCCAAAGGGGACGATCCTTGTGTCTCTTTCACCTGAGAATGGCCTTGTGTCCCTTCTGTTTCTTCTTCCACATGGAAAAGCCCACACGTGAAATAGAAATAAAAAAATAATAATAATAAACAAACTCCGGGATTTTACAAGCAGCACATTAACCTTCTCTTAACAACTGTTTTTTTTTTTTGCTCTCTTAACACAGTCCCCAGTACGTATAAAACAGCCTTAATGACCAAATATCATTCCTCCACCTCGGTGGAGGTCACATCAGCCATGAAACGGGGCTAAATCGCCCAATTCCCCGGAGACGTGGAACTAGACAGAGTATAAGAGAGAAAGCCAATGAGAAAGAGAGCAGCAGGACCATTTTAACAGATCCATAAAGTTAAGCATTTGTTTATTTATCATCGATCCGAAGCCAGGAAAACTCTGATGCCGTCCAATATGATGTAGAGCAGGGAGTGAAGGAGGGTCAAAGGAAAGGAGACGGCTGCGAGATTTTACACATAATGCCTGAAGCACAATAGAGGGAAAGAGCAGAGAGACGAAGCTGATCACTGAGGTATTTAGAGATGCAGAAACTCAGTGAAGCCCAAAAATGGGGCATTTTCCCTCATTTCCCTCATTCATCATCTACAGCAGATATCTAGCCAAAGTTTACAGTTTACTTTCTGAATTACACAGGAATAGTCATGCTACATTGTGTTTGTGGTTTGGGCAATAATCAGTATGAAGTTAATTATTTTATTTGTATTCACAGCTAATTTTATTTCAGATTGGTATGTTTTCTTAAGAAAATGTGAGTGGTGTGTGCATATGCAATACTCAGGGCCATAGTTTTTTTAAATAGTTGAGTAATAATAATAATAATAATTATTATTATTATTATTATTATTAATAATAATAATTTATATATATATATATATATATATATATATATATATACACACACAAACACACACACACACACATTAACTGAAATAAATAACAATATTACAATAAATGTTTTGGTTATATTGTTAGTAAACATTTCCAAAGTTATATTTCTAACGTTTGTTTAGTTAAAGTACTAAATCAAATTAAATTGGAAAATAAAAATAAAAAAAAACCTAAATGAATAATAAAAATGTATACTACTCTGTATGTACTATAAATGTATTTTGTGTGTAATGTAAATGTAGTAAATATAAAAAGTTATCTGAAATAAAATAAAATACTAAAACAGAGGTTTCAATTATACTCTCTGTAAACATTTCCGAAGCAAAGTTTCTAACTTTATTTTAGTTAAGTACTAAAATTAGTAAAACTGAAAAAAATGTAACTAAAACAAATAATAAATAAATAAAAATAATAAACATTATGTTTACAAAACAAACAAAAAATAAAAAACAAAAACATGCATTAAAATGATTAAACTAAAAATAGGATGCAATCGGAAAACTATAAAAAATAAAGCTTATTAAATATGAATACATTTCTACATATAAAATAGTAATGATACTTAAGACATGGATGTACCTCTATGAATCTTGACTGAAGAGCTTTCAGATGCGCCCATATGGTTCTCATCATGGCAGAGAAGAGTATCTGATGCTCTTTTGGGTCTCCATCTGAAACAAATAAACATATATGCTATCAAACCCACTAGATCGTACCAAATCTATAAGGGAGATTGACATTGGGCTTTGAAACCGGGGGTCTCGAACACCTTATTGGGTGTCCCGTTCACATGAACAGGGCTGATTTTGATCAGGGCGGATGTTTGTTCATTTTAAAACTGAATACTCCACGTGCAGCTCCTTTGGGACTGTTATCTGAGCAGGTGTGTGTGCCACGGCCTGGTGTGTGTGAGTGTGGTGAAAGATCCCCTCGGTCAGCGCTGAGAGCCGGCCTGACGGGTCTGGGTCTGCAATACAAACATGAATACTAAAGATAAAATGTGCCGTTATGCAACTGTTAATGATGTTTTCTCTCTAATTGTGGCTCGTATTATTGTTACAAATATAAATCCACAATTAGTTTTTTTACCTGTTTTATCATCCGCTCGGAAAAAATAAAACAAAATGCATGTCTGGCTGCTCAAACGATGCACAGTTTAATACCAAGGGTTAGGAATTTGTTTCAAATAACTAAGATTTGTAAAAAAAAAAAAAATAATAATAAAAATAAAGAGGTCTCTTATGCTCATTAAGTGTGTATTTATTTGATCAAAAATACAGTAAATACAGTACGGTACGATTTTGAAATGTTATTATAATTAAAAATAATTATTTTAAAATTTCTATTACTCCTGAATTTTCAGCATCATTATTCCAGTCTTCTGTGTCACATGATCCTTCAGAAATCATTCTAATATGCTGGTTTGCTGTTCAAGAACCATTTATTCTTATTTAATCAGTATTATTATTATTATTATTTTTTTATTATTATTTTTTTTTGAGGGAACACTTCCATTCAGAACTTAAAATAAAAAAATAAATGTAAAAAATTGCAAAAAGGCATTACATTCATTAAAATTGACAGTAAAGACATTTATAACGTTACAAAATGTGTATAATTCAAATAAATTCTCTTTTAAACTTCATATTCATTACATAAGCTTGAAAAAATAAATGTATTATAGTTTTCACAAAAATGAAGCAGCAATTTTCAGCATTAATAATAAGGACTGTTATTAAGAATTGAGCACCAATAATAATTGAGCCAGCATATTAAAATGATTTCTGAAGGATCATGTGACACTGAAGACTGGAGTGAAGATGCAAAAAAAAAAATCAGCTTCGAATACAGCAATAAATTACATTTGACAATATATTAAAATAGAAAACAGCAATTTTAAATTGTACAAATATTTTACCATTTTTATTGTTTTTTACAGCATTTTATCAAATTAATGATGCCTTGGAGAGCACAGACTCTTTCAAAAACATATAAATCCTAATTATTCCAAACTTTGGAGCTGGTCTTAGCACACAACACTTACAAAGTGAACAAACAGCTCCATCTAGTGACATTATTTTTTTTCAATCTCAAGACATATAATTTGTATAAACAGGGTTTCTACAGGTTTTATGAAGGTGAATTAAAGACTTTTTAAGGCCAAGTAAAGAACATTTAAAGAAAAAAAAAAATTGAAGGATTTTAGGAAAAACCAAACATAAATAAAATAAATGAGTATGTTCTCAAAATGTAAATGTCTGGGAAGCTAACAATGAGTTGTATTTCCAACAGATCTCAGTTAACTTTTAGTTAATTTACATACATATTCCACTGAAGTATGGAAATAATAACTTTAACTGTATATATATATATATATATATATATATATATATATATATATATATATATATATATATATAAACGTGTTCCTCTGAACTCAATCTATAATTGATTTTGTTACATATGATGCAAAACATTATTATTAATATTATTACAGTAGGCCAATTACTACAATCAAAATAAAAACAGACTAAAGTTTTCAAAAATAAAATAAGACTATGGTTTTCATTAAATAAATAGAAATATACAGATCTGCTACAATTTACACTTACATCTTTGCAGTTAGATCTTTAAAGAGACAGTGTTCTAATAGAGCTCGGGATCGTTACTTCACGTCGCAATGCATTGTGTGAATCGCGGTACGGAAGTAGATGTACTGTATAGTAGTGTATAGTAGGTCATTGTTTTTTGGTCATTAATTTTGAATATTTTTTGGAAAATGGTTCAGTATTCCTGCATTGTGAACTGCCGTAATCGGTCTCATGATCGACAGGGCAAGCGTCTCGCGAATCATATTAGTTTTCACCATTTTCCTACTTGGAAAAAAACACAAGGAGACTTGGTGTCTGAAATCACCAAGAAGCGTCGGATGGCTTGGGTCACCGCTGTACGGAGGAAAACCATCACCTTCGATAATATTTCCACATCCATGCTTGTTTGCTCACGGCACTTTCACAAAGGTAAGGTATTATTATCAAAGCTGTGGTCTTTTTGCTTTGTAGTCAACTCCGTTAGCATCGCGATTAGCCATTAGGCTAACTGATAACTGATATTTTTATGACATGGTCAATAGATTTTCAGCTGCCAGAGTTAACTAGCTAGCTACATTTACATTGAATGTATTAATTTAGCATTTAACTAAAGTTATGCCGTTCAGATTAAAACAGTATGTACGTTGCTGTGTTTTGGGAACAAGCTGTTAAATATAAAAATACTGATGTAGCTGTTAGCCAAATCAGCATATCAATTCTCGATTAGCAGTGTCACCTAGTTTATTCATCTAGATTTTGGTGGATAGACTAGGTTAGTGTAATACTGACAGGCTATGGCATAATATGTATCTTACATTTCTAGAAAGCATCAGTCAATAGACACACAAATGCTTTTGTAATAAAATAGCTATAGTCTCATCTGCACTGGATCTTAAATCGTATTCTGTTGCTGAAGCTGTAGCTCTGTAGCTTAAATGTTAAAATGCTTTATTATTATTAATAGCTTACATATTATTCTATTGCTGGAGCTCTGTAGTTTTATTGTTAATAGCTTAAAGTTATTCCATTGTTGTAAGTCTCTTAGGATTTAAACATCTCTGCCAAATGAATACGTGTAAATGTAAATCACACAATTGCTGCCACCTACACAACAGAAAAACAGTTTTTTTAATGTTGTTTTCAGGCAAGCCAGTATATGAAATGTTGCAGTGCGACCCTGATTGGGCACCATCTCTACACCTTGGTCACAAAGGGATCAGTGGAAATCCTGACAGATATCAGCGGAGGATTCAACGGCATCAAGCTGCAGTTGTGTCACCTTTTACCACACCTTCTGCCGCCACATCTGATGATGCTTGCTGTGTCACACCTGTTGACACATCCAATGACCCACCTGTTGAAACACGATGGCCGATGACACACCCTCTGACTCTGGGGAACAACAAGAGTGCATCTTTTGTGGGCAGAGGCAAGCTGAGATCAACCGTTTGCTAGAGGAAAACAGACAACTGAAAGAAGAGATCTCCAAGAAGAATTTTGATGAGCGCTTCCTTGAAGGCATTGACATAAAGGTGAAATACTACACTGGTCTACCTTGCTTCGCTGTTTTGATGGGTGTGCTGGCGCAGCTCCTTCCATGCCTACAGACAGGTCGAAAACGTACACCTTTTCAGAGGGTCCTTTTAACTTTGATGCGGCTGAGGCTGAACCTGCCAATTCAACATGTAGCACATCTATTTGGCTTAGACAGGAAGACAGTCTCTGTTACTTTCAGAGACACCATAGCAGTAATGTTTTCACATTTAAGGCCACTGGTGCACTGGCCAGAGAGGCATTGTCTGCAAGGTACCATGCCACATCAGTTTGTGGAGGCTTTTGGGGATCGTGTAGCAGTTATTGTGGACTGTTTCGAGATTGGCATTGAGAGGGCATCCAATCTTAAAGCTAGGGCACAAACATTTTCCCACTACAAGCACAAACACACACTGAAATACCTTATCGGCATTACACCACAGGGAGCAATATCTTTCATTTCAAAAGGGTGGGGTGGTCGCGTGAGTGACAAACAGGTGACAGAGGACTGTGGTATTCTTAATCATCTGCTTCCTGGAGACTTGGTGCTTGCGGATCGTGGGTTTGACATCAGGGACAGCGTTGGACTAATGTGTGCTGAAGTAAAAACACCCGCCTTCACACGAGGCCAATGTCAGTTGGATGCAAAGGACGTGGAAGACACCAGGAAGATAGCGCACCTTAAGGTTCATGTGGAGAGGGTAATTGGTTGTGTTCGTGGAAAGTACTGCATATTGAACGACACAATTCCACTAAGCATGGTGGTTCCCTGTGAAGGCGAAAGCATGGTCTTACTAGACAAAATTGTGTGCGTGTGCTGTGCTCTGACGAATATGTGCCCCAGTGTTGTTATGAAACCATAATGTATCCGGAAAGCTGTACTATTATTTTTGTCATTGTTACTGTTATATTTCTGTATGAAGACTGCTGTTCATATTGTTTAGAAGTTTGGTGAATATATTATTGCAGTTGTTTAGATAATTCACAGTAACAATATATTGTGCAACATGAAATTGATGTACATAGTTATGATGAGACATGTATCGTGTCTCTCTCTCTCTCTCTCTCTCACTCACACACACACACTACATTTTCTCTAGTTTTTGGCCAGTAAGGGAGTCAGTTTAGTGTCTGTATTTTGTTTAAAAATTTTCTTTTGACCCAATCCTGAACTTAATTTGCCTTTTGATATATTTGTGCTAACTGTATTTACCAATTTGATTCAAAATAATAAAAAAAGAAACAAGAAGTCAGGTGAGACGAATTTATTTGTGTCATTCTCCTGGACCCTAGACCTGGGACGTAACGCACAATAAGAACATGTGTACAGAACATGGATTAGTAAACAATAAGAACAAGTGCAGAAGTGCAGAATAATAAATAATAATAAATCAAAATAATAAAATTTCATTTAAAAGTATGTACAGTATGAACAATAAAAGTATTTATTTTCATAAGGATACACAGACAATATGTATATAACAAAGGTTTTTGTTTGTCAGCCGCAAACCCTACCAACACACAATAATGCCTAAATATGTCAGCCTGTCTCTGTGCAGGTAGCACAGAGCCATGGTTCACTGGCTGAAGGTGCCTCACTAAGCCCCACACACCAGAGATGGAACCACTGAACTACACAGTTCTCATTGTCACACACTACCATGTCATCCAATCCTTCAGGACCTCTACAGAGGCACCATAGTTTGTTTTTCTTCTGTAGAGCCTGTTTCCTTGGCCTGGATGTCATAGGGGGATCTGTGCAAGATGTCTGTGACACTCCTGTTAAAGGCTTGGCATTTGGTGTTGTGGAGGCTGCTGTAGTGTAATGGTGAGCCACAAGCTCCGGCAGACGCACTTTACGAAAGAACTCCTGTGCTTTAGCTAAACACATGCTCCAAAAGTCCACATCAGGTAAAATTCTAACTACAACACAGTCCATCATAGTCCACAAAATAAAGTCACAGAACTTTGACTCAGTCACAAAGATTTGTGTTTGCACTTGGCTGTAGTATTGATGTGTCTTTTTCAAGCTAATTTTACCATCAGTTACCCGGAGGGAGACATTAATGTCATCCGCACATGTTTGTAGGATGTGGGTGTTGCAGTGCTTAAACGTGCACTTGACTTCCAGACTGCCTTTTCCACAACAAGTGCAGTGGATGAGCCCATCAGGTGAGGCCCCAACTTCTGGAAAGGCTGGATTTAATATGAACCCACATTGCTCCACCTTCAGGTTTTCATGCTGTGGTGACATAATAGTGACATAGGCCTGCCTTGCCTCTTCCTCATGTTCTATCCCCCATCTGATGGCAGCTGTCGTGGCTGATTTATTTGGGTAGCAGACCTTCCTCACAGTGGAGATGGCAGGATTGGAAACACTGGTGGACACAATGGCATGGATGTTGGATGTGGTTATCCTACCTGCTCTCAGGGCATACCGGGCTGGTGATAAGTATTGCCGTTTTGTTTCGGCTTCCACCAGAGCTGCCTGTGCCTCATTTACTGCAGTCATGTCTGCGAGGCCCTCACAGTGCTGTTGGAGGAGAAACAACTCACATCCATACTTGCCTGTATCATGAAGCCGCAGCAAGGACTTTGGCAGAATGCGAGGGGAGACAGGGTCTGTATAATGTTGATAATAGTCCTCCATCCCCGTCAGACAAACAGCCTTGCTGTGTGTGTGCAAAATGCTTAAAAGAGGTGACAGGTCAGAAAGTGTGGGGTTGTGTTCACATGAACTCATGTTACCAGCACGGGTACGAATGCCTGACCTGCCTTTTTCTCCACTGATGCGCCGGTCTAGTTCTTTCCGTTGGGCAGCACCAGAGGAGAAATCAATTTTGTGGGCCACCTCCGCTCGAACCTTGTCCACATTAGAGGGCATCATCCAGTACGCTGGATCATCTGTAACCGTCTTGGTCCCCTGTATCCTCACTGCTGCCTCGATTTTGAACAGCAAAGCCCCAACATGGGTGCAAGACTCAGCAATGCCAGCCTTGCATGTGCAGTGCCCATTATCAACCTTGCCACAGGAGCTGAGGATAACCCATGGCTGAAGTGGAGGTTCATTCAGCCGCTGGGAGTGTATAACCTAAAAAAGGATTGACATAATACAAAAAAAGCTTTTTTTTTCTGCACAAATAAATACAGACATTTGCAATAATATTTTATTACGTTGATATTCCACTAGGTTAGTTATTAAAATATCCCTTTAAATTGGTTCACCAGCCACCAATCAGGCGAGGCCGACGTCACAACTGGAACGAACTTCAAAATAGGAACTTAAGCGTCTTGTTTTGGTGAACGGTGGGTTGTGTCTGAGGTGAATGTTCGTCAATATTATACCGGATTACAGAACTACCGGACGAAAACAGTGGATTATTGCACATATGATAGGTGAGTAATTACAATAGACAGTAAAAGAAATGGACACAGCGACCCCATTGGAACTCAACTGAGACAATTGAAGCCCATTTTTAGTGTTTTTTAGCACTTCCGTTTCTGACGCGCAGACTCAAACGAAGCTTGACAACGTCAGCAACCTGTCTGACAGATGTAAATGTTCTAGTAGCTGTGCGTGCAAACTGCCATCGTTAATCTTGCAGAGACGGTGAGCTTGAGCGGGGAGTTCTTTGTCATGAGTGAGCAGGAGTAAGTATTCTGATTAATTATTTTTTATAGTATTTTAAAATGTAACGCCAGTACGCCATATTAAGTTAATTGCCTGCGAGCTTCTCCTCCTGTCTGTACGGTAATGCGACAGAGAGTCAAGTGGTTATGACGCAATCGTTAGCCTATTTTTTACAAAAACTGTTTCTACAGGCCATAATGTAACATAGAAGATAATGGAGCCCTTTATACATTGTCGTGTATCTTTAGAAATAAATAATGGACAAACGGAGTCTTTCAACGCCTCAGATGTAAAGTTATTCGCTGTCAAAGTGACGCCAAAATGAATGGGAGTCAATGGGAATGCTAATGCAAGTGACGTTCTACTACAAGATGGCAGCACGCAGCCGACTTCAACTTCCGGTCGACATCCTTGCCGCCTGGTAATTACTACTTAAGTGTAACAAACCCGCATAGACAAGCTTCATAGCTCGCAGAATCTGACAAGTGTGTGTGTCACCACTGATGCTTAGTTAACGTTAACATTACCTTAGTGCGAACGATTGTTTTCTCCACGTTTAATTTGCAGATCTGCAGATCTTGCACCCATCCATTTGTGAACTGCAGGTGAGCCTCCAGTGACTTGAAATTTTTAAATTGATCGGAGGTGTAAGCGCTCACTCCACAGACCAGGTAGGAGAAAATATCAGGGAAACTGAGGTTTGGTAAACTTTCATAATTATTACACCAAACATTGTGTTCATAGGGATCGATTCCGCCTATAACCTCAATTTTTTTTTTTTTAAGTAGCGTTGTTTGGCTTCATTATTAAGTTTGTCCGCATATGGTACAGCCAACTTTTTTTTGTCACGTTCCATAACTTTTTCTGGAGACCGGTAGGCTACGCTATTATCTTATTACAAACCGGCTTTGCGTTGCCTCTAAAATGGCCGCCGTTACCCACAATACACCATTCCATAACGGCTACGCCCGAGCTCTATTATAAAATAATAATAATTATTATTAGTAGTAGTAGTATTGTTGTTATTATTAGATTAATTCTGCCCAGATATTGTAAGTTCAGAATTTATTTTTATAAACCAATATGCAGTTTAAATCTTTCCAAGGAGCTCAGTTTGGGAATCTGTCTTCCAGAATTATCATTCTTTCAAATTTAATTTAGTTATTAGACTTGTGTACGTGAACAAGCAGTGAATGTGATTATTGTCAATCAGTTTAAACATTCATAATTCAGCACAGATCTGAGCTGATTTTAGCTTCACAAACGCTACAGCTCACACCTGTCTTAGACTCGCTCTACGAATATATCGGACATGGGCTCTGAATGAGTGAAGGCTCTGTTAAATCATTCTGGATAGCAGAACATCACAAAGTGCACTAAGAAGTGAGCATCCCTCTTTCTGTTTATGTGCAACGTTCTTCTTCTTCGTCTGCAGTTTGGCGGTTGTCGGGTAAATAAACGCCATCTAGAGCACAGCAGGAATCACAGCATTCGATCAAAGCACCTGTAAATTCTAAGAAATAATAAAGCATCGGTTGCTTATCCGTTTTTTATGTAACATGAAACAGGTGTGCTATTATGCTTTTTCAACTTTAGTTAGTGACGTGAAAGTGACGTGACGTGACATGACATTCAGGCAAGTATGGTAACCCATACTCAGAATTTGTGCTCTGTATTTAACCCATCCGAAGTGCACACACACAGAGCAGTGAACACACACACACACACACTGTGAACACACACCCGGAGCAGTGGGCAGCCATTTATGCTGCGGCACCCGGGGAGCAGTTGGGGGGTTGAATGCCTTGCTCAAGGGCACCTAAGTCGTGGTATTGAAGGTGGAGAGAGAACTGTACATGCACTCCCCCCACCAACAATTCCTGCCAGCCTGGGACTCGAACTCACAACCTTTCAATTGGGAGTCCGACTCTCTAACCATTAGGCCACGACTTCCCTTAGACTATAATGTTGCTGTTTGAGCATAGAAAAAGATCTGTAAAGTTACAAAGCTCAAAGTCCAATTCAAAAGAAGATAGTTTATTTAACAGAAAGCACTTTTAAAAACTACAACGAACGACCGTTTGAACTATAATGCATATTTTCCGGGATTTGTGATATCATAAATATCAACGAAAGGAACGAGACCTGGTTGGGCTGCACTAGAGAAGGCAACAAGTGTATTATAAACATAGATTAAAAAGGGCGGTTACAATCATCCGGGTTTAAAACTCGCTCAAATTTTGACGCAGTATTTAGGTATTTACACTGAAGCTCACAGGTGGCTATGGTAAGGGGCGTGTCATTTCCTGACCAGGCGCTGAGTGCTGTCAATCACAGTACACACTGGCCAGGCTAACCAGTCACAGCACGTTTCGTATTTCAGAAGGCGGGACTTCATATGATACAGGTCAGTTCATGCCAGACTGGGGAGAGAGGTGTAGTAATGTAAAATATGTGAAAAATAATGCTTTTAGAACAACCTAGTATGAGAGCAAGTACACCGCGAAAACAAAATCAAGACATTGTAAAAGAGCATAATAGGACACCTTTAATTAGACTAATGGATATTATTATTATTATGTAAAATATTCCATAGCCTATTCTTCTTTATCCATTTTCAGATTTTAATTTAGTTTAACCAGGGCAAAAAACGGTGCTAAACGTTTTTGAAACGGAAGCGGTGGTGCGTTGAACACGAGCGGCAACCTCACGCTCTCTCTCGTGAAGCCAATAAGGAAGTGACTAAAACTGCAATTCATTGACTGGCCGCTTGAGGCTGGCTGCAGAAGAGAGTCAGTCCCATAGACTCCCCATGTTAAAATGTCCAACTTTACAGCAGAAAAAAACATGTTTACAACCTGGTTCAAAAAATTATTTTGGTCTATATTGCTAATTTTGCCCTTCATGACAACTGTGAGGGGGGTGAATTTTTTTTATAACTCATCCGTTTAAGTTGTAATAAGCCTTAAAGTTCTGCATAATTAAGGGCGTGGCCATTTGAGTGACAGGTGGATTGCCGCTGCTGACAATGCCGTCGCGCTAGGTGGGCGTGACTTCAGCAATCAGTTCCCGCCTTTTTGCCCATTTTCGATTATCCGGGTGAGTCGCGCGGTGACGCGCTGCCAAGATAGTGACGGCTCACTCTGCACACTTTAGGCTTCAAAACCAGGGGGCAAGAAACTCGACCGGAAGTTGAAGTCGGGTGGGGGCTGCCATCTTTTAGCAGAACTTCACTTGCGTTAGCATTCCCATTGACTCCCATTCATTTTGGCGTCACTTTGACAGCGAATAACTTTACATCTGAGGCGTTTAAAGACTCCGTTTGTCCATTATTTATTTCTAAAGATACACAACAATGTATAAAGGGCTCCATTATCTTCTATGTTACATTATGGCCCCGTATACACAGTTTTTGTAAAAAATAGGCTAACGATTGTGTCATAACCACTCGTCTCTCTGTCGCATTACCGTACAGACATGAGGAGAAGCTCGCAGGCAATTAACTTAATATGGCGTACTGGCGTTACATTTTAAAATACTATACAAAATAATTAATCAGAATACTTACTCCTGCTCACTCACGACAAAGAACTCCCCGCTCAAGCTCGGCGTCTCTGCAAGATTAATGATGGCAGTTTGCACGCACAGCCACTTAGAAGATTTACATCTGTCAGACAGGTTGCTGACGTCGTCAAGCTTCGTTTGAGTCTGCGCGTCAGAAACGGAAGTGCTAAAAAATGCTAAAAATGGGCTTCACTCGTCTCAATTGAGTTCCAATGGGGTCGCTGTGTCCATTTCTTTTACTGTCTATGTTCAAAACCGCTATAGAGGAGTCTATGGGTGACGTTACGGACACTACGTCCATATTTTTTTACAGTCTATGGTTGAACACTGTTCTGATGACAAGAAGGCCATTCTTCGTGATATAAGCACGTGTTTAATACTGCAAAATACACCACGCCTTCCCCTTCAGAATAAAAGAGAACATCCCAATCGAGGGGGAAGGGTTTGTGGAAACTGAGGTTAATTATCGTGATCCAACATTTGCCTCGAATTTCAAGATGACAAGACAAACTTTTCAGATGAAGGATAATTACATCCGAGACGTATGAGCTATATAACCATAATATTTTTATTGGGAGTATATTATAAGTCCAGTTTTAGGGGATCCATTAGGAAAAGTGCTTTGTCAAGTCCCAAACCTGCAAAGCTCCGTAGAATCAGGCATGAAACAGCGCGCCAGTTACAGTCTGAAGGTCCATCCAGCAGTCTTTGCACAAACTGCAACCGAAAGGCTGCAATCCTGCTTTGAAGATGCATTAGTCCTTGTCCACCCTCCTCCTTAGGCAAAAACAATACATTTTGTGAAACCCAGTGTAACCTATCCCAAAACAAGTTCACCATGAGAGTCTGAATTTTTTAAAGTCCCTGCAAAGGAGGATCTACACAGGCAAACCTATGCCATAAGGAAGACGCCACCAAGTTGTTAACAATTAAAACGCGTCCTCTATATGATAATTTTGGAGACAAATGCTTCCACTTGTCTAGGCGTCCTTTGACTTTTTCAATTAAACCTTCCCAGTTTTTCTGTACTACTGTCTCCTCACCCAGAAAACCCCCCAAATATCTAAATCCTTCTTTTCCCCACTGTAAACCAGAAGGGAGTTGTGGTTTTCCACCTTCCCAGCTTCCTATCAGAAGGGCTTCACTCTTATTCCAGTTTACATTAGCGGAAGACAAGGTTTTAAAATCTCCAAGCAATTCGAATAAAACCTGCACATCACTTTGCTTACTAATCATTACTACTAAATCATCAGCATACGCTGATAATGAAAAGTTGCAATTACACGATGGCAAAGAAATACCCTCTAGTTACAACCTAATTTGCTGTAATAAAAGCTCTATGGCCAAAGAGCATACCAGAAAGGGAGCACCCCTGTCTAATACCTCTGCAGGCTTTAAAAGTAGCACACAAACCACCGTTAACCTTGAGAATGCTCTGAATGTCACTAAAGAGAACTTTCACCTGATCTATAAAGGTTTTGCAAAAACCAAAGGCTTCCAGAACTCTCCATAAATAAGTTTGCTCAACGCGATCAAAAGCTTTCTCTTGATCTAATGATATAAGGCCATAATCTGGATTTAGCCTCTTAGAGACATAAAGAAGATCACGAATCAGAAAAACATTATCAAAAATTGACCTCCCGGGGACGCAGTATGTCTGATCAGGATGAATTACCTGGTCCATAACCTCTGCCAATCGATTTGCTAAGACCTTAGAGAGCAGCTTGTAGTCGCCACACAGGAGGGAGACCGGTCGCCAGCACCTGATGTCCGTCAGATCACCCTTCTTGGGTAGGAGAGTCAGGACCGCTCTGCGGCAACTCAATGGCAGAAACCCTCCGGCTAAACTGTCATTCAGTACCTCTAGCAAGTCCTCTCCAATCTCTGACCAAAGGGACTTATAAAAGTCAACAGGCAGACCATCAATCCCTGGTGCTTTTCCCAACGCCATACCTTGGAGGGCTTTAACCAGTTCCTCCATGGTCACAGCACCTGAGATCTTTGCGTTGACTTCCTCCGCCACTTGAGGAAGATTTTAAAAAAAAAGCACTGTCACGCCTATAATCTGGACTCAGTTCATTTTTATATAAAGACTCATAAAAATTAGCTGCTCTCTTACGGATATCCTTAGGGTCAGTCAACAATGCTCCAGATTAAGAACGTAAGGCATGAATAACTCTATTCTGCCCATTTTTCTTTTCCAAGCTAAAGAAAAACCTTGATGGTACATCCATTTCATTTATGCTTAGAAAACGTGACCTGACCAGAGCACCCTGCGTTTTAAGCCCTAAAAGGTCAGATAGCGGAGTCGTCTTATTTTTTATAAGAGACTCCACCTCAGGCAAGTGAGCCAATTCTTGCAATTTTAAAATATCAGTCTCTAAGGAGCTCAAACTCAGGGTTACCTCTCTAGTGACGTTCTGAAAGTATTGTTGACATAGTTGCTTTATCTGGACTTTCCCAAAGTCCCACCATTGCTGCAGTGTTCTAAAATAATTCTTTGTAGTCTTAAACATGCTCCAAAAATATTTAAAACTTTCCCTAAAACACTTGTCATCCAATAAATTGGTATTTAAGTGCCAATAGGCACTCTTTGGCTTGATGGAATTTAAACAGATACCACACTGCACCATACTATGATCCGAAAGCCCAGATGGAATAATGAAACGGCTCTCAACAATACTCCCATGATGTTTAAAAACATAAAACTTATCCAGTCTTGCTAAATAAATTGTGTTACCACGAACATGAGACCAAGTGTATTGCCTTTGTTCTCCATTAAGCTGCCTCCAAATAATCAATTAATTCATGTGTTTTTTTTAACTGAACAAGACGCTGACATGAGGGTACATGAGGTTCCACATGATTCCTGTCCAGATTAGACTCTGTGCAATTAAAATCACCACCCAAAATTAAACACTCGTCATCAGCAACATTTTGTAAGATAGAAGACAAAGTACTTAAAAAAAGCATTCTCTCAACAGCTGAAGTTGGTATATACACACAAATAAAAACAAAGACAACATTTTCAAAAGAGGCTCTTACTTTTAAAAGTCTACCTTTAATAACCTCTTCAACCTGATAAGAGTGTGGGCTGAAACCCTTAGCGAAGAGAACAGCGACTCCACCACTAATTGTGGTATATTGTGACTTAGAACAGCAACCCCATTCCATTCCACTGCCCAATCAGCAGCATTAATAACATCAGTATGTGTCTCTTGTAACAGCATAACATCAATTTTTTTTCTGAGGAATTATTTCAAATAATGCTGCTCTTGTTTTTATACATATCTCTGGCACCATTCGCATTCAGAGGAGCAACATTAACGTGACACATACTTAAAGAAAAGAAAATAAAGAAAAACAATGTCCACAAAAAAAACAAAAAACACTAAAAGCCATGGAATTAGGTTTCCTCCTATCCTCATTACTACACTCAGAGTTAAGTTTCCTCACAATTTCTTTAACTTGTAGACCTCTTTATTTGTAAAGGACCCCTCCATCATGAAAGCCTTAGTATTCTCAACAAACTGCTCTGTATTAGGAAAAATTTCATCAATGCACACACCCCTCTTATTCTTAGTAGCTCTAAGAAACAGTTTAATATCATCAACCTCGTAATGACCAGAAAAATCACTCTGAGAAAGACAAACACTTGAATCAGATGATGTACTATCACTTTCCGTATCTTCATACAACTCACTTTTATCTGATTTTTTGCGTGTCTATCAATCCCAGTTCTACCAGGCTTCCTCCTCTTTAACGGGACTTAAAATCTGCCTGCACTGTTTCCATTGGAATGACGTCACCTACGCTCTCCACAGCAGGCTGCAGCTCAACATCGAGAGCATAGTTTAAATGCTTCTCCGTCTCATTAACGGCTCCCCCCTCCTGAACATTAGACACAACTAATGTAACACCAGTAACTGTGCTTTCAGGCGCAGGTTCTTCAGTTACAGCGATCGTAGGAACACCATCACTCCTATCCTCTGAGACGTCTCAACCGGCTCCGTTTCAGCACTAACGACATCGCTTCTGACGTCACCACCACCTGACACATTGGTTGAATTTTTCCCGGGACAATCACGAATTAAATGATTAGTTTGTCCACAACTAAAACATCTCATGTTTCCCGATGTCACGTAAATGATGTAATCATAGTCATCCGCCCGAAAGTGCAAAGACAGATCCATATCAGCATCATCATTCACTACCATGTAGATGAACCGCCTAAATGAAACTACATGCTTCAATAAACACAATGAACACAAATCAAACGAAAGACCAGAAAAAAGCCAGAAAGAAAGAAGATTAGATTTACTCAGACTCACCGAAGAGCTCTCACCCACACGCTCTGCACACTCACGCTCGCACCGGAAGTGAAAGTGAAAGTGAAAGAGACAGAGAGAGAGAGAGAGAGAGAGAGAGAGAGAGAGAGAGAGAGAGGAGAACTGGGCTACGTTCAGCCCCGACAAAACGTTGCGCACCGTTTTGAACTTGAACATGCCCCAGTTGTTAATATTTAATGTGTTTTGAACAAATAAGATCCACGTAAAAAGCAGCACGGTCTAAAATTTGTCATGCAGCTATACCTTAAATCAATAATAGCCTATCAATAATAACACAACATGGTTGGAAACAGGTGTTAGTGGTTTATTGATTAATTTTTATGATCGTTTTGTGTTGGTCGTAAACACCTACACGTTGAATTTTTTTTTTTTTTTTTTTTTTTTTTTGAAATAATGCAAATAACAAACACATGAGCATTATGTTGCTGTAGCCTACTATTCTTTTAACCGAACGTTTTATTATTTATATTACACAAGATAATATAACTGCGCATGTTCAGATCCAGACCACAATGCAAATTCAGGACAAGCTTCACTGTAATATTTAAGCCGAATTTTCTGCTCAACTCCTCCAATAACTGTCCGTTTATCTTCATGTAAATTTGTCGATCATGGTCAAAAGGTACGTTATGCGGAATATGTCGTCGTCTAGCATTGACGTTAAACACAGACAGTTATCTTTATTGTTCTCTGGCCTGTAGCTGCTATCACAGGCTTTGTGTTAGCTAAGCTTCAGTCACTATATTTATCTACAGACATATGTACATTT
Organism: Carassius auratus; assembly: GCF_003368295.1. Taxonomy (NCBI): domain Eukaryota; kingdom Metazoa; phylum Chordata; class Actinopteri; order Cypriniformes; family Cyprinidae; genus Carassius; species Carassius auratus. Next base: position 9,470,662 of record NC_039289.1, read on the forward strand.
ACGACGAGAGCGAGTCATAGATATTCTTAGGAACAGACGATTGTAATTGCCAATGAATTCGTTGAAAAACTGTCCGGTTTGTTGCGCAGTAAGGTCACCTTTAGCTTTTTCCAATAATAGCTTGTCAGGCTATAGCTGCACATAAACAACTCGTTCATTCAAAACTCGTGAAAAATGCATCAAAGCAAATCGAGTGTTATTGTATGTATTTACGCCTACTCTGTGTACTGTATTATATGGTTCATGTGTTTGTATTATATCTAACGGCAGACTGCACCTGCTGCAAGTAATTTCAGGTTAATGCATCATTTATGTAATCATGTTACATAGAGCAAGAATCTGTTTTAAAAGATTTATAATAATTCAAATATGCCTTTGTCCGTTAGTGGAAATGTAATGTAGCCTATGTTAATGTCTAGCTTATTTAAAGCAGCCCATAGTTTCTTCCCTAAATGTATGGGAGCATATGGGTAGCAATATTCAATTTGGGATGTAATATGCAAAATGACAATGCAATATGTAAAATTACAATGCATTTCTGTATTTACATTTACATTTTCCAATTAATTTGTGCAACGTTTGGTGCAAAATGAAAATTAAATTAAATATTTTTTCATTTGCCATTTCATACACCAGTTTCAATATATAAAATTAATACTAATTTTAATGCTTTATAAGTTCACTCAAAAAAAGAACTCATTGGACAAACACAATTTAATTGAGGGCAGGATTTCCATCCAATAAATATGTGTAGACCCAACTCATAAAATAATTAATTAATGCAATGAAATGTAATCAAGTTGTCCAACTTAATTTTGACCAACTTAAGTGGGTTGGTCCAGCTCAATTTTGACCAAATAGTTAAGATAAAATGGATACATTTATAAAATTAGTTTTATGCCTCTTAAAGTTATAACATTTAATAAAAAAAAATCAATTAGGAAATCATCATCAAAGTAGTCCATGTGACATCAGAGGGTCAGTTAGAATTTGGGGGCCCATTTCACTAAGGAGGTTTAACCAACTCTTGAGTTTAAACTTGAACTCTGAGTTGTCTTACCCTGAGATGTGAAACTCTGAGTTTTCGGTTACAAAACAGCTGAAATGAGTTGGTTTAATCAACTCTAAATTGACTGACTTTGAGTTAAGAGCATGCACCACAACTATAAAAAGCCATTTATCAATGGAGCGCTGATATTACGATTCACCATGGCAACAGATCCCGCCAAAAAGCCGTCTGCATACTTCAGACTCAATACAAATGCAATTCTTCTCAGTGTTACAATATCACAGGAGATAACTGGCAGAACGTTAGATTAATGAACTAATAGCTAATCATTTTATGGTATCTCATGGGCAAAAAATATATACGGTATATAATAATAATAATAATAATAATATTTTAAGTGCATTTTTCTTATTTTACAAATTATCTGCCAATAGAGTAAGAAAAATAAGGCAGTGGCTATTTACACTGTGGAATTAACATACTTTCTTAGCGATAGATCCTAATTACAGTAGGCTAAGTGCAAGTAGCTCTAGATGCTATTTACAGAAAAAATGTACAGTGAAAATTAAGATATATTCTATTTACCATGTAAAAGTAGCAGTTCTCTGCAACAGGCTAAGTGTAAATAATAATTAGATGCTAGTTATTCTTTATACTGGCATATACATTTGTACCTCAGTATTGTTATACATTAACTGAAGCTATAATAACAGATTGTAAATGATTATATTTATTACAATTATAAATAGTTTTATCATTATTAAACACTCGTTAGGCACTTTACTTCCACTTTTAGAACATTTTGTTCATTTTTATTGAAAATAAATTTGTCAAAATCAATCACGTTACAAGCTAGTTTTCCGTGCCCAAAACATTACAGCCTACACCACTGAAGCCATTATTCACATGTGTCGTATTTAACCTTATGTGTCGATGGAGGGCGGAGCTACAGTAGATTTGCACTTAGTATTAGACACTCAGAATAATCTTGTTTTCCATTTGCATTAAGATTATTGTTATTACCACACTGGCATATCAGAAGAAAACCTGCTCCTGACCAGGTTAGGTTCATAGAGAAAGTTACCATGGTAACTGACTCTGAGTATAAGTTAGCTCTCTTTCAGAAACAGGCTTGACTCATCCTGCTTTCTCAGGTTTGACAAACCTCCCATTCTGAAAGAGAAAACCTAGAGTTTACCTCATTTCAGGGTTAACATACTCAGAGTTTTCACAGTTTTTGCAGTATGTAATGTTATTTACTGTTTTGTTCTTAGATGAAGGTAAGCACGTACATGAAAATTGTTGAAATAATGCAAATAACAAACACACTAGCATTATGTACACAACTTATGCTGTAGCCTACTTGCTTTTAATCAAACATTTTATTTTACACTAGATAGGCTAATATAACAGAACAGATCTGAACTGCGCATGTTCAGGTGCATACTTTCCTGTCCACTAGTGATGGGAAGTTCGGTTCTTTTCCGGGAACCGGTTCTTTCGGACGGTTCGATTCAATAAACCGGTTGAAAAACCATAGACCGTAAAAGAAATGGACACAGCGACTCAACTTTATTTATAAAGCCCTTTCAACACCACAAGTGGAACCAAAGTGCTGTACAGAAAGTATAAAAGAGAAACATAAAAAAACAAAAAACAAAAAACAAAAACAGACATATGACATACTCACTTACAAAGCATTGTCAAAAGCCAAAGAAAACAAATAAGTTTTAAGCGCACTCTGAAAAACACCCAATGAAGGACAAGTTTTAACTGACAGAGGAAGGTCATTCCAAAGCCTAGGAGCTGCAACAGAAATCGCCCGATCACCTTTACATTTTAAACGCGTTCGTGGAACTGTAAGGAGCAACTGATCATTCGAGTGCAGAGATCTGCTGGATTAACAGCGGCTGATTAAATCAGTAACATATTCGGGGGCTAGACCATGCAGAGATTTAAAAACGTACAACAGTGCTTTGTATTGAATTCTGTAACGTATGGGTAACCAATGTAGTTTAATTAAAACCGGAGTAATGTGCTCGTTTTCTTAGTACCCGTTAAAAGTCTGGCAGCTGAGTTCTGAACGAGCTGCAAACGAGAGAGAGAAGCCTGACTCACACCGAGATACAATACATTACTATAATCCAAACGTGAAGACACAAAGGCATGAACAACTTTCTCCATATCATTAAAAGTAAGAATAGATTTCAATTTAGATATTGATCTAAGATGGAAGAAACTATTCTTAACAACAGCATTAATTTGCTGCTCAAATTTAAGCTCAGAGTCAAAAATGACTCCAAGGTTCCTCACGCTAGACAGTTTTTTCCCAGGAAACAACCCCAAGCAATCATCATCCACACACCCCTTACTTCCAAATAAAATTAGCTCAGTCTTATCCTCGTTTTATTGGAGAAAGTTATTTGCAAGCCAGCACTTAACTTCTGCTAAACATGCATGAAGAGACTGAATGGCACTTTTATGCCCATGTTTCAGTGGTACATACATTTGAGAATCATCTGCATAAAGATGATACTGAATCCCAAATTTTTCAAAAATAGAACCTAGAGGAAGCATATAAAGGGAAAATAAAATTGGTCCCAGTATAGAGCCCTGTGGAACCCCACACACAAAGGGGGCAATGGAAGCAAAATAATCCCCTAAAATGACTGAAAGAGTCCTACCCTTCAAATAGGAAGAGAACCATTTCAGGGCTTAGCCCTGAATACCAACCTGATCCCTAAGTCCCCATTGGATTCAACAGAGACAAGTGAAGTCAATTAGAAGCACGCACTTCCTGGGGGTCGGGCATACTGCGCAGACTCAAACTGAACTTGATGACGCCGATGTCACGTGAGCAACCTGTAAGTCTTCTAATCGCTGTGCCAAGAGAAATCTGAATCACCCACCGAATCTTGCAGAGATCTTGCACCGGTTCTTTACATCGTTACATCGAATTATTCGTTCGCGAACCGGATATCACAAACTGCTTTGTTTTAAACTCTCGAAAGAGAAGACAATGTTGAATAAAGTCGTAGTTTTTGCTATTTTTGGACCAAAATGTATTTTCGATGCTTCAAAAAATTCTAACTGACCCTCTGATGTCACATGGACTATTTTGATTATGTTTTTCTTACCTTTCTGGACATGGACAGTATACTGTACACACAGTTTCAATGGAGGGACTGAGAGCTCTCGGACTAAATCTAAAATATCTTAAACTGTGCTCCAAAGATAAACGGAGGTCTTACGGGTTTGGAACAACATGAGGGTGAGTTATTAATAACATAATTATTATTTTTCGATGAACTAACCCTTTAAGTCTTGTGTGTCTTTCTGCTTCACGCTGAATAACTCAAATCGGACACGTCCGACATAAACGATTCATGGTTCAGTGTACTGGTGATCCAGTACACCCGGCTGCAGCCTGCAGATCGAGGCGGGGCTGCACCTGGGGTGGGCTTGCACGTGCAGTCCCGCCCAGGGCCGTGTAGAGACCTTTGGAGGTTCAGGCGCTCAAAGTATAAAAGGGGCACATGGAACAAGGCTTTAAATAGCGCGGTTCAAAATAGCAATACAGCAATATATTGTGATGCATTCCTTGCCGATTTGCGTATTGATATGGATGATTATGTATTGATACAGCAGCAAATGCTGTGATGCAGTTTTGAAAAAGAAAAAGATTAGAAGAGACAATTTTAAGTTTAAAAGGAAAAAAAGGAAAAAAAAAATCCACCTAATAATAGCTCTGGGATGAGAAACTGAAATGTCTTAAATTGTCCCAGCCTGATGGCTTTTTCTTCTCTGTTCTACAGAATAATTAAGAACAGCGGTTATAGTAAAAACTACAGAAAACACTCTACATTTTCCTCTTCCTCACCAGCCTCTGTCTCCTGGCTTGCTTACCTGCTCTTTCTGTCACTTGTGCATCTACATTTGCCTCTTTTTCTTCCTCTATCTCCATCTCCTCATCTGATCTATTACTTTCCAGTCTCTGTCCATCTAGGAACAAGGCACAATCTACTATTTCATCATCAATCTATTATTTTAACCATCACTACTATTCTTGCACCTAATCAATAAGTCCACCTTAAATATTGATACAAAACAATAAACAACTGAGTCATGCTATGAAAGCACTGTATAACTTATATAGGCTTATGTTTTATTTATTTTTCCTTTTTATTCAAAACAATTCCAAACATGCTTAATATATCAGGAAATATCTTGATTCTCAAACGTGTAAGTAAACGCATTTTGCACCTTTATAGATAGTTATTTGATCAATAAATGGAAAGGTAGTGTAATCTATTAACTACACATAAAACACAGACTTTTTACTTAAGTGCCATATCATGCCATAAAATATTTTTAATACGACTGAATTTGTATTTAATCAAGGTCAAGGTCAAGGTGAACTTTATTGTCCCACAAGGGGAAATTCATATGGTCATTCATTCATTACACGCCCTTATCACAACATATTCTCCAAAAAACAAACACAACACATAAAACACAATCTATACAAAAAATAACAGTACTACAAGAATGAAAATTAAGAATTACAATCCAACATTTGACGTTAAAAATTTATAATATTATCAAATAACTAAAACTATGATAGCTTGCGATGTGCGTGATCATTATACAATCTGATCGCTATGGGGACAAATGATTTATTATACCTTTCTGTTCTAATTCTCTGTTGTAAAATTCTACCAGTTGACCTATTACTTCTAATAAATTTATGATATAGAGGGTGAGTAGGGTCATTAAGGATTTGGTCAGTCTTTTTTGAAATAAGCTCATTGTACAGCTGAGCTACCGACACCTGGTCAATTCCGATGATCCTGCTGGCCATCTTAATCATGCGCTGCAGTTTCTTTTGGTCCTTAACATGCATGTTACCAAACACACAGATGAGGCCAAAGGACAAAACACTCTGAAGTAGGCTTTTATAAAACATTACAAGAATGTGTTTTTCTAATCTAAAATTATATAATTTCCTAAGGAAGTACATCCGCTGGTGCATTTTCTTAATTTTGTTTAGTGCACATTCATTAAAAGTTAATTTAGAATCAATTTCAACTCCCAAGTATTTATACGTTGAAACCCTCTCCACTAATTCACCATTAATATTAGAGGGGGGAACTATCATTCTATTTTTGCTAAAATTTATAACCATCTCTTTTGTTTTCTTCACATTGATTTCCAGAAAATGTTCAGTACACCACTGAGTGAAACCCTGCAATTCCCTCTGAAAACCACTCACAGAAGATATGTCCGACTTTAAAAAACCAACCAATGCTGTGTCGTCAGCATATTTAAAATAAATGTGAGCTGAAGAGGAAGCTTGACAATTATTAGTGTATAATGTATATAGGATAGGCGACAGAACACACCCTTGTGGTGCCCCTGTATTTATAATTTTTGAGGATGATATGCTTGAATTAAATCTGACCTGCTGACTACGATCTGTCAAGAAGTCATAGATCCATAAAATAATTTGGGGATTTACTCCCAAATGCACTAATTTTCTCACCAGCAGGTGGGGTTGGATCGTATTAAAAGCACTACTAAAATCAATGAACACAATCTTGACCAGGCTTTGAGCATGTTCAAGGTGCTCATGAGTGCTGTTAATCAAAGATAATAGTGCATCCTCAACACCTCTCTCTGCACGATAAGCAAATTGATTCGGGTCTAAAAGGGGTGAAACCTCTTGGAGAAGTTGTTTTAAAATTATTTTTTCAAAACATTTCATAACTGCAGAGGTAAGGGCAACAGGGCGCAGATCATTAAATTCCTTAGGTCTATTGTTTTTTGGCACAGGCACTATTAAGGATTGTTTCCATAGGCTGGGAATAACGCCTGTATCTAATGACAGCTGAAACAACCTATGGAAGGGCTGTGCCAACTGATCAGCACACACCTTTAATGTCCTGCAGCTAATACCATCAGGTTCACATGCTTTACGAGGATTTACACGTCTAAAATAGAATTCGACCTCATCCATGGGGATATCAAAATCTATACCCTTCATGTCTCTTACTGCTGTAATGATCTCATTCTGTTCAACTTTAAAATCATGTATATCAAATCTACAATAAAAATCATTTAATTCATTTGCCATATTAAAATTATTCTCTGCTACCAACGGATGCTTCTTGGACGTATATCCTGTGATAGATTGGACTCCCTGCCAAGCTCTCCTAGCGTCACCTTTAAAAAAGTTTTCTAACTTATGTTTATATGCTGCTTTACACTCATTGATTTTGCTTTTAATCTTTTTCTGCACTGTCTTTTTCTCTTCTCTTCTTCCTCCTGATTTAAACACTCTCTTTTTCTCATTAAGGAGTTGCTTTAACTCTGGGGTAACCCAGGGCTTATTATTAGGATACATCTTAATAGTCTTTCGGGGGATGATTACGTCCTCACAGAATTGTACATACCCCGATATAGCAAACACTGCTTCATTGACATTGTCAGTCCCATCGGTCACTACATTCCAATCTGTGCTCTCCAGGCAATCCTGAAGTGCCTCAGTCGCAACAGCAGTCCAGCATTTAACCTCCACCTTTTTTGATTTTTCACGCCGTAGGCGGGACACATATTTTGGCATCAGTTTAATTATATTATGGTCCGAATTCCCTAAACCGGGCAGGGCCTTAGAATAAAACGCATCCTCGATATTTCCATAACAATGATCAAGGCAAGCTTTATTGCGTGTTGAACAGGTAACATATTGTTGGTACGTAGGTAAATGTTCCTTTAAACTGCATAAATTAAAGTCACCCAACAAAAAATTAGCTGCATCAGGGGCCTCTTCCTCCGTTTTAGTTACAAGTTCATGAATCGTAGTGGCAGCGGCCAATGTGTCGGCGGAGGGCGCAATATACACAACAAACAGTCTGATTTGGTGTATTTCTCTAGGCAAATAATGAGGCCTTAAGGAAAGCGCTAAAAGTTCAATGTCCTTCGTACAGATCTGATGCTTCATCGTAATATGACCAGGGTTACAATATGTATTGTTAACAAACACGCACACACCTCCACCTTTCCTTTTCCCGGAGTTCTGATTACGGTCCATCCTCACCAGCGTGTAGCCCTCTAGTTCGACCGATGAGTCGGAGTCTGTCTCAGTGAGCCAGCTTTCTGTCAGGCAGATAAGGCAGGATTGCCGGTATTCGGTGAGATACTGAGTGCAGGCCCGCAACTTATCTGCCTTATTCCTTAGGCTTTGGACATTGCCGAACATGACAGTTGGAAGTGATTGTCTGTAGGGCTGTCTTTTCACTCGTTCCCGGATTCCTCCTTTCCTGCCACGTTTTCTTGCTTTGGCGTTCTTGCTACCCCTGACACATTCCGGTGGTAACAACGATGTGTCATAGGGATGAAATCGCATTGCAGGGGATTTAAAATTTAGCAGAAAGTCCCGTGTGTAGGTGATTCGCGCTCCCTGGTCACTATGCATGCATTGATTGTAACCGGCAGCATAAGTGATCAAAATCACCAGCAAGATAACTGAGTTCGTCTTCATTCTGAGCCCTGAACATTCATCTAATAAAAAAAAGAAAAAGACTTACTTTAACCGTCAATATTGATGGATTATAAAACAATTAATAAAAACAAACAAACACAGCTAAGGACGCGTAAAGAGACCGTGTCGCCGCTCGCGCATGCGCCACATGTAAATTTTAATAACAATATTGTAAGTTACTTATTTTAACACTTTCATTTTACAGAGAGTAAAGAACATTTACATTATAAAATAACATTTTCATTCAGTCTAGCCAGAGTTCAGGCACTCTCAAAAACTACCATTACAATCACTGAAGCACTTTACATTACATTATGCACATAAGGATTTTTTGTAGTTTTCTCTCTCTCTCTCTCTCTCTCTCTCTCTCTGAAGAAAGAATTCGCTAAATAATTCAGTCAGCGAGCAAGTGAACAAAAACAGCGCATTTCATGATGACTCCTCTGCACGTCTCCGATTGGCCATTGCATTCGCGCAACAGAACCGTTGATTGGTTATCATGAAGCGTTGTACGAACGTCTCTGGCTCAGAGCCAGCCGAGTAACCCCAGAGTGCAGTCTGGACGATGGGGCGGGGCGACACTTCGAGGCGGAGTCGACACGTGTCGCCCCGCCCATATTTGTTTTCCCCGCCTTTGACATTTTCCTCCGAGCCAGCAGGGGGCAGTTTGCGTTGAAACAAACAGAACGGTGGCAACTACAGCAGCAGAGTAATAACGCTATTCCGTTGATTGCTTGAGGTGAGTAAAAGTGGTTGTGTAAATATTTTATAATATGAAATGCGATGTTCGATCATTTATTTATCCATGGTACGTTCAATTTGAATAATTATTGTTAATAATTGTTATAAATTGCAAATTTTATTGTTCTTTGTGGATTGTAACAGTACACTCTGTACATGGCTTTAGTTCATAGGTTCGATTTTACTGAGGTATGGCATCACATTTGTCAAGTTATTTGAACAGACATGCATGATTTTTGTGTGTATATTATTATTATTATTATTTTTCAGGATGACATGATCAGGAGGTGGTGGTGTTCTGTTCTCCTGGACAGCTTTATTCCGCAAATGTATGTAGCTGTTTGAATGTTGCTACATGAAACATTACTCTGTACTATATCTAGCAATATACCTACCTCTTGACATTTGTTCTTTTAGAGCTCAACCACTGAGGGGAGGAACTTCACCATTCACCATGTCTTCAGGCAGAGTCCAGCAAAGCAGGTTATTACATTCATTAAGAACTAATAATTACAAATGTGTGTACATGCAGAGGTATTTTAGTTATTACAGCTACATAGTTGTTCAGATGTGAAATTGGTATTATGTACAAGTACTATATTGGTCAATACTGTGGATTATTTAATATATAACTATCAGTTAACATCAGCATCAAAGACATTTAAAAACATTTCAGCTTAATTCATTTTCAGACAGCAGCAAGTTTTTTAAATAACTTCTGTTTGCGATCTAATGTGGATTTTGTTCACCATATAAGATATAAATATTTATATTCAATGTAGAAGATCTTCATGTGGATCATGCATACAAATATATACAAATATCTCACTGGATTATTACAATTAATGGCAAAATGAATGTGTGGAAATGTAAACTAATATATCCTACTGACACACAACAGCAAAAGATATAAATAATTGGCTTAAAACAGTTTTTTTTCAATGTAAAAATACTAACATGCCTAATACTTCTGCACAGTACTGTATATATAAACATTTTATTAGTGTTATTATAAAAGAATGAGTATGCAGTTGTGACAACAATCTATAGAGTTTTTAATGAGAGTTTTAAAGCAAGGTTGACTGTGTCACGCTATCAGTCTCTGTTTCCTGGGTGTCCCCTAGTGAGCGCACTTCTCCTTAGGCACTTCACCATAGGCACTTTAATTCCGCTTGTCTGGTCATGTCGTCACAGTAATTGCACTCCAATTAAATCGCACAGGTGTTGACTATCCTTAGTCATTAGTCTCCCTATATAGAGCTGTCTTTCTCTGTCGTCTTTATGGAGTCCTTACCCTATGTGTCTCATGCTCTCGTTCCCCCAGACTTCCTCTACCTTCTCGTTCTTCCGAGTTCCCCGTTTCATCCGGTTCCCTTTTTGTTTGGTTTGTCTCTCAAGACAGTTTTATTTTGTATTTAACCTGTTGTGCAATAAACCTTACCTGCTATTGGATCTTACCCTTTCCTTGTGTTTTTCCCTTAACCCAACCGTGACAGAAGGACTCCATCATGCCTAGATCCAGCGGTGTGAGATTTCGAATCTGTTCCCCAGCCACCATGGAGGAACGGAGGAGGAGATTCCGGAACTTAACCACCCTTCATCAAAAGGGAAGCGAGGTGGGTGGCCTGGCGCAATTGTTTTGGACTTTGGCAGTCGGGTTAGGTTACAATGATGCAGCACTTAAAGATTTGTTTAATAATTGCCTGGATGATCCTTTACCTCAATGGGAGATGAAGGGGTTAGAGATCCTGGACTTTTGGGGGTTTACCAAATACCTGCACCATCGTGCTCAGTGGGATGCAACAACCACACCAGAAGTTCCAGACAAGACTGCCACCTGCCCAGCGCCACCGCACAAGATGGCCGCCAGCCCAGCGCCACAGTACAAGATGGCCGCCAGCCCAGCGCCACAGCACAAGATGGCCGCCAGCCCAGCGCCACAGCACAAGATGGCCGCCAGCCTAGCACCACAGCACAGGATTGTCGCCAGCCCAGAGCCACAGCTTAAGATGGACGACTCAACGCCTGAGTCTCCAGACAAGGTGCCGCCGACTCGCCATCGTGGAGGACGGAGGAGGAGGAGACAGGCGTCGACCGTCCCTCAAGGCCTGGAGAAAGTCCCAGAGGCCGAGGCTGTTCCCGAGGCGGAGCCCGATGCAGTTCCCGAGGCGGAGCCCGACGCAGTTCCCGAGGCGGAGCCCGACGCAGTTCCCGAGGCGGAGCCCGATGCAGTTCCCGAGGCGGAGCCCGATGCAGTTCCCGAGGCGGTGCCCAATGCCGAGGTGGTGCCCAATGCCGAGGCGGTGCCCGATGCTGTTCCAGAGGCCGATACCGATGCTGTTCCCGAGGCGGTGCCCGAGGTGGTGCCCAATGCCGAGGCGGTGCCCGATGCAGTTCCCGAGGAGGTGCCCGATGCCGAGGCGGTGCCCGATGCTGTTCCAGAGGCCGATGCGGTGCCCGATGCCGAGGCGGAGCCCGATGCTGTTCCCGAGGCCGATGCTGTGCCCGAGGCTGTTCCCGATGCCGATGCAGTTCCCGAGGCGGTGCCCGATGCCGAGGCGGTGCCCGATGCCGAGGCGGTGCCCGATGCCGAGGCGGAGCCCGATGCTGTTCCCGATGCCGATGCAGTTCCCGAGGCGGTGCCCGATGCCGAGGCGGTGCCCGATGCCGATGCGGTGCCCGATGCCGAGGCGGAGCCCGATGCTGTTCCCGAGGCCGATGCTGTTCCTGATGCAGTTCCCGAGGCGGAGCCCGAGGCTGTTCCCGATGCCGAGGCGGTGCCCGATGCCGAGGCGGTGCCCGATGCCGAGGCGGAGCCCGATGCTGTTCCCGATGCCGATGCAGTTCCCGAGGCGGTGCCCGATGCCGAGGCGGTGCCCGATGCCGAGGCGGTGCCCGATGCCGAGGCGGTGCCCGATGCCGAGGCGGTGCCCGATGCCGAGGCCGATGCTGTTCCCGAGGCCGATGCTGTTCCCGAGGCCGATGCTGTTCCCGAGGCGGTGCCCGATGCTGTTCCAGAGGCCGATGCTGTTCCCGATGCAGTTCCCGAGGCTGTTCCCGATGCCGATGCAGTTCCCGAGGCGGTGCCCGATGCCGAGGCGGAGCCCGATGCTGTTCCCGATGCCGATGCAGTTCCCGAGGCGGTTGCCGATGCGGTGCCCGATGCCGAGGCGGAGCCCGATGCTGTTCCAGAGGCCGATGCCGATGCTGTTCCCGATGCAGTTCCCGAGGCGGTGCCCGAGGCTGTTCCCGATGCAGTTCCCGAGGCGGTGCCCGATGCCGAGGCGGTGCCCGATGCTGTTCCAGAGGCCGATGCGGTGCCCGATGCCGAGGCGGTGCCCGATGCTGTTCCAGAGGCCGATGCGGTGCCCGATGCCGAGGCGGAGCCCGATGCTGTTCCAGAGGCCGATGCTGTTCCCGAGGCGGTGCCCGAGGCTGTTCCAGAGGCCGATGCCGAGGCGGTGCCCGATGCCGAGGCGGTGCCCGATGCCGAGGCGGTGCCCGATGCCGAGGCGGTGCCCGATGCCGTTCCAGAGGCCGACGCGGTGCCCGATGCTGTTCCAGAGGCCGATGCGGTGCCCGATGCCGAGGCGGAGCCCGATGCTGTTCCCGAGGCCGATGCTGTTCCCGAGGCCGAGGCGGTGCCCGAGGCCGTTCCAGAGGCCGATGCCGAGGCAGTGCCCGAGGCGGTGCCCGATGCTGTTCCGGAGGCCGAGGCGGTGCCCAAGGCCGAGGCGGTGTCCGATGCTTTTCCGGAGGCCGAGGCGGGGCCCGAAGCCGAGGCGGTGTCCGTTGCGGTTCCGGAGACCGAGGCGGGGCCCGAAACCTTTCCCGATGCGGTGCCGGAGGCCGTTCCCGATGCAGTGCCCGAGACCACTTCGCCCTGGGGGACTCCGACGGTGACCATGAGGACGTGGTGGTCATCCGCTCCGCCCTGGGGGACTCCGGCGGTGACCAAGAGGACGTGGTGGTCATCCGCTCCGCCCTGGGGGACTTCGGCCGCGACCACGTGGAGGTGGTGGCCTTCCGCTCCGTCCTGGGGGGGCTTCTGCTTTGACCACATGGGGGTGATGGCCCTCTCTTCCGCCCGGGTGGGCATCACCTAATGTCCTCCATTTACCAATGTTTTTGTTTTCATTTGTTTTTTGTTTTTTCTATTTTCCTCCGTTGGACCTGGCCCTCCGTCCCTCCCCTCTTTCCTTCCGCCGGTCCACCACCCTCCTGGACTCCTTGTTTTGTGTTACACCTTCCGGTCTCTACCTTTCCATCACGTCTGGTTGTTCCGTCTCTTTTCTTCCATTTTACCTGGTTGTCCTGTCTTTGTCTCTGTCTCTCCATTCCACCTGGTTGTTTGTCTCTGTTTTCTGACCCTCCGTCCCTCCCCCTAGTCCGCCTCCGCTTCACCTCCCTCCTACCTCTTTTTCTGTTGGGTTTTCCGGGGTTTCAGGTGGAGCATCTGGTAGCTGCTCCGTAGGGGAGGGGGTAATGTCACGCTATCAGTCTCTGTTTCCTGGGTGTCCCCTAGTGAGCGCACTTCTCCTTAGGCACTTCACCATAGGCACTTTAATTCCGCTTGTCTGGTCATGTCGTCACAGTAATTGCACTCCAATTAAATCGCACAGGTGTTGACTATCCTTAGTCATTAGTCTCCCTATATAGAGCTGTCTTTCTCTGTCGTCTTTATGGAGTCCTTACCCTATGTGTCTCATGCTCTCGTTCCCCCAGACTTCCTCTACCTTCTCGTTCTTCCGAGTTCCCCGTTTCATCCGGTTCCCTTTTTGTTTGGTTTGTCTCTCAAGACAGTTTTATTTTGTATTTAACCTGTTGTGCAATAAACCTTACCTGCTATTGGATCTTACCCTTTCCTTGTGTTTTTCCCTTAACCCAACCGTGACAGACTGTATTCAGTGTTTATATAATGTTTAATAACTTTTATATACATGTATAAATAAACCTATGTATGTTTTTGATTCAACAGCTTCCACTGGAAATCCTCAGGGAAGTTATTTTGTCGGCGGGTGACTCTGCATATTTGACACTTTCTCTGGTTTGCAGATGGTTTAGGGATGTGCTCCGAAGTTTTTCGGAAAGCGGCAAAGTTTGCCTGGCTAGACAGTAAGATTTCCCCGTTTAATGCTCATTCTCCAATTGAATTTTGTAGTAGAAGGCTGTTAAACTTTTTTTGTATTATTATTATTATTATCTTTCATGTATTTTGTCTTTACACTATAAGTTGTGGCCAACTGGAAGAATTGTCCTCCTGTCTCCTGACCAGAACGAGTTCAGACGGATGTACAGCATCAGAGAACACTTGCAGTGCAGAGCCCTTTTCAAGTTTATCCCACCAGGGTACAGGGAAGAGACCGGCGTGGTGATCTTCTGGGCTTTTGTTTACACAGGATTTTGTTCCAAGGACTGTTTTTTCTTTTTTTTTTTTTTTTTTTTTTTTTTTTTTGCGGCATGAAACACATTTTTGTGTTAAGTTCATTGAAGGGAAATAGAGAATGGGCTGAGATCAACTGGTTTTGATGTATTAATTGATGTAATTTAAAGTTAAACTTTGCACTGTATAATGTTTTAATAAAAAAGCTATGGAAAACACGTGCATGACAACAGGTTTCAGTCATTTACATCAGTCTATCATTCTTTAAGGTTTCTCATATTTGATGATAACATGATTTGCTATGCATTGCTCATAATGGATTCTTAATTTAGTTGTGACAGGATTGTGAGGATTAATGAGGTTTTCAGTAGTGCAGTTCAGAAAACAATTAACAGAAAGTAACAAGTGTTTTTGGGCAAGTTCTTTAGACCCTGTATAGTTCCTTCCTTGCAAAAAGTAACCATGGATTTATTGTAGGAAAAATATTTGTTGGCACATTAATTACTGTGAGCTGTAATTATAAAAACACCATAGTTTTACTATAGTTACTGTAGCAGAACCATAGTAAATTTTCGTAGGGGCCAAGGGAGACAATTTGTTACACACACGACACACACACACATATATATATATATATATATATATATATATATACACCGGCGGCGCCAGGGGGGGTCTTGGGGGGTCTCAAGACCCTGCCAAAAAATGCCTTGACCCCCCATTTGACCCCCCAGCCTCTTCCTGATTAAAATATATATATATATTCGGGATAAAGATCCAAAAATGTTTCTCTTCAAACTACGCAGAACAATAATAAATAATAATTATTTCGACATTTATTCATACACTGAACCGAGAACCGTTTCTGTCGGACGCGTCCGATTCGAGAACCGATGAGCTGATGATAACTGCGCATGCGTGATTCAGCGCGAAGCAGACTGACACAGAGCGCATCTGAACCGAACTGATTCTTTTGGTAAATGATTCTGAACTGATTCTTTGCTAATGTTATAAGCGCGGGTAAACCAAAGGCTTGAATGAAGGGCAATCATCGCCAATGACGGCATTACATCGAGCGCAAAAGAACCGGTGAACCATTTTTTTTCTCAACTGGTTTATTTGATCGAATTGTCCGAAAGAACCGGTTCACTTGAGCACCTGCTCCTTTGCCCCTTAAGTGCCCTTTTGTCAAAAGCAAAATTTCCTCGCATTTTTTTTGTAATAACATAAACTTTTGTGAATGCCTGCCCATACCCAATCATAATATTAGTACAATTTATTAATAATAATTTAGCCGTAAATAAGATGACCAACATGATGACTGTGACCTCATCCAACCGGGAAGATTCCTCATGCTGCACGCGCATTTTTTAATTGCTAGAGGATATTTCAACATCGTGGCAGCTGGTAAGTGGTGTTTCATTCTCAGCGAAGTGATTTTGGTGTTTATTTACTTATTATTATTTTACTAGAACGATGTGGTGTGAGAGAACATGCAGATATGTTGTTTATATTGCTGTGTGTAGCCTGTAGTGTAGAAGTAACACTAGAGTGCTGTTTGAGGGAGAAAAGTTTCACAGGCATCGAGGGGTCTGGTCTTTTTTATGTTATTTGAATAAACTTTTATTATATTACAGTACTTATTTATTTTTAACATGTAAAAATAATTATCACAACACTGGTAAGGCTTATTCAGATTTTCTCATTCTCTGAATTATCATTATAAAAATAAAAACAATTCAGAAATGAATTAAAATATAATTATAATTTAAATGTGATGCAAATATTTTTTCTACAATAGCAACAGTGTTTACAACAGCAAGACCACTTTAGCCTGTAAACTCAATAATATCTATCTGGAAATAAATGTAAAAATATCAATGTCAATAATAATGCATAATATACCTGACATGAAAGTGAAGTGTGAAGGATATGAATAACAAATGTAGCCTGTCATTTGTTTACATTGCAAAGGTGTTTTTGTTGTTGAATAGCAGTAATAAGCAGTTATTAGCCATGTCCAATGTATTTTTTGTTGGTTTTCATGAGACCCCCCTTGAAAAGACCAGGACCCCCCATTGCCCCCCCAATCAAAATTGTCTGGAGCCGCCACTGTATATATATATATATATATATATACACACACACACACACACACATATATATATATATATATGTATGTATATATTATTTGAATATATAAATTAAGGTACTCCATGACTATCTACGTAACCATACTTCGCATAATATTGCCGTGTCATTTTCAAACCAGCGAGTAATGCCGAGGTAGCGTCTACACTACAGCCATTGAGGGAGTAGACCATTTATTTTTATTCTGTTCGTCGTAATCCAAAACTCTTTGTATTTATACGGGATGTTGTGGAAATGCAACAATAAATGCAAAAACACAACATGTATATTCACTTTTTAATTTATATTAAAAGTTTACTCATCTTAGTGTCTACTTCCGCATTCCAATCCTGCTAATAGCGTCATAATTCTCTATACCAATAAGCTGTAAAATCGTCACTCATCTGTACACCAATAAGCTCATCTTAATCATAAACCAATAACCGCTGAGGTGGGCGGTTATTGGTTTACACGTGTCGCGAATACAGATTTGAATTTAGCAGCTGATGCTGCACTGAACGATCTCACAACAGTGTGATTATATCAAATATATAAAAAATATTATTCTGCTGTTTTTTTTTTTTTTTGGTCGTTTGGAAGCTGCATTTAAAATCAACTTGGCTCAGAAATCTTTGAACAGGCTTGACGCCTCTGCCCTAGATGCCTGTGAAACGTTTCTCCCTCAAACAGCACGCTAGCGTTACTCTACACTACAGGCTACACACTGCAATATAAACAACATATCTGCATGTTCTCACATCATGTCGTTCTTGTAAAATAATAATAAGTAAATAAATATAAAAATCACTTCGCTGAGAATGAAACACCACTTACCAGCTTCCGCGGTGTTGAAAATATCCTCTGACAATTAAAAAATGCGCGTGCGGCGTGACGAAATCGTCCCGGTCGGATGAGGAGGTCGTCGTCGTCAGGTCAAAGGTCATCATGTTGGTCATCTTATTGACGGCTAAATTATTATTCAAAATTTTACTAATATTTAGATTGGGCATGAGCAGGTATTCACAAAAGGAAACATTATGACAAAAAAAAATTAAAGGAAATGTTGCTTTGACAAAAGGGCACTTTGGGCACCAAAGGGCAAAGGGGCAGGTGCTCAAGCACCCAACGCCCCCCCCCCCCCCCCCTGCACGTGCCTGGTCCCGCCCCACACCTACTCTGATTGGTTCAATCGTCTTTCAAAGACATACATGATAAGAAATGTGTGCGTAGTTGGTGTAGGATGGAGAATGCAGTTTAAAAAGCTAAAAACGCCGTACAGTTTTACAAAGCCTTTACTATAATGCAGTTTTTTATTGTTAACCTGACTCACTTATGTCTGATTTATTGAATCAAGAGATGTTAGCTGCTGCAAGTTTAATCTTCTTGACCAGATTAATTCACAAATGAATAATTGGGACATTCTAAAAGCACGCTTAACGTGAAAGTACTTAATTTTTTTGCAAAAAGACTTAAACATAGCCTGAACCAAATTATAGATGAAGAAAAATGTAGCTTTATGCCCAAAAGACACACAAGCAATAACATACGTTTAATTTTAGACATGATAGATTACAGTGACCTCCTTCCGAATGATAGCTTCATATTATTCATAGACTTCTATAAAGCTTTTGATACCATCGAGTATAACTTTATATTAAAATCTATTTCCTTTTTTTTGGTTTTGGTAACTATTTTCATAAGGCAATTCAAACCTTATATAATGGAAGTTCTAGTTCTGTTAAACTGAAAACGGGAACATCAGAAAGATTTAGTACATCACGTGGTATTAGACAAGGCTGCCCGGTGTCTCCATTTTTGTTTCTTTTAGTTGCTCAAACAATGGCTACACAGATAAAAATGCCTCCCTTTTAATGAATTAATGATGTTGGTAAAAAGTTTAAAATATGCCAACTTGCAGATGACACAGCCATCTTTTTAAGTGACCGAAACCAAATTGGGACTGCAGTAAATAGTATAAAAAAATGTTGTGATGTATCAGGGTTGGTAATGAACATTAATAAATCAGTTTTGTTCCCCCTGAAAAATGGCAATCTGGCCAGTTTTGATGGAATACCAATTAATGAAAAATTGACATATCTTGGAATTGTAATTTGTAAAAATAAAGAGGAATGTCATAAGGAATTTTTATCCAATTGTTAAAAAAATACAATCTAAACTAAATTCATGGTTAATGAGAGACTTGTCTCTATTTGGCAGGGTCTTAATATCAAAGGCAGAAGGTCACGCTCTGTATATGTTGCCTTATCGCTGGATATCCCAAAAAATACAATAAAAAATAATTGGATAAAATACTGTATGATTATATCTGGAGGAAAAAACCCCATTATCTCAAAAAAGATGTTATCACAGGATGTAGAGACCAAGGTGGTCTGGAAGTGCTGGATTTTCATACTATAAATAATACTTTTAAAATTAAATGGATTATAGAATTCTTGAAAAGCCCTGACAGCATCTGGAACGCTTTTCCATCATATCTGTTCAATACTCTTTGTGGCATACATTTTCTACTGAAATGTAATTTTACTATTGATAAAATTCCCGTGAAATTAGCTGACTTTCACAAACAAGCCCTTCTATCTTGGATATTGATCTATAAACACAACTTTAGTCCACATTTATTTGGAATAATAAATAAATTCTTTATAAAAAGAAGTCTTGTCAGCCATGGTTTGATAGAGGAATTCTCTAGGTAGGACAGTTATTGAACAAAGATGGTTTACTCATGTCATATTCAGAATTTCTTTAGAACTTTAACTTCCGAGTGACACCAAGAGAATACGCAGTTGTATTTGATGCAATCCCTACAGGTTTACTTCAAATTCTAAAACGCATATCATTCACAGATATTAGTTCTGAATTTAATAGAATTTTTATTGGAGATACAGACATTACAAAGAAAGAATACACCAATAAATATATTAGAAATCAAATTTCATGCTCTGTTCCTCTTGCTGCAAAGTTTTTTTCTTTTGGTATTCAACCATGGGTGATTTAAATTGGGAAAAGGCAAATACTAGTATTTATAAATACTGTATTAATTATAAAATAAAATAAGTTTCATTTTAAATTTTACATCAAATGTATCCTGTTAAAGATACGCTAAGAAGATTTAAAATTACATTTACATTTAATCATTTAGCAGACGCTTTTATCCAAAGCGACTAACAAATCAGAACAATAGAAGCAGTCAGACCAACAAGAGAACAACAACAGTATGCAAGTGCCATTTTTTTTTTATTAAATGAAAAGACAAGAAAAGGAAAAGTGCTAGTGTTAGTTGGTTAAGTTCTGGTGAAAAAGATGAGTCTTTAGATGTTTCTTGAAAATGAGTAAAGACAAGAAGCTGGTGGAGGTCATTCCACCAGCTGGGCACAGTCCAGGAAAAGGTCCGTGAGAGTGATTTTGAACTTCTTTGGGATGGCACCACAAGGCGCCGTTCACTTGCAGAGTGCAAACTTCTGGAGGGCACATAAGATTGAACTAGTGAGTTTAGGTATGTTGGTGCCGTGCCAGTGGTCATCTTGTAGGCAAGCATCAGTACCTTGAATTTGATACGAGCGGATACTGGTAGCCAGTGTAACCTGATGAGGAGAGGAGTAACATGAGCTCTTTGTGACTCATCGAAGACAACCCTCGCTGCTGCATTCTGGATCAATTACAGAGGCTTGACAGTACATGCAGGAAGAGCCAGGAGAGCATTATAATAGTCCAGTCTGGAGAGAATATGAGCTTGGACAAGAAGTTGTGTGGCTTGCTCTGACAGGAAGAGTCTAATCTTCCTAATGTTGTATAAGGCAAACCTGCAGGACCGGGTCGTTGTAGCAATGTGGTCTGTGAAGCTTAACTGATGATCCATCAGAACTCCTAAGTTTCTGGCTGTCCTCGAAGGAGTAATGGTTGATGAGCCCAGCTGTAGAGAAGTTGTGATGAAGCAACTTCATCACAAGAAGAGTCTTGTGTCTTTTGCCAATCAAATAGGGAGACTATTTTTCATTTATTTTATAACTGTATGTACAAAAAAAAAAAAAAAAAAAAAATATGAAGGCTACAAGAACATTTCATCTCCTGAAGGAACTGAATATATTTTAATTCTCCCCTTCTATAAATTAATATGAATTATCCTCTGGTCTCTAAATGTTTTTTTTTTTTTTTTTTTTTCAGGTTGCACAGAATTTGTAGTGTTTTCTGTGTTTTACCTATTGCCCTGTGCGTTGTTCATAATAGTGGGCGTTTTCGTTTGTTATCTGGCTTGGCTCTGTGTTTATCTTCAGTTCTCTCTTCACAGCAGTTCAGTCAGTGTACTGTTTGAGTACATGAATTACTCCGGGATATTGGTTTATTCTAACTCAGAGGGAGTGTCAACCACGTTAAAAAGATTAACAGCTTAAGTCTTTTGTGGATTAATGCGTATGGGAGACGCGAATCGGTCATCACTACTGTCCACCATCATGCAAATTCTGGAAAAGCTTCACTGTAATATTTAAGCTGAAATTTCTGCTTAACTCCTCCAATAACTGTCCGTTTATCTTCATGTAAATTTGTCGATCATGCTCAACGTACGTTACGCGGAATCTGTCGTCGTCTAGCAATAACGTTAAACACTGACAGTTATCTTTATTGTTCTCTGGTCTGCAGCTGCGATCACAGGCTTTGTGTTAGCTAAGCTTCAGTCACACTATATTTATCTACAGACATATGCACATTTACGACGATAGCGAGTCATAGGTATTCTTAGGAACAGACGATTGTAATTTCCAATGAATTCGTTGAAAAACTGTCCGGTTTGTTGCGCAGTAAGGTCACCTTTAGCTTTTATTTCCAATAATAGCTTGTCAGGCTAGCTGCACATAAACAACTCGTTCATTCAAAACTCGTGAAAAATGCATGAAAGCAAATCGAGTGTCATTGCATGTATTTACGCCTACTCTGTATTGTATTGTATTATATGGTTCATGTGTTTGTATATCTAACGTCGGACTGCACCTGCTGCAAGTAATTTCAGGTTAATGCATCATATTTTTTATGTAATCATGTTACATAGAGCAATAATCTGTTTTAAAAGATTGATAATAATCCAAATGTGCCTTTGTCCATTAGTGAAAATGTAATATAGCCAATGTAAATGTCTAGCTTACTTAAAGCAGCCCAGACACTAAACGTCTTCTATATCTTCACACTTCTATAAAAGCCATCTGTCTGTATAAACTTATCAGCTAGGTTTCATCACCAGCTTATGTCATCATAAATGACCATTTGTTGACCTCTGTGTCTCTGCAGTGCCTGTAGTTGAAGTCTGTCAGTCCCCTCAGGAAAAGCTATTTTTAAGAAACAGAAGAAACTAGTTCCCTTAGGCATATCTTTAATATTGGGAATAGTAGTTCCTCGCTGATTATTGTGTCTGTGTGACCGTTTTTGGTTTGTTTTTTTGCAGTGTGTTGCCCGTATGTTTCTTTATACTGCTTTTGAATGGAGGTAAGCACAACAACAACAACAAAAAATGTACAGATGAATCTAGTTTTTGAGTCAGCACCGCCTGTCTCTTGCTTGTTCCTGGTCTGTATTTGCTTTCGTTTCAGCATCTGTGCAGGACACAGTTCAGGGTTTCATCGGAGATTCTGCACTTTTGCCGTGCCATCCCGAGAACGGGCAGCTTAAAGTCATCACTGCACACTGGAGATATGACGACCACAAAAATGTTTACGACATATTAGATGGCCAAGGGAAGACGAAGGAGCAGGACGCAGAATACAACGGCAGAACAGAAACATTCCCTGCAGAGTACTCGAAAGGCAACTTCTCCCTCAGGCTTGGGAATCTCCGGAAAAGTGATGAAGGGTCGTACTGCTGCTTCATGCCTGAGTCGAATGAAAGCAAATGCATAAATCTTCAAGTCACAGGTGTGATGAAATGGCTATAATTTGTTCCTAAAAATGAATGATTTATATTTAAGTGTGGTGAAGTGTGTATTTCTTTTAAATGTTAAAATATTTTGCACAGTAAGCTGTTCATAGGTTGAGGTACTGAATGCTACCTGTAATAGGCCTTTTAGTGAAGAAGTGCACTATGACCGAGAAATTCAAAACAGCACGATTTGAACTAGACCCAAAAATAAAACAAAAAAATGAAAATCACAAAACAAAACAACAAATCTAATAAATGAATAATAATAATAATAATAATAATAATAATAATGCAAAAAAAGTTTGCCAAACAAACATAATATACAACAAAATAACAAATGCGGCTTAATTTTAAAACTAAATAACCAGTCGGAAAAACAAAATAACAGATTACAGAGCAAAATGTTAAATTCCAATAAAACAAAATAAACCTGAAAAAAATGCATTTTAATACACAATAACTTGTCTGACAAACAATATATATTCTAAGACAAAATAACAAATCTGCCTAAATACATGTTAATACAAAATAAGCAGTCTGACAAGCAAAATAACAAATTCTACAACAAATCTAATTAACAAAATAACTAGTTAAAAAATAAGAAAACTATAACTAAATACATTTTTTTTTAATTATTAGTCTGAAAAATAACATAACTGACGTTGATTTTTATATATATATATATATATATATATATATATATATATATATATATATATATATATATAACAATTATGAAGAAAAAATTAATCTGGCAAACATTTCTAACAAACTAAAAACAATTTACATATTGTGACAGTACACAATCAAAACTAAATCTGATATCCAAATGTGAGTAAAAACTCAAGGTGAAAAACAGGAGTGGAGCGGTTTGAATATTTGGGAAACCTGTCTGGAAACAAATGATTATGCTTGCCCTTTCGTTTGATATCATTCGTGGCACAGAAATGACACACTTCACCTGTAGAGTTTGAGTGCTTTTACTGAGTGTGTACTAGCCTACATGCTACTCTTTTTCATTCTTCTTTCATTGTTTTTATGTTTTAGAGAAACCAAGAGAAATCCAAGAGAAACAAAACTCAAACGGTGGAGTTGAAACCACAGCCGGGAGGATTGTATCTCTGTTAATTTCTCTCTTCTCTGCTGCTGTTCTGCTCTGTGTGTGAGTTCATAACTGTGAGCCTTGACGTGAGCGATATTACTATATTCAACTTATATAGTATAACTTTGGTCAGATTATATCCACTAAACTGTTTGCACTAGCTTTAAGCATTTTATTTATTTATTTATTTAAAATAATTGTATTATTTACATTTGTTTTAATTTATTTGACACTTTGATTTGATTTAATTGTGTCTGTTGAATTTTACTTGTTCAAGCACTGGTCTGTTATGTTTACTCTGTTGTGTAAAAGTGTTCTGTAGCTCAAGTGGTAGATCATTGCGTTATCAAGCGCAAGAGGGGTTCGATTCCCCGGGAACACATGATAGGTAAAAACTGATAGCCTGAATGCACTGTAAGTCGCTTTGGATAAAAGTGTCTGCTAAATGCATAAATGTAATTTAATTGTATTAAAATTTTAATTTATGCAGCCTAAATAGTGTGAATACATTTGGTTTGTTTGAAGAAAATTCCATTACTTTTGTCTACCAAGCAAGTCCAAAAAAAAAAAAAAAATGAATGTAAAGAAAGAAAGACTTGTTGGGATAGAATTATACTGGCTACTTTAGGAAGAACCTGACGTGTTCAATCTGTGACATTTAGGGGTGGGCTAAATTAAAATAGACGATATCTTAATACTAGACCTATGTACTTCTATGTGATTTGCATCTATAGTGTAGGTGTTTTGTTAATATTACATTAATACAGGAAATACAAAGTTTGCATCCATCAGTTTACCACATAGCAAACGGACTTGGCCCAAATGTGGCCTCAAGGTGGCACTGCTGGCCTAAGGTCGGCAATTGCATGTACATCAAACGCTCATTGGCTCTTGTCGGTTTCATCAGAGATTGCAACGTGACTTGTTTCTGGTGATGCATGTTTTGATTGAGAAACGCGCGCCTTGAGGGAGTGTATCCTGATAGTATTTTCAGCGTATAACAACTTAAATTATGTCCTGCTCCTCGCACTACTATATTCTGCCTGAGAGGACTGCAACTGCAATGCATCGTCATTTGGGTTACTGTGTCACTGCTCTTTGTCACATCTGTAATAAATTATTATGATTAAGTTACATGTGTCTATCTGTTACGTTTCTCTTATAGACTGTATACTTTATACACTCACTCGTTAATGGTTGATTTGTTCTTTATAAAAATAGATAGAAAAACCAAAGCAATAAGTTTTTTTATTGCACAGTTACATGATGTTTGTGTCTACATTAAAGCATGTCACAAAATGAAAAATTGCGATCATAGTAATATACAAGGTAATAATATGAAATATTAAAATTCCCAGACAGCAATATACAGTAGTGTTGGCCCAGATCTGGGCCGACACTGCTTGGTGTCTGGGCTGGGTCTGGGCTATATCAGAATCTGAATGAGCTTTATTGCCAGGTATGTTTACACATATGATGAATTTGTTTTCGTGACAGAAGCTCCACAGTACAACAGAATGACAGCGACAGAACATAAAACACATAATAAAATAATAAAAAATACAAATGAGGCTCAGGTGTGGCTCAGATTTGGGGATTCTGGTTTACTTAAGGCTGAAAGTTGGCACCAATAATAAAACCTGTTTTGGCCCAGATCAGGGCCAGCTAAGGCTGATTAACTGGCTGAGATTCGGGCCGGTTATGTGGTCCACTGGAGTCTTTAATCCAGTTCTGGGCCACTTCCAGGCCGTCATTCTTTGTGGTACTTCGGCCGAGGGAAAAGTCATTGTGTGGCCCGGGTCTGGGCCAGAAGACCTTTGCTATGTGGGGTGATATTGTTGACTCTCTACAAAAGAAAAAAACGTCTCTTTTTTAAGAGAGATAGGCCACATCGAGAGTCCTGAAAGCCAGAATCTTTTAGACCATTTTGCATTTGCAGCTAAACCATTTCGGGGCTTTGAGTCAGAGTACAAGCAAATGCAATATTTTACGCAGTCTGGATGTTTTGTACATCCAGAAGAAGTACTGTACCTTTCCCTGGAGTCTCATACATTCAAAAGAGAGACACATTGGTGGGGACTGTAAAACAAGTGGCAGTCTGAGATACTTTTCAGCGTATTCCTCTAAGGCCTCTGCTGAAGCTGGTGTTAGAAAGTCCTGGAACAATGGAAAAGATCTTTAAGTGGCAAAATCAAGAAAGCACTGCTCTTGAAGATTTTAGAGATGGCACAATCTGCAAAACAAGTGAACTCTTTTCTAAAGAGTTGTCCATTCATCTTGTGCTGTACAACGATGAATGTGAGATGGTCAATTTTTGGATCAAAAACCTCAGGTCACAAGCTAGGTTTTATTTTACTCTTAAGTGCTTGCGACCTGAGTATCTCTCCAGCCTAAACTCTCACTTCTTGTTGGCAGTGTACAAGACAGATGACATAAAAACTTATGGAATATATGCTGTCTTAGATCCAGTTGTGTCTGAAATTAAGAATCTAGAAATTGAAAGGAGTTCAGGTTGACACAAAATGTTTTCAAGGGCACTATTATAGTAGGCGTTGCACAAGTTTGTGGAGATAACTTGGGTCTTAATTCCATCCTAGGCTACACAGAATGTTTCTCAGGGAAAACTGTGTGTCGATGGTGTTGGGTTCAAAGAGAGGTTTTGAGAGAACAGACAGTTGAGGATCTGTCAGTGATGCGCAACAGGAATAACTACCACTCTGTTCTACCTCAGAATAACCCAACTGAAACCGGCATCAAAAGAGAGTGTTCACTAAATAAACTTCAGTTCTACCATGTAACTGACAATGTAACTCCTGATGTCATGCATGACATTTTGGAAGGGGTTGGAGGTTACGAAACCAAGCTTGTTCTTAATTCTCTGATTGACCAAAAACTCTTGACACTTGATCACCTGAATTATAGACTTACAAGCTTTGATTATGGTTTTTCTGATAGTCGCAATAAGCCATCACAAACCTCAGGATCTTAAAAACCCTGATGGGGCCATGAGACAAACAGCAAATACAGATGTGGTGCCTTCTAAGGCTGCTCCCTCTTATGATAGGAGATTTTATTCCAGAAGGTGAGAAAGACTGGGAACTACTACTTTCATTACTCGGCTGTATGGAGTTGATTTTCTCTCCAGCCTTGACTGCAGAGGCAGTTATATTTTTGCAGCATCTGATTGAGGAACACCATGGTTTGTTTCTGGAGCTTCATCCAGATAGGCATTTGAAGCCAAAACACCACTCCATGCTTCATTATCCTGGGGCCATCAGGAAACTTGGACCTTTGGTTCAGTTCTGGTCCATGCGTTTTG
This sequence comes from Carassius auratus, assembly GCF_003368295.1. Lineage (NCBI taxonomy): Eukaryota > Metazoa > Chordata > Actinopteri > Cypriniformes > Cyprinidae > Carassius > Carassius auratus. The sequence goes on from NC_039289.1 coordinate 9,497,808, forward strand.
AGGCAAAGCATGTTTTTTTTCAAAAGGCTAAGTCATGTAACCTGCAATTTTCGGAACATTTGTAAAACACAGGCTTTCCGACATCAGATGATGTTGTGCTACACCCTGCTGTCTGAGAAGATGTTCTCACATGACTTTGAAGTTGGTCCAGGATATACCACATTCCTGGCATCTGTAGACGGTTTTGAGAAAGTGAAGTGTGGTTTTGAGGGAATTCCATTGTTCTCGGATGTCTATTTACCATCTTGGATTAAGTACAAGGGAGCAACCTACAGGTCAGGAATGGCACTTTTTGTGTCTCACTCTGCTGATGGTGAGCCCCAGTTTCTCCAAAGTCAAATTCATTGTGAAAAAATGGGACACAGTTGGATTTGACAGACATTATTTTGCCTTTTCTGTGTCTCCTTCTGTGCTTGACTTGGTAGACATTCACTTCATTGATGATCACCACCCTCTACATGTTAAATGACAATGAGAACCACCATTACATTTCGCTGCGATACAGGCTATTTTAGGAGGGGGGCTGTTAGGGGGGAGTTCAAAAACATTAGTCCATGCTTGTGTACACCTACTACTAAATACTACCTCATGGCCTTTTAAACAACATTCTATTCATACAAATATCAAGTCATCGTTGGCACATGCGAAAAAATAATCAATATGCTGCCAAATAACATGTTTGTACTATAAAAGTTGTTGTATCACAGTAAATGTAATGAACTATTAAGAACAAGACACAATTGAACAATTCCATCATTTTGAGTGCCTAAATGAAAGAAATGGGATAGTATGCCAAGAAATGAACTTGGAACATAAATTACATTTCACTTCCTCCTTATCTATGACTTCAGTTAAATTAAGCCAAGTCTTTCACTGCATCACACATTCAGCCATCCTAGCAAACAACCAACTGACCAAATGAGGAATGAAGTAAGCAAGGGTGTAAGGACAGCCTGCATGATAGAAGGAAAATCTGCGATGTGCGATAACATTGATATATTGAGATGACGATATGACTTGCCATACATAAACAAACACTAAGGTGTGCATATTAGCTCCGTGGTTGTTTTACAAATCAGATTAGGACTAAAATTTCATATTTTAATTATAACGTATAAGGTTTACAATAGCAAAGTCACTATACAAACTCGATATCTGACATCACAATACTGGCCAACATTTGCAAAAGGATGAAGAACTCGAGCATCAGTCCTTCCTCCTCCTCTCTCTCTCTCTGCTGTTATTTCCTGCCTATTTACTTACTGAAAGGCAGACCGTTGCAAATTCTTTTTTGACGTTCTGCTTAGATCCGTCTCTGTCCAAGGCAGTTGGCAGTTGCAGGAGAGATCAAAGTCCCATAATGCAATTCGAAATGTAAATTAACAGAAATACACCCATAAATGACCTTATATGGACAATTTCTGTAAAAATACACAGTAATACAACTGTTAAATAAACAGATATTTCTTAGAGTGCAGGGTAAAGGATATGTGAGTACTAGGGCTGCACGATGTGTCGTTTAAGCATCGATATCGCGATGTACGAATCAACGATAGTCACATCGCAGGATGTGCGATGTAGGCTGTCATAGTTGATCCGTTATTCATTAACTGTATGGGCCAGCTGCTCGCCGGCCCTTGACGAATGTGATTTGCGGATTAATTGCACATCTTAACCATCATAGAGTGAACGTTTATCATTTGCATGTGTTTTTAAGTCCTGTCAGTTTAACAGGGTAGATGGAGAGCGCGCGTGAGCGAGAGAGACAGAGCGGGAGAGAGAGCGCGCACGAGCGAGAGAGAGTAAGAGAGAGATCGAGAGAGTAAGAGAGAGAGAGCGAGCCCAGGCCACACGCTCAACGTCTTCAAACAACACGAGCGCTGTCTTGCTCTCTCTCCCTCGTGCATATTAATCACTTGACACGATGGTGTAAGTGTGCTTAGATTTCATATCTCAATATATATCGCAGAAAAATAAAATATCGCAATGTCATTTTTTTCCAATATCGTGCAGCCCTACTAAGTACAGTGTCTAAGACTTTTTACAAATAATCACAAATTAAAAATTTAAAACATGGCTGAGAAATACTGCTTTAAGATATTCATGTAATCATGTAAGTGGGGCCAGTGTTGTATTTTCTTAATCTTTTTCTAAATTTCATATTATTATTATTTTTTTTTTTTTTTTTTTGAAACAAAAGGAAGCATGGTTCAGTCCAGGTAGATTTCACAGACCTGCCACAGGCTTCCTGGAGGAGCATCTTCGGAACGTGTGCAAAAAGATCCGAAAGGGAAGACAAAAAACAATTTCTTCAGAAATCCCAACATACAGCAGCCATTTTACTTTGTCAGGTATGTGGGTATGTCTTTGTCTGGTATATAAGTGAGTGTTCCTCTTTAGGAACATGAGCTGCTCAGGGAAAGGCCTTCAGCATGACTGGCTCGGAACCACATGTGTAATCAGTCCAGTGGATGGGTGAGACGTGACTCTGTGTGTGTGTGTGTGTGTGTCAGTCGCTATCTGTTTGTGAGTCACTGACTTTTTGAGACCGGTAGAATTCAGCTTACAAAACATATCCATTCCTATTGTATCAGTTACAGCGACTGAGTGTCACACAACTCTGACTGAAATTCAATGACGTCAAGGCTGTAATGTGATGGTTATTAAGGCACACATGACCAGAGTTAGCCATTACCCTTTTCCAGTAGTACACATCTCCCTATATTAAAATCTCTGGCAGAAGCTGAACGAACCTGCAGTCTGATGTGGGAACTCTGATTTTAAGGTCCACATGTAAAACAAAGATTGCTTTTGGTAATTGTGCACTGAACTGAATGTCCTTTACCGAAAAGGTTCAGTTTGAATACATTTACTGTTACACTCCTATTAACCAAGATTGATGATTAATGTGATTTTATGTTTCTCACAACAGAGTCAAATGTGGACTCGGAAAGAGCGACTCAAATGACAGAGTGGCTAAAAAATAATATCTGGCCAGCCAGTCAGGTTGAGCAGTACATGAAAGAGACCGTGATCCAAAGGGCCAAATGGATTTGTGACCATGGATCCAAGACAACAATGGAAATGGTCAAAGAGTATCCACGTCTACTTGACACTTCTTACAAATTACAACTTTTGTCGTGCTTATCTTTTTGCTCTTTTTAGATATCAAAGGATTTTTGAATTTTGAATCCAGACTGAGATTCCAAACTCATCGGGTACCTGTGTTTAAGGATAAGATTCTACAGTTTGCCGGCAAAGAGAAACAAGCTCTTGAACTACTTCAAAACATTGAAATGATGTCAGCAGGTAATGGGTGTTAAGCAAACAGTGTTATAAATGAGTACGGTCCAAAATTAATTACTTTACCATCAATGCCAAAAAGTATAGATTGTGAATATTGTAATTACTGTTGGTAATGACAGTTTCCACTACATTTGTCAGTGTACTATTTCTTTTTAACACAATTTTACAAATGAATGTCATGTATGCAGATTTAGCTGTCAATTTTTATCGCAGTTTTTATTTTATTTGTTTATTTTAAAGAGAGACAGAGTGACATTGCCGTGCAAGTCCTGCCAATAGTCCTTCCAACACGTGTACAAAATTGGAAGAAAAATGTTCAGACCAACTTTCCTAGAAACTGCAATATGTATTTTGATTTTCTTTTTGTTATTAGAGAAAATACAAAATTATATTTGCTTTTATCTCCCATTCACCCCATAGAATCGTCTTTTTTAATTATGACTACTTCCACGTCTGAGATTCACAGTAATGTGAAAAGGGTCCATTGTAACTATTTATTGGAACCTTTTTATTGCTTGAATTGCTTTTAAGGTTCTGTTATCTTAAACGCAATGCTCTTAAAAGTTCATTTTACACAATAATTTTAATTCTGTAATTTATCCTCATATAATGGCTTGATTTGTTAAAGTCTTTAATGATCCAAAATGTAAAGTATCCTAAATGCACCTCTAAAGATATTTAAGTTTTGTATTCTCAGTGAAATAAAGCCAATCCTTTTCATTTTTATTTATTTTTCCTTTTCTTTACGATTGGGTAAAGATAGTATCTGCGATCAAAAGAGTCCGTTGAATTCCCTTACATTCTCATGCTTGGAGACAACCAGTGCTTTCAAGCCTTCACCATTATAAATGGAGCAGCACTTCAGCAAAGTACATTACTGGCTGCACTGGATGTTTGCTTTAAAGCATTCTACATCTTTGATTTAAACTACCCCGAGCAGTGTTCCCTGGTGTGGCAATTTCTACAGACTGTGGTGTATGGACTTCCTGGGGAGGAGACAACAGCAGTAAGAGCTCTGCGAGCATTCATTTTTGCAGACAGACTTTAACTTATTTACTTTTTATTTTTTTATTACTGTGACCTGACTGCTTTATTGGATTCTGTGTTCTTTAACTTGCACACTGTTACATGAAATGTTTACATATTTCATATATTTAATTCTATTTTTCTTATACAACATTAAAATTACATTGCAATTGATGAGTCTTACTGGTGATTCTTATATCCAAGGGAATATTGTTTGTGTAAATGTTATTACATTTTTTCATATTTCAAATTTGTATTTTCTTAAAGTAAATTTTTCTGATTAAGTCAGTTTTATGCTGTTTCCTTATTACATCGACATACTTTTCCACTCTGCAATTATATTGCAATTGATTCTTACTGATGATTCTTATATCTTCAGATATTGAGACTTATGTAAATGTTATGAAATGTTTTCATATTTTAAATTTGTATTCTTAAAGTAAATTTTTCTGACTGAAGTCAGTGATGCATTTACTGTGATATTTGATACATTTTCATAGAAATTGTCTTAATACTGAGGTGGGGAAAATGTGTCCAATGACATTTATACTTTTTTTTTTTTTTTTATTATTGTGCCTTTTAAATTTGATGCATTCAAAATCGATGGTAATAAAATAATAATAATAAAAAAATTGTAATATAAAATCACAAAATAAGCATTAAAGTGTTTGTTTTTTTGTCAATGCAAGCGTTTTTACATGCTGTTATGACGAAATCAGCTCCGTCCATTAGACATATTAGATTTAAGGTATGCTATTTTAGCCTAGACATCCTTTAGAAAAAAAAAAAAAAAACAACGTGTAATACTAAAACGAAGGACGACATTTTATTTAGATCACCTAAATTGCTTCCATATACTACCGTGTTTCCCGTATGGGGAATTCACATAGACAGTAAAAGAAATGGACACTGCGACCCCATGGATTCAACGGATAAAAATGAAGTCAATTAGAAGCACACACTTCAAATTGAAGTGGGCGGGGTTGTATTACCGAAGTAAGTATTGCTGTAGATTCATTATTTTAATCACTTATATTTCTGACCCATTTTGGGTTAAATTCAACCCAGCAGTGTAGTCATTTTTTAACTAATAGTTGGGTTAAAAATCACAACACAGCAGGCTGGGTTAAACATAACCCAAATAACCCAGCGTTGGGTTCGTCCCTTTTTTACCCAGCGCTGGGTTGTCAAAATAACCCAAATTGGGTGTTTTTTTTTTTTTAACCCAGCAGTTTTTAGAGTGTAACTAACCATTGACAGGCGACTGCACTGCCCCGTTTCACTGTTTAGAATGGGATTTTTCTCATGATTTACAAGTAGTTGAAAAAATTAGCGATATTGTTAGTAATCAGCAGGACAAAATATATAACACTAGCCTAGTGGTTTTTTGGATATTTTACTGCAAATATCGTATAAATTGTACCTTTAAGTGAAGTTATAAAGCAGGATTTAAATGACGATTGTAACTGATCTCGATTCAGGTTAATCATACTTTCCATTAATTTCTTAAAAATAAACCGTTATATTGTTGGAACACAAAATAAGTGTTAAAATTATATTTATATATATTTATATATATATATATATATATATATATATATATATATATATATATATATATATATATATATATATATATATATATATATATATATAATCTGTTTAATTTTCAATAACATAAAGATTCTAATTAGTAGATGCAATATATATATATATATATATATATATATATATATATATATATATATATATATATATATATATATATATATATATATATATATATATATATATATATATATATATATATATACTGCAGTTAGCCGCTTTAACCAGCAGATGGCCTGCGTAGCCGAGTGGGTGCGCGCCTCTCGAAACTGAATGTTTTGCGAAGTGAGTGAGATGACGGTGGAAAGGTCTACCCACCATGAACGTTTCTAGGAGGCGTTTTACTTGGTATCTACCTGTATAAGGACGTGAAACTCAGCCCGTTCTGCTGGTGCAGCATTGTCGGTGGATAAATATCAGATCGATAGGTCTGTCTGTAACGTGTAGCTGCTCATTTAAACTGCAGCTCAGAGGTGATAGACAGCTCTCGTTCACAATGAAAGATTTCCGGTTGCTTTGTCACAGTAAATCACTGTCAGTGTTTATCTTACTAGTCAGTCGTTTAGAAGACGAAACTTCTCGTTACCTAATATGGAAAGCATTAATGTAAATCCCCAATACAGTATTTAGTGGACTTCTGCTACTTTGTGGAAAAGCAACTTTCATTAAAGCTTGGTTTTAATGAAGAGAAACAGAAAGAGAGAGAAGTGTGTAAGGCTCAGTTCCTGTTGTTATATACAATGGAAACAGCATGATACACTCGGCACAACTTAATATCCATTGTTTTTCCCACATCAGTGTATTCAGTGCTGTAACCTATAACTTAAATTAAGTATTTTCGTTATTCATGCCATTTAAAAAAAAAAAAAATATATATATATATATATATATATATATATATATATATATATATATATATATATATATATATGATTATATATATATATATATATATATATATATATATATATAAACGTTACATCAGATTTCATTTGTCTCATTTAATTTGGATATTCTTTGGTAAAGATTTTTTTTTTAATAACAATAATAATAATAGCTTAATAAGTCAGTGGTCTTTTGTTCAAATCTACAGTGTTGGCAGGCAATATTTCACACTGTTTTTGTACTGTAACTTGGTTAAAAGACAATGAGTAAAGCAATGATGCCATCATTACTCAATGTAAACTATAGATAATAATGAAGATCTTACTGTTATAAGACCCCCCCCCCACCACCACCACCACCCCACCAAAAGAAAAAGGAAAGAAAGAAAAGATAAGTTTGTTTCTTCATCTGAACAGATTTGTAGAAATGTAGCATTGCATGACTTGTTCACCAGTGGATCCTCTGCAGTGAATGGGTGCCGTCAGAGAGTCCAAACAGCTGATTAAAACATCACAATAATCCACAAGTAATCCACACCACTCCAGTCCATCCGTTAATGTCTATTTATTTTTCCATCCATGATATTGCTTTCTCCTCATCAAGAGGATCTATTGGTTAGCAAGTGATGTAATGCTAAATTTCTCTAAAGAAACAAACTCATCTACATCTTGAATGTCATTTTTGGGTGAACTGTTCCTTTAAACATCTATCAGGTACGGTTTGTGAGCGTGACTTCCTTTCAGTGGGTGGAAGAGAATCATCCTCTTCTGAGTTTCAAAGCTCTGAATTACATTTCCTTCTTAAAACTTTTTTTGAATGCAAGCAGATTTCGTAATCTCCATGTATTTTAACTGCGGAAATGACACAAAGATCATCCACCATCTTATCTGTAAGTATTTTATACAGTAACTTATTGTCGAACAAGTATACTGTTTCGTAAGATTCCATTTTTTTTTTGTGTTTTACTTTTATTTATTTTTTTATCTTGCAGGTCTTCTAGTGTGGTGTCAAGGTGTAGAAACATTAACACAGCTAACACATTTGGGAGACAATGTGTTCATAAACTGTGATCTTGAAGAAAAAGAGATCTATTGGATGCTAGTAACGATGGAACTACCAAATCGTCCGGTTATAATATTGCGGTTGTTTTCAACGTCACCAACTCCTTTTTACTACAATGCAAGTTTCAGACCCAAATATTCAGTGCAACACGAAAATCGTCTTTTTATCAAAAATGTCACTCTTGACGAGTTAGGCGTTTATTACTGCATGACCACAGAGGCACCTCCCAAATTCAGCAACAGCACCAGACTTCACATCTCTGGTGAGTGAGCGTTCAGTGATCAGGCCATATGGAGGATGTTCAGTGCTTTGAACACAGGACTGTTTTTTACAGAACCAGCTAAATTACTTGAATGCCAGAATCACACTGTGGTGGAGAATATTGAGCAGAATCACATGGTGGTGAATTGTACTGACCAAATTCAGAGACCGTGGATGATATTTGTTATCTTATCTGGTCTGATGCATGGTGTTCTGGTCTTTGTGGTCATTGGTAAGTTCTGTTCTTTAATATAATTTTGATGAATTAAATCTATCTGTAAAATATGACCACGATTCTCTTCTCTTATAGGTGTATGTTACTACTCTAGAAATATTTTAAAAAGACAAGAAGAAGATTTAGAGGGGACTCAGATTATGCCTCTGGAACAACGTAAAGAGCCAAAAACTGTGGTAAATTATGTTTATCTTTTTTAAAATTATTATTCAAAACTTCAAAGATTACTTTTTCTCGTTATTATAAACCAGATAGAGATGCATAACGTATATGTGTAAATGCTGTTGCTCTTTCAGTATACTGAGGTGGGCTTTTCCTTGACGTCTGAAGAGTTTGAAAAAAACTGGTGCTTTTCTCCTGCAGCACGAATCATAAACAGAAACGCTCGTTCCTGACCTTAGACCAGCGGGTTGTTTATACTTTTGTTTTAAATACATAATTTCATAACATATGTTTACTTTCTTAATTAATAAAAAAATAACGAAGAAATAGACATCACAAATGAACTTTTCTCTCTTTTTTAAACAAACAATGCAGTCATCCACCTACTTGATGATGGCTAGCCAGACACATCTTTGCAGTTCAAATGTAGGCGGTGTGGTTAGCCTTGGGCAGTTAAGCTCAGGAAAGCTTTTCACACATGGTCACCTGATCACCAGTGAACTGCAAAGCCAGGTAGTTTAACCTTTAACAGTATGAAGCTTTTTGTTTTATTATTATATACATTGTGATATATAGATATATATTTATAGATGTAGAAATCTAAACAATTGTGCAGAAACAGCAATAATCATTCTATCAAATTGTTAAAACCCCACTGACTTGCACTGACGTTCGTTTTTCCATTTGAGGTTTGGAAAATCATGTTATGGCAATATGTCTAAAGCGGATGGGAACCATCTGTCTAGACAAAGATGAGACCATATGAGTCATTATTTCTCAAGTGACCAATTCAGTGGAACTGATGGTTTAAGTACTGAGCTTAACTTAACACTTTACTTGAGCTAAACCACACTGCAAACACTGCTGCGAAGGAGAGTCAAAAGTTTGCATGTACAGATTTAATGTTGCTTTTCTTTTAGGAAATGCAAAACATCTTCCACTTCATGTGAACACAAGCAAGCAAACACTCTGAAAGGTTCAACACAATTTTGTGCAATATTAACGTATGAAATGACATGTAAAAATCGAAGAAGTTAAGCTGCAAAACTTTCTTGTTGTTGTCCTTCACACAACAAAGCCTTGCACTTACAGGAAGTCAGACTGAACTCTAACCACATTTTGGCCATTTTCTATGTCAAGAGCCCACTTAAAATGTTACAGCAGTTTACTCTAAATATATTTCAACACATATATGTTTTGGCCATTTTATTAAACTTCTTACAAAGTTTGATCTTCTATTCATCTATTTCCTAAACCGCTTTTCTTACATGACGTTACAGGGTTTCTAGAGTCTATTGCATCTTTTGCTGTAAGTAAACACCCTGGACAGTTGAGCCCAGTCTCATGAAAATGTGTATAAATAGTACCCCAAATAAAAACCAAAACCTGTGTTATTGATATGCAAAAAAAAAAAAAAAAAAAAAAAAAAATATATATATATATATATATATATATATGTGTGTGTGTGTGTGTGTGTGTGTGTGTGTGTGTGTGTAAGTTTGGCGTGCATATAATATGCAGTTTTCGTATACATAGGATACAAAATTAGTCGGCATGCATACAGGTGCATCTCAATAAATTGGAATATTGTGGAAAAGTTCATTTATTCCAGTAATTCAACTCAAATTGTGTATTAATCATGTATTAATGTTACACATGTTAATCGTGTATTAAATAAATTCAGTGCACACAGACTGAAGTAGTTTAAGTCTTTGTTTTTGTTTTTTTATTGTGATGATTTTGGCTCACATTTAACAAAAACCGACCAAATCTCAACAAATTAGAATATTGTGACATGCGAATCAGCTAATGAACTCAAAACACCTGCACCTGAGCCTTCAAAATTGTCTCTCAGTTTGGTTCACTAGGCTACACAATCATGGGGAAGGCTGCAGATCTGACAGTTGTCCAGAAGACAATCATTGACACCCTTCACAAGGAGCCACAAACATTCATTGCCAAAGGAGCTGGCTGTTCACAGATTGCTGTATCCAAGTATGTTTACAGAAAGTTTGTCACAGTGTCTGGTTTGTGTTCCCTGGGTAACCACTAGATGTCCTCCTTCCCCACGGTGTCTGTCACTTCCTGAACCACACTTCCCACGATCTCTGTCTTCGCATTGCACTAAGCTGTCATTAATCATTAATCCTTGCACTCAGTCAATTCCTCATTAGCATTTGTCATCTCATGTGTATTTATACCCTGTCTGTCTTAGTATGTGGCACAGAGTCCTTGTTTGATTATCACGTCCGTTTCAAGTCTTGTTCTCACCTTGTGTCCTTGTCAGTTTATGTTGTCTGGATTGATGTTTGGTTTTGACCCCTGCATGGACTGTTTACTCTTTGGATTACCCCTAATAAATGACATACCTGCATTTGGATCTCTCCCCGTGTGTTCCCGTATCCCGACCGTGACAGAAGGACTCTGTCACAGCGAAATCCAGCCGTTTGTCATTTGATGCTTCTTATCTAGCCACCAAGCGGGTGAGAAGCGATCTTTTTGAAGGAACCCGACTGGTTGTGTTTCGCGGGACCAGGGGAGGTCGCCGAGGAGGGAATGGTCGAGAGAAGGCTCACCATCACTCTCCACCATGGCCCCCCTTCGACCTGGGGCTCGTGTGGGACGGATCAGAGCCACCGTCTCACCATGGCGGACGGAGAAGGGAGAAGAAGTGCACGTCCACCGAGTCAGCGCCACTGCCCATGCTGGCTGCAAGCCCAGCGCAGCGAGGCAAGATGGACGCCAGCCCAGCGCCACTGCCCAAGATGGCCACTGAGACATTATTGGATTATTTCTCCATGCTGAACAAGATCCTAGAGATTCCCAGGAGAGTTCACGTCTGCTGATCCAGAGACTGTTTTTATCACGTCTGCTGAGCCAGCGCCACAGCCCAAGATGGCCGCCAGCCCAGCGCCTTGGCACAAGATGGCCGCCAGCCCAGCACCTCAGCACAAGGTGGTCACCAGCCTAGCGCCACGATGCAAGATGGCCGCTAGCCCAGCGCCAATGCCCAAGATGGCCACTGGTCCAGAGCCACGGCCCAAGATGGCCGCCAGTCCAATGTCATGGCACAAGATGGCTGCTTGCCCAGCGCCTCTGCACAGGATGACAGCCACAGCTGACCTTCCAGAGTTGAGTTAGGTTCCCGTGGACCCTCCAGAGTCGAGTCAGGTTCCCGTTGTCCCTCCAGAGCCGAGTCAGGTTTCCGTTGACCCTCCAGAGTCGAGTCTGGTTCCCGTGGACCCTCCAGAGTCGAGTCAGGTGCCCGTTGACCTTCCAGAGTCGAGTCAGGTTCCGGTTGACCCACCAGAGTCGACTCAGGTGCTCGTGGATCCTCCAGAGTCGAGTCAGGTGCTCGTGGACCCTCCAGAGTCAGGGTTAGTCACCATTGACCTTCCAGAGTCAGGGCTAGTCACCGTTGACCTTCCAGAGTCAGGACTAGTCACTGTTGACCTTCCAGAGTCAGGGCTAGTCACCATTGACCTTCCAGAGTCAGGGCTAGTCACAGTGGAACTTCCAGAGTCTAGTCAAGTCACTGGTGATCTTCAGGGACAGAGTCAAGTCACTGGTGATCTTCAGGGACAGAGTCAAGTCACTGGTGATCTTCAGGGACAGAGTCAAGTCACCATTGATCTTCATGAACAAGTGCAAGATACCAGTGATCTTCATGAACAAATGCAAGTCACCAATGATCTCCATGAACAAATGCAAGTCACCAATGATCTCCATGAACAAATGCAAGTCACCAATGATTTTAATGAGCAGAGTCAGGCCACCAATGATCTTCAGGAGCAGAGTTAAGTCAGCATTGATCTTCTGGAATCCAGTCTAAACACCATGGGATTACCAGAGCCTCTCCATATCTCTGCTGAACTACTGGAGCCTCTCCTCATCTCGGCTGGATTATCAGAGTCTCTCCACGCCTCTTTGGAACTTCCAGAGCCTCGTCACATCTCAGTCAAACTCTCTGCGCGCCCGACTGATCCTGTTGTGGCCACGGAGGCTACCCTTAATTTTTTCATGTTCTTTGTTTCTGTTTTCTTTTCTTTTTTTTCTTTTTTATACCTGGCTCTCCGTCCCTCCCCCTGAGCCTCCACCTGTCTACCTCCCTCCTGGTCTTGTTTTGTCAGTCATGTCTTGGAGCATCTGGTAGCCGCTCCGTAGTGAGGGGGTATTGTCACAGTGTCTGGTTTGTGTTCCCTGGGTAACCACTAGATGTCCTCCTTCCCCACGGTGTCTGTCACTTCCTGAACCACACTTCCCACGATCTCTGTCTTCGCATTGCACTCAGCTGTCACTAATCATTAATCATTGCACTCAGTCAAATCTGTCTTAGTATGTGGCACAGAGTCCTTGTTTGATTATAACGTCCGTTTCACGTCTTGTTCTCACCTTGTGTCCTTGTCAGTTTATGTTGTCTGGATTGATGTTTGGTTTTGACCTCTGCATGGACTGTTTACTCTTTGGTTTACCCCTAATAAATGACATACCTGCATTTGGATCTCTCTCCGTGTGTTCCCGTATCCCGACGTGACAAAGTTAACAGACAGAAAAAGATAACAACCAAGAGATACACAAGCTTATGAGTTTTGTCAAGCAAAATCGATGCAAAAATTTGAGTGAACTTCACAAGATATGGACTGAGGCTGGTGTCAAGGCATCACGAGCCACCACACACAAGACGTGTCAAAGAATTTGACTACAGTTGTTGTATTCCTCTTGTTAAGCCACTCCTGAACCAAAGATGACTTCAGAGGCATCTTACCTGGGCTAAGGAGAAGAAGAACTGGACTGTTGCCCAGTGGTCCAAAGTCCTCTTTTCAGATGAGAGCAAGTTTTATTTTTCATTTGGAAACCACGGTCCTAGAGTCTGGAGGAACGGTGGAGAAGCTCATAGCGCAAGTTGCTTGAAGTCCAGTGTTAAGTTTCCACAGTCTGTGATGATTTGGGGTGCAATGTCATCTGCTGGTGTTGGTCCATTGTGGTTTTTTTTAATCTAAAATCACTAGAACTTTTTTACCAAGACATTTTGGAGCACTTCATGCTTCCTTCTGCTGAACAGCTTTTTGAAGATGCTGAATTCATTTTCCAGCAGGATTTGGCATCTGTCCACACTGCCAAAAGCATCAGAAGCTGGTTAAATGACCATGGTGCTAGTGTGCTTGACTGGCCAGCAAACTCACCAGACCTGAACCACAGAGAGAATCTATGGGGTACTGTCAAGAGGAAAATGAGTGACAAGAGACCAAACAATGCAGATGAGCTGATGGCCGCTGTCAAAGAAACCTGGGCTTCAATACCACCTCAGCAGTGCCACAAACTGATCACCTCCATGCCATGCTGAATTAAGGCAGTAATTTAAGCAAAAGGAGCCCCTACCAAGTATTGAGTACATGTACAATAAATGAACTTACTTTCCAGAAGGCCAACAATTCACTATTTTTTTTTTTATGAAGTATTCTAATTTGTTGAGATGTGAATTGGTGGGTTTTTGTTAAATGTGAGACAAAATCATCACAATTAAAAGAACCAAAGACTTAAACTACTTCAGCCTGTGTGTACTGAATTTATTTAATACAGGAGTTTCATAATTTGCGTTGAATTACTGAAATAAATGAACTTTTCCACAACATTCTAATTGATTGAAATGCGACTTTATGATATGCAGGTTTCGAGTACATATGATACGGATCTACCCCACAAGCCTAAAGCATATATCAAGTTTTGCATATGAAACATGAGTTTTCATTTTTATTTGGCATACTATTTATAAACACTTTCATAAAATCGGGTTATCATTGTACAATGCTACTATTATTGCCTTTGTATAACTTATAATTGCCTGTTTTATCATGCATATTTTGAGGGAAAGAATTCAAGCTGCCCAATTTTCTTTAGTCATGACTGAAGAACAAGCTACAATGATATAAAACAGGTCCAAAAGTTACTTTTCACTTTCTGCAACATTTCTGATCATTGTCTAATTAGATCATTGTTCTTATTTTATAACAGAATAAGACTGAAAGATTAAAAAAACATGTTTTTGATTTAGCTTAAGGACAAACAAGCCTGTCAGTATGTCCCTGCCTTAATTCTGTATCACAAGTGTTCTGTTCAAATGTGTTTTCCAATATTAAATGCATTTTGTATTCTTTATGTATTTCATGTTTGCAGAATAAATTTATCAACATTATCAAATGTGATTCATTATTTCCTGATAGCACATCATTTAAATTATGTATGTGCACAAACATTACATCAATTGTTAATGTAGAATAAAATGTGAAGTCTTTTCAGATGTCTTTTTTTTAACAAATCGTGAACTTCCATTCTAAAATTTTACACAAAGTTACACGGGGAATGGTTTAAAATACAACTTCTCAATCAGACTATGAAACAAGCAAACATTTCAGTCAAAGAACTGAAATAGCGTTGTGGTATTCATAACCTGAATACCACACCAACCATAACAACTTAAACAAGAACCTAGCCTTAAAACCAGAGGAAAAGGATAAGTCGATCAAATGTCCTTAACTCTAGCCTAACCCTAAACCCAACCTTGAAATCTGATTTATTGATTTATAGGTATGTTGTTCCAGAACTAAAAGGATGCTGATCTAGCAAACAAGTCCTATATGAAAATCACATTCACTTCTATGTGCAAAATCCTCAAGGAAAGTCTGCAGATCTGTTCTTAACAAATCTATATGTCAAACATCCCTAAGACAAGGTAAGTTTACCAAAGTAGCAAAGAAATTAAGTTCTATTTTCAGAAGTTATACTATTTGAAGTCATTAGCAAATAGTTCCAAGCATAAACTACACAATATAGTAGTTTGTGCTCAAAGCTAGAGCAATAAACAAAATTTATGAATTTTTACATTCCTGTCATAACAATTACAACCATTTCCACTGCACTACTAGACTCTTTCTGAGTTGTTTGCATAGGCCTTTTTCTCTCTGTTGTGTGGTGCCCTCTACTTGACAAAACCCAAACCAACTCTTTGAGATTTACATTAACCCCCCAAAAATATTTGGAAACTTGAGCCAGTTAAACATTTAATTGCATTATATAACAAATTATCAAACAAAATTAAAGTTATCTTAAAGAAAGTGGTTCTTTAAATTCACTTAAGTGAACTTATCCGTTTGTTTGACATCAACAGCATCATTCAGTCTAACCCATAACTGTACAAATAAAGAAAAATACCAAGACCCAAAAACAAGCCCAACTTGTCCCTTCCCCTTTTTCAAATGTTTAAATCGGCATACAAGCAAGTTAAATCAGATTATGTCTTTTAGATGATCAACCTCTTCCTTCTCCTCTTGATCCCGATTTTGCTGATTCTGCTGATTCTTTCTAATGGACTCAATCCTTGAGCCCTCAAAGAGCCTTGCCATGAAGGCCAGACCTTCACGTTTAATGTATGACTTTCCAGCAAAGGTGTAGAGAACAGGGTTTATGCAGCTGCTGATGAAGGTGATAGTGGAGCTAAGGCCTCGGAATGAAACCCAGATTTGATCTAGTCTGAGAGGAAGAGGATAAATTAGTCACTTAACTTTTGTAGATACTAAATTATTTATTTCATACACAATGAAAGAACTCGGAATATTATTTTTTTCAGTGTGTGTTCAGCTAAGCTCACCTGGCTTTTGCATGGGAATCTTCTGCGAGAAAAGTCCTTGCAATCTGTGCAGGAAGGTCATAATCAACACTCTTAGATATGATAATCCCATTTTAAGGGATCTATGGTGAATACCCATAAAATACACACTTATAATGTTTTAAATAAATACAATATATACAAGAACAAACATTATCATGAAAATATTTACAGGTGCTTCTCAAATTAGAATGTTGAGGAAAAGTTAATTTATTTCAGTAATTCTACTCAAATTAGGAAACTCATGTATTAAATACATTAAATATTTAGTCTAAGTCTTTTTTTTTTTTTTTTTTATTGTGATGATATTGGCTCACATAAAAAAAAAAAAACACCAATTCACTATCTCAACAAATTAGAATATGATGATATGCCAATCAGCTAATCAACTCCCTGTGTTCCTTGGTTTGTTCTTGTGTTCGGGTGGAGCATCTGGTAGCTGCTCCGTAGAGGAGGGGGTAATGTCACGGTGTCTGGTCTGTGTTTCCCTGGGTGTCCACTAGTGGTCTCACTTCCCCATAGGCACCTCACCGCAGGCACTACATTTCCCACAAAGCCTTGTCCCTTCATCATGGTAATTGCACACCTGTTTATTGCACTCAGGTGTCTTCACATTCATCATCATTATCCTGTCTATATAAACCGGTCTGTTTTCTGTCTGTGTGATGGAGTCCTTATTTTCCGTCACAAAAAAAATAATTGCCAATAAGCTGGCTGTTCACAGAGTGCTGTATCCAAGCATGTTAACAAAAAGTTGTATGGAAGGGAAAAAAAAAATGTTTGTAAGAATTTTAGAGAGCATCACAAGGAATAAACTGAGGCTGGAGTCAAAGCATAAAGAATTTGGCTACAGTTGTTGTATTCCTCTTGTTAAAGGAACACTCCACCGTTTTTTTAAATAGGGCTTATTCACATTATTTCCTACATTTAGATAGGTGGGCAAATGCATTTTTGTGTCAGTGCATGCATTGTTTTAGTTTGACTGGGTCGCTGTTAGCTTAGCTTAGCACAATGAATGGAATCCTTTGTTGCCAGCTAGCATGGCCTGAGTAAAAGTGATCAAAAAAATAAAAAAAACGCACCTAATTACTTCTTGTGGACTGCGTATTCACAACGAGTACAAATAGCGATCCAGATTAACACTAGGCGATTTCCTAGGCAGATATTGTCTTGGGACTATATTATGGGGAAGCACAGGCGAAGCACTGCTGCTTAGGCGAAGCACTGCTACTTCGGCGCAGAGATATCACGCAACACATGAAATCCCACGACTTCCGTCAACATACCGGCGTGAATAGTAGCTGCCTGCCTGGCTATTTTCCTTACAGTACACGAATGGCGATGAACATGGCTGATTTTGAGAGAGACGAAGAGGGTGACTTCTCAGACAGTCAAGAACCAGAACCATACCTATTTGAACCAGAGTTTACAGAAGACGAGCTGCGTGCTTTGGAAATAGAACGACAGTAGGAGACTGCGGTCAAGCCAGCCGCACTTCAGAAAAACACCGTCAAGCCAGCCGCGAGTGAAATTTATATGCGCGTGTATTCGTTGCGATCGTTCAACAGCCTGAGGACGTGAGGATGAGAGCCAACATGAACTGGTGGTGTGAATGTGGGGGAATATGCCAATCTATGCCGACGGAAATAGAGTGTCTTTGTTGTAAAGAGTGGGATATGTTTTTGCCATTGATGACCAGGCTCAACACGTCAGATCAAGATGAGCGTGCCCGAAGTTGTGTCACATCTACAGAGGATTTCACGGCGCTGATCCATTCTGCAGTACTCGATTTTTTTTTCCGGTGTGACAAAGTGAACTGGAAAAAACGCCCCACGCCGAATGGACCAAATGGACAGCTGTCCACAGAGTAAGTGATTATTTTAATCATGACGCATGTATAGATCGACCCATATTATACCTGTATTCACATAGAGTTGATGTTTTCATGTGTTGCGTGATATCTCTGCGCCGAAGTAGCAGTGCTTTCTTCTGTGCTTCCCCATAATATAGTCCCAAGTCAATATCTGCCTAGGAAATCGCCTAGTGTTAATCTGGATCGCTATTTGTACTCGTTGTGAATACGCAGGCCACAAGAAGTAATTAGGTGGGTTTTTTTTATTTTTTTGATCACTTTTACTCAGGCCATGCTAGCTGGCAACAAAGGATTCCATTCATTGTGCTAAGCTAAGCTAACGCCGACCCAGTCAAACTAAAACAATGCATGCACTGACACAAAAATGCATTTGCCCACCTATCTAAATGTAGGAAATAATGTGAATAAGCCCTATTTCAAAAAACGGTGGAGTGTTCCTTTAAGCTCCTCCGGTACCACAGACAACGTCAGAGGCATCTTACCTGGGATAAACAGAAGAAGAACTGGACTGTTGCCCAGTGGTCCAAAGTCCTCCTTTAAGATGAGAGCTAGTTTTGTACTTCGTTTGGAAACCACGGTCCTAGAGTCTGGAGGAAGGGTGAAGAAGCTCATAGCCTAAGTTGCTTGAAGTTCAGTGTTAAGTTTCTACAGTCTGTGATGATTTGGGGTGAACTGAGACATTAATTAAAGCAAAAGGAGCCCCTACCAAGTATTGAATACATGTACAGTAAATTAACATATCTTCCAGAAGGCCAACAAGTCACTATTTTATTTTTTTATTAAATGTTTCATTGGTTTTATGAAGTATTTGTTGAGATTGTGAATTGTTGGGTTTTTGTTAAATGTGAACCAAAACCATAAAAATCAAAAGTACCTAAGACATTGACTTCTTCAGTCTGTGTGTACTGAATATATTTAATACATGATTTTCACAATTTGAGTTGAATTACTGAAATAAATGAACTTTTCCTTGACATTAAATTTTTTTGAGAAACACCTGTATGGGGTAGTTCACAGAAAAATGAAAATTATGTCATTAATAACACCCTCATGTTGTTCCAAACCCGCGAGACCTCCGTTTATCTTTGGAGCACAGTTTAAGATATTTTAGATTTAGTCCGAGAGCTCTCAGTCCCTCCATTGAAACTGTGTGAACGGTATACTGTCCATGTCCAGAAAGGTAAGAAAAGCATCATCAAAGTAGTCCATGTGACATCAGAGGGTCAGTTAGAATTTGTTGAAAAATCGAAAATACATTTTGGTCCAAAAATACCAAAAACTACAACTTTATTCAGCATTATCTTCTCTTCTGTGTCTGTTGTGAGCGAGTTCAAAACAAAGCAGTTTGTGATATCCGGTTCGTGAAGGAATCACTCGATGTAACCGGATCTTCTTGAACCAGTTCAACAACACGGACATGTCCGACATAAACGGTTCTTGACTCGAGAACAAATCATTCTATTGATCATTATCTGGCTCGGCACTGTGTTCATCTTCAGTTCTCTCTTCACAGCAGTTCAGTCAGTGTACTGTTTGAGTCAATTAATTACTCCGGGATATTGGTTTGTCTGAACTCAGAGGGAGTGTCAGCCACATTAAAAAAAGTTTTTAGCTTAAGTCATTAGTGGATTAATGCGTATTAGAGACGCGAACCATTTCAAACGAATCAGTTCGATTTGGTGAACTGGTTCAAGAAGATCTGGTTACATCGAATGATTCATTCGCGAACCGGATATCATTGAACTGTTGTGTTTTGAACTCGCTCACAACAGACACGGAAGAGAAGACAATGCTGAATAAAGTCGTAGTTTTTGCTATTTTTGGACCAAAATGTATTTTCGATGCTTCATAAAATTCTAACTGACCCTCTGATGTCACATGGACTACTTTGATGATGTTTTTCTTACCTTTCTGGACATGGACAGTATACCGTACACACAGCTTCAATGGAGGGACTGAGAGCTCTCGGACTAAATCTAAAATATCTTAAACTGTGTTCTGAAGATAAACGGGGGTTTTGAAAATTAAGTTCAATCAGAAAAGAAAATTTTTCATGATTTCCCACTAGCTTGTGTTTTATTTGAGTTGCACCCATACCTCCACCATATTCATGGTGTGGAAAGGAAGCCAGGTCAAGCCGAAAGTGATGACGATAAGCATGATGAGTTTCTCACTTCGGATGTGCCTACGAAACCGCGTCCTTCGAATTCTGCACAGGATACACATGTAACTGCTAATGATCAGCCCATACGGCATCAAGAATCCCAGCACAATTTCCAAACAATGCTGCAGTATCACCTAAAACAGAGTGAGGTCATATATGACAGCCTGCAAATAGATATTGATTTAGACTTCTCTTACATGCTTAACAAGTTGCTCAGTTTTTTTTCCTGTTGATTTCAGGTCTACACCGACCATTTCAAATCCATTTGAAATTTAATTCCATTTGAGCTCAATCTCATCTATTGAGGCGTTTTTGAATGAAGCCTTTTTTATTCCGACTGAGCCATCAATCTGATTACTAATGGATTATTTGCATATTAATAACTGAAAGAGCGAGACGTTCTTACAGATTGTGTTTGATCACGAACCCTTTTCACTTTTTCAAGTTAATTAAAGTGAGATGCATTATAGATAAACCACAATGCCCTTGCTTCCACCCGATTTCTACTATATTAGTCCTCTGTGTCTATTGCTGGAGCAGATATTAACATTGTGTCATTAACAATGATTTTTGTCTTTAGACTAGCAAAAGACAGTTTAAGCTTGTGTCTATACCCTTCTATGACAACTTCAACCCTGACACACAGAAGCTAAAATAGGACCATAGCATCAGAAAGCTCAGTTGTGCAAGTTGTCACATGTGCAATTCAGTTAAAACAGTGATAAAGGATTTTGACACACTAGAGCACTACTAAAAAATAGCTAGATATTGCAAAAGCAACAGTAAACCTCTGAGCTGCTGTGGTATTAACATAGTTAAGTTAGTAGCATGCTTAAACTTGAGCTACTATTCTCTTTAATGGTTACTAAATATAACTAGTTTATCTAGTAAATGTTTATCTGGCGAACATTACTCACATGTCGTGGCTGTGGATGTTTACAAACACACATTAAAAATGTTGGTTCTAGCTCACTCCTGAAAGTGGTCCAGAAAACAGGGTTGGGTATTGATATGCCGAGAGCAAAAATCCACAGTCCCACCAACACCCGAATAATCGCCCTCCGGTCTGTCAGGACACCAGCATGGTTCCACAACACCACAGCCACCATCCTGTGCAAACTCATTAGCGTTATCAGAAATATTGAAGCGTACATGTTGGCACTGCAGAGGTACAGCAGAATCTTGCACAGTGGCAGGGTAAAAACCCAGTTGCGTTTTAACCAATAAACAATGAAAAAAGGCATCAAAAGCATCAAGAATCCATCCGCAAAGGCGAGGTTTAAAATCAGGAGGGTTGTGATGGAACGGTGGCGGGTTCGAGCCAGGATGCTCCAAATGACCAAGAGGTTTCCAAAGACACCAACTGGTAGAAAAAGGCAGAGGATCAGAGCCCCTGAAATTGATACAGCACTGCTTCTCACGGCTGTGATATTGTTTGTCCCAGAGTTGGTGGTATTGGTGAGAAAGTGGACAGACATGGTATGAGAAGGAGTGCGAGAGGAGAGTGGTTCCTTCTTAGAGAACAAAACTCGGTCTGAGAAACTCTCGACTCCAAAATGGCACCAGCTAAAACATCAGTAAACACAGAACTACTTATTGTGCATTAGCACAGCAACACATTGATAGCCTTCCAGATGAATTACCAAAATGATATGTAACCAAAGTGCAGACTGGAGACTGCATAATGTGATCCATATCTCAACTTGTTTCCTGTTCGACTAGACATGCCCATCATAGCAAACAAATTCAATGCCAGCCATCTGTCAAGGAGCCATAACACACAATTGACATGAACACATCTATATCAGATGAGGGGAAGGGAAAGGAGAGGTATAATAGCTTCCTTACATTTTTATAGCATTTGTGTGGATACTTGTATTGAAACCAAAGGTTAGTTTGGCCAGGAGACCAAAGTCAATCATCTACTCACCATGGGATTTTTTACAACCACACTCTCTCAGAAAACAATGTGAAAAAAAAAATCTAACTTTGAGAGATGCACAAGATTGTCACTGGGGTAGAACCCTCACATGAACACCTTTGTACCTTTTCTACTCCTAAAGGGTGCATATTAGTAGTTCCTTCAGCTCAAATAGGCGAGCATGGTTCTAGCAACACCAAAGTCATAGGCTAGGGGTATTGCCCCAGTGAAAAGCATTTTCATTTAGAAGTCTGGGTCTCTCCAAAAGATGCTGAAGACCTTGTTAGTTCAGGTATGTTTGATTGGGGTTGGAGCTAAAACCAGAAGAACTTATCCTCTGTGATAACCACGTAGGTAAGGGCCTAACATAAGTAGACCATTCTGAAATTTAAAGTCACAAAACAACAACCTAATGTCTAGTGAACTTCACACAAACATACAGATCACAAATTCCCCCTTAGGACAGGACCATTCTGGGATATTGGGTTACTGGGATATCACCATTAATGTGAGCACCTTGCTATCAACACAACATTGATTTAGCCAGGTAGATCTCCCACCCAGATTCACCTCCGGCTCAACCCTGCTTCGCTTTAGAGTGCAACTGGTTGTGAGTTACATGGTGACATTTATTGATTTCAAATGACAGGTGTACAAAAAAAAAAAAAAAAAAAAAAAAAAAAAAGCAAATAACTTTAGGGCATCCAAGTTCAATAACTATTTATTTTGAGATATTTGGCAATAGTGACTGAACTTTGTAAGTGTCTCAATGATCAGTATGTTAATATTGACTTACAAGTCACAGATAAATCAAATTTTGCCTTGTTGCCTCCTGCTGGCAAACTGTGCCTATGATGCAATGGGATGGAGTCATCACTCTGTTTTTTTTTTTTTTTTTACCTTTTTCTGCTGTTGATTCTGTAACAAAACAGTATAGTTTATAACAGTAATATTTATTGTCTTTTAACCAGGAAATTAACGTTAATTGACAGACAGTTGACACTGAGAGGACAAGTAAATACTTGCAGCAGATCTAAATATTTATAACCAATCATAACTGGTTATGATTGATTATTCATATTTCCCCTTTGAGCTGATTCGCTACAGTGGTTACCATGGTTAAACTATAGCGACCATGGTTTTTTGGTTAAATTTGTAGCCATGCACATGAAAAAAAAAAAGAAAAAGAAAAAAATTATATATATATATATATACACTAGTAATTTATAGCAAATACTATAGGGTTTTTAAACCATGCTTTAGTAAAGTACTTAAATTAATTTGTTGTGGTAATTCTATAGTTTCTGTGATAATATAACAATTATAGTAATATAAAAAATTACCCAATATTGCACTACTTTTTCTACAACTATAGGGTATATTACTTTACACTGCAGTTTACTGTAAAAACAAAATAATACTACAGTATTTATTACAGTTTATCAGTTCACTATAGTTAATACTACAGAATGCTGTAGCATTCATTAACAAAGTGTTGTAAATACTATAATATATACAGCATAATACACTTAGTATTTAAATTACTATAGTATTTTTTAATTTTGTAGTCCTTCAAAGGGTCAATGTTAAACACATTTAGCTATGACCGATTAGATTTAATGAAAGCATCCTTATTTTGTGTGTTAGTAATAACTTTCCTTCCTCTCAAATATTTTTGAAAGCTGTTAAGGCAAACAGTTCCGATGGTCTGTGTTGATCGGAGAACTTTGACTGAACTTTACTGCAGTTACATTTTGCATAGCATGTGCTATTTCTTAAACTTTGGTTTACGTACCCCAGGGCCCTATCAGGAAGAACACCCCAAAAATCTCTCATGTTGAAGTAGTAATAAATCATACAATTTAACATCGGCAAATTCATGTTATAGCTTACTAATACAACACTATATGACTTTTACTCCTTCTGCTGTCATTGGCCATTGCCTCAACTCTCATGCACCCATTGTAAGTCGTCAGAGTGTTTATATAAACATAAAGTTTATATTACATAAAGTTTATATTAAGTCCATTGTATTCTTTATTAACCTTTACAAATTGGTGCAGCGTTAGGGTTATGTTAGCGTTAACCCTAATGGTAATAAAAATCAACATTTTAAACAAAATATAATATTTAACTTAAAGACAGATATCTGTATTCATTTCAACATTTGTAGCAGAGTGTCCCAGCATGCAATCCTGCATGATGTATCCTCACATTCTCTATCCATCTTATTCTTCAATTCGGAGGTAAGCTGCTTTCTGTGAATGTGCGAGACTTCTGGCTCATTACAAACCGGTCACGTTTCCCTCGGGGAGGAAGGTACGAGGTACAAGGAGCAAGGAGATGCTGGACAATACTTTAAACATGGAATTTAATTAACAATGGGTAAACTCAGGAACTCAGAAGACATTTAAGAGCCAACAGGAAACACTCGGAAACACAGGGTTTAAATGGACAGAAGCTTATGAGATAACTAATGACATACACCTGAAAATTAGAACTGAACGAGGACAGGAACAGTAAAACCAAATAAGGGCAAGGAAGGCACACAAGGAGCAAAACACACACAAAACACGGAGCAGAGTCTGACAAAACCAGTGTGTTGATAGTTAAGATAAAACATTAACATAATATGGTAAGAAACACCAGTTTGCAAGAACAAGAAGCAAAATGAGCTGTTTTGTAAATCTAAAAATAGCGGTAAATGGAGGAGACTGGAAGCCAGACACATTAAATTGACAAATGGCCATCCACACTTTCTATCTTTTTTTGTTATAGTTTATATTTTCAGTCGAGGCGACTGTGTGGCACATCTGAAAGTAAATTTTGACTTAGGAATTTGTAGATCTGCTTGAGCTGTGGACTGATCCAGTCCGATCTAGTTCACTAAAAAGAACCAGTTCGAAAGAATATTCATTTGTGAACCGGACACTCTGGACCGTCTGCATTAGCCTATGGAATTGCAGCACTGTATAAAAAATCAATACAGCATATTAAAATATGAATGAATGAATAATAAACCAGACCCAATTAATCTTAATATAATAAATTATTATTTTTTTTTTCTCAAGTGAATTTTGATTAAACAGACTATAAGCCCTGTTAAAGATAATAGTAGTAAATAGCTAAAATGCAAACCCAGAGCAAAGGCCCTGATTTGCCCACACTGTTTGCTCCTGAATCTTCTCCGTGGTTTCCTTGATCACTGGGGTTGTGTCCTGTTTCTGCTGTCAGCAAAAAGTGAAGAAAACAATATTACTGCATGTGATAAACATGACAGATCTGTCTATAATTTATTTACAGCAGCATTCACCCTGGAATATCAGTAATTGATCAAACACTTACCCAGCCAGCAATGACATGTAGGGCCCAGATGATGGCTTCATGGGTGGCAAATGTGGGCCCAATTATGAGCTTGCACTCGGGATCCATATTGGGGCAAGCCGTGGAAGCCCAGACATACTAAAAGTGGGACTTGTAAGGGTACTGCATGGGTCTTAATTGGGCAATTAATGTTAGACCCATTTGGGCCCCACCTAAAGTGGGTTTGCACCCAGGATCCAGCCATGGTACCCAGATTGGCTTTAAAAGGGATCTGTAAGGGTGTTATGTGGGATCTTAACCAGGCAATTCATGACAGACCCATTTGGGCCCCACCTGCTTAAAGGGCGTTTAAAATGGGCTTGCACCCGGGGGCCAGCCTTGAATGCCAAGATGGGTTTTAAGTGGAACCTGTAAGGGTCTTATGTGGGTATTAACTGGGTAATTCATGTCAGACCGATTTGGGCCCACCTGCCTAAAGGGGTTTACATTTACATTACATTTATTCATTCAGCTGACACTTTTATCCAAAGCGACTTACAATTGCTATTTATGTTATGCTATAGTTATAGTAATTTTATAGTATAGGTTTTTTTTTTTTTTTCACCCGTGAATGCCCATACGGGCTTAAAGTGGGCTCTGTAAGGATCTTTAAACCGATACCGATATTTACCGATATTGAATTTTAAAGCCAATATCCGCCACTTGTCCCATAAATATGCCATGCAGGACCCATATATGTGTTCTCAGTTCAAACCAATGACCACTTGGCCCATAAAAAAATCTATGCAGGATCCATATATGCATCCCCAGTTCAAACCCATGTGCACTTGGACCATAAATATGCCATTCAAGACCTATATATGTGTTCCCAGATCAAACCCATGCCCACTTGGACCATAAATATGCTATGCACGATCCATATATGTGTTCTCAGTTCAAACCCATGCCCAACTGGCCATGCCTGTCCCTTACGGGGCTCATTTAATCAGCTCATATGGGCTTCCTATGTGGGACTCAAACTACAAAACCTACATGCGACCCGCTGATTTCACCCAGTTAAAGCCCATGCCCACACAGTAACCATGGAACCAGTACTTAACTCATCCGGGTCCCACATGTCATTGCTGGCTGAGTATTGAATTGATATATATATATTTTTTTTTACTTTTTAAATTAAAAACCACCATACATTTATAAACTGGTTTTACACACCTTTGAGGATCAGCTCTGCAGTCTCTTGTTCGTCTGAGGGTGTGATGAAACAGGTGTATTTTCCTGCATCGGTGTGTTGAAGGTTGTTGAGTTTAAGGGAGAAGTTTCCTCTCTGATACTCATCAGGAAAAGTTTCAGCTCTGTTCTTGTACCGTTGGTCTTGTCCCGCTACTGAATGTTTACCCTTGATTATACTATAAACAATTTTGTCATTTGTGTCTCTCCAGTGCACATCAATATCTTGAAGTTTAAGATCATGTTGAGCTGAAGAACATGGCAGGACAACACAACCACCAATAACCCCCTCGACTGTGACCTGCAGACACACTGAAATCACACACACTTTACTGTAAACGCACATTTGCATTTATAAATGTGGCATAGATGTATCTTTTAGTTCAGATACTCACCTTTATTTATCAGCACTGCAAACACAATGATGAAACAGTGACTGCAGAAACAGAAAACAGGTCCTTTATTAAACTAAACAAACTCTGATGTCACTAAATCTAGAAACAATTATCAAAAAATTACCCCTTTATTAATTCTGACTTTAAAAGTATAATTATCATTTATTTTGATGTGGAAAGTTAAAGTGAGACATTTAGGGATGCCCCCTCACAGCTGTGGCAAGCTGCTGCTGGTGTTTTATTGTTTACTTCAATAATTATTATATTTCATGCGGTTATTGTTTAATGGCATATTCATTATTCTTCAGGCCGGTTGAGTAAAATCATTTGGTCTGAATTAAAAGCCTGTTGCCATTACAACAATCTTTCTTTCATATATTTACACAGTAAGCTTTAAATGGGATTGAAGTTAAACTGGATTTCATTTGCCTGTTGTCAAATGTCACCATTCAACTAAATCGTCAAAATGCACACAACTAAATTAACAAATATTTCCATTTATTTCCCTTAATAACATGCTAGGTGTTGCATATTTATCCTTTAGATGCTAAACTCTAAATATGATTAGCAGTAAATGTTCTCCTCAGACGAGTATCTTTATAGCACTGTAAGACTTGCACCGGGACAACAAAAGGCAATACAACTTGCTAATGCTAATGTCTAAATCAAAATAATATTTTTAGCTATTTCTCTGAGTATAAACCTGTAACTCGTTAATTAATCAAACCCTGATTAATCCATTAATAATGTTAAAATGGTTTGTTTGTTAATGCTATTTTAAGTGAAGATCATATCAAACCAGTCCAAAGGCAAACACGAGCATGTAACCTTGATCACCTTTTACACGTGTAGCGTTTAAAGACGAAATGTGGGAAGTACGGCTCATTTTGTAAAGACATAATTTCTAAAATCTTAAACATACCCGATGATCATGGTCTCCAGATATAATTAATACGTGTTATACATAAAATTCCTGTTTATCGTAAAAGAACAGTTTATCGTGAACCTATTCAATTCCACGTTTCCGGTTCTGAAGCAGAGGTCTTCAAAATGACGTCAACAGTAACCGGGTGAACAGAAACGCGTTTAGATATATTAGATTATTCATGTCTCTAAAGAGATGAGTTAACTTTCACATCACCTGTCTATCATGTCTAGACTTTAATTTATCAATAAAAAACATAAGAAAAGCTTATGTATAAGCTTAAGCTTATATATAATAAAAAATAAGCTATTTAGTTTGTTTGTTTTTTGAGCTGGCAGCTATAGCCGTCCTTAAATCTGATGTTTGAGCCTATGAACGAAATGAACTGCAGTAAATGAAACAAATGAGTAAATGAACACAAACTTACTTGAGTGTGAAATTGAAGCTTCTTTCATTAACTCCTCTGGGAAAATCGTCCCCTTGGAATTATAAGGTTCTATCTGACATTTTTGTCAAAATTGAGTTATTCACATATTCTTATTCTGTGACAATTTATTTACATTACGTGATGTTTTATTTTAAGTTGTGTACATTTTGGGATTTTTTTTTTGAAAAAACAAAAAGGTTCTATCTATAGAAATCTATGGAACATAAAAAATTTTGAAGCTCAATATCTCAAAACTACTCAGAACGCAGATAGAACCTTATAATTCCAAGGGGACGAAATGCTGTATTCTCAAATCAAACATTTCTCTGAATCCTTTCTTATATATCCCTGCTGTCACTGAGTTTTTTAATACGATGTCATGTCTCAAATTCAATTTTTCACCATAAATACACCACAAGAATGCAGCCTCCAATAATATCCTCATTTTGACCTACAGAGCAAAAAAAAAAAAAAAAGAGAGAGAGATAAAACTGAATAAAAAAACGAAAATATACCATGACTTTTTTTTCACAAATTTGCTTTTGAAATGGTTTTTAAAAAATTATTAACAAACAGATTGTTCTATAACATTACCTTTTTTTCAGATCTGGGCTGAATCCATGCAGACATGGTTCCTCTCTCTTGTTTTGATCCTGACAGATTGTTCAGCTGCTGTGAGACTCATAGATAATATTGACTGACGTTCTCTTGGTAGGAGGAACTAATAGAGGCTGAGGGCATCTGTCAGAGACAGTCTGCTTTGTGGTCATCAGATCGCAAAGACATCCTCATTCTGATCTACAGTGGAACTAAGAGAGAGAGAGAGAGAGATCAAAAGTCTCACACACACAGCCTTGTCTTGAAACTGCCCTTCAGTCGTATTTTTTGAAAGCAAATGTACAGTTTTTAAAAGGTTTAAAAAGGTTTAATTTTTTTTTTTTTTTTTTTTTTTTTTTTGTGCTTATTTGAACATTAAGGTATGTTATATTCCACCATTCTTCAAACATAGTGGGAATTGTACTTCTGAACACAAGTAGTAACATTTGAACATCCAGTTTTAGGTATAAGCGCTCAATGAACAATGCATAATTAACTCCTTTTTCTTCTTCTTTTTTTGTGCTAATTTTTTGAGAAAAAGAAACATATTAAAGACACTGATCGGACCGAAGCTAAAAACATGAACTCACTGTATCATGTTTTTGTGAAAAATGTCTTTGTTTCATTATCAAGACATATACTGTATCTGCATAGGAATACCATTATCATAAAACAATCCTCAACCTTTTCCACCAGATGGCAAAGTCAACATATAGCAAAGATATGATCAAATGATGAAAGACAATTTTTTTTTCTTAGCAACCATCATGGAATTTAATGCACGGGATTGTGGGATAACAAAGGCATCAAAACATCTGATGAACTCATCCGGTGTGGGCGGGATCTGGAACGAAGCAATGTTGATATCTGGGTTTATTTCTATCTTTCCAACAACAAAGCATGTGGACGTGACGAGATGGTAATCAGCTTCAGAAGTGGGTACCATGAGTCCAAGACAGTTTTCTTTTTCTCAACAGTACATTTTATTTTATTCATTCACCCGATGCTAGTACTTGAAGTGATGTTGTGTAAAAAAAATTTGTCTTTCTCTGGATATCTGCACCCACTTCAGGCAAAACTGGAAGTATCTTTGCACTCACTTGTTAGAATGGAAATCTAACATGTTCTCTAGTATTAGAAATGTTTATACCTCACAAAAAAAAATAAAAAAAAAATAAAAAAATAAACATAATGGGCCCGGTTCCCCAAAACGTTCTTATCGCTAAGTAGTTCTTAACCTATTCCTTAACCTCTCTAACCTTATGGCACGATCGATGTAATTAAAGCGAATTGGCAGTCACTTTTGATAATTAAAATCTGGCAAACAATTTGGCTCTAAATGGCTAAGATCTATAAATGGGTAAGCATGGTGGTGTCCAGTTCCAATGTGTCCTTGTATTGAATCAAAGATGGAACCTGACGCGGAGCCAGATGGAGACTTCAAGTTCCTCTGAAGAGAAGCTTGGTGCCCTTTTTTACATTGCTTCTCCAGCATATTTTGTATCTAACTCTTTCTCTCTGTTCATTGTAGATAGGTTGCTTTTTATTGAAAACATTAACCAATTAAACAGAAGTAACTGCAGCTGCTTGCCAATCAATTCTTATTGTAAAGTACCTTACCATTAATATAAAAGTATATTATATAATTTTAATAAGTCGTTAAACCCATGTCAAGAAGCGGCACAAGTGGCACAACAGGATAAGAAAGGAGGATGATTAGCGAGGGATACCCAGTTCGTCTACCCATCACAACATATCGTGTGAACATATTACTGACCATTTGATCATTTAATTTATAGTCTATGTTCTACTGATGACTTGAAATATGTAAAAATAAATGTTACTGTAATAATTAGAGGAATTAGTGTTTTCTTTCTTAACGCTGTATTACACCTTCGCGTGAAGTGGAAAATCGTTTCCTGAGCGATCGATGCCAACTAATTCAGCACCTTCACATTGGACAGCGCTCTTGTAACGTCGGACATTAGAGGCAGCGTGTTAAGAAGCTTCCTAAGGGACACTTCGGGGAACACATTTAGGAACATAAACAACTTTGGTAAGATATATCTTTCGAGTCTTCTTAGCACGCTAAGAGTGGGAGTTATCGGGGAACCGATTATATCGGTTATATTATACCTATTATAACATCTTGTATGTGTCACAGTGTCTGGTCTGTGTTCCCTTGGTGTCCACTAGTGGTCTCACTTCCCCATAGTCACCCCACTGCAGGCACTAGATTTCCCACAAAGCCTTGTCCCTTTCATCAAGGTTAATTGCACACCTGTTAATTGCACTCAGCTGTCTCCACTTTCATCGTTTTCAGCTGTCTGTATAAACCGGTCTGTTAATGTCACCCTGCTTTCTTGTGTCCCTTGTGGGTTTTTTCATGTTTCTTGTTTTTGGACTGCTTTCGTTGTTTTTGACCTCCTGCCTGTTTTGGATTTGCTTTTGGATTACCCCAATAAAACACTGCAATTGGATCTCTCGTTTCCTGTGTGCATTCGTAACAGTATGAGGCTTAGATGTTGCTATTTTTATTGAGACATATTGCCTTTGTTACTTAATGCCTTGAGTAAGTGTACAGGAAGTGAACCTTTGTTGAGTTTAAGATGACTAATGGCCACTGTTGGCCAAGTTACTCTGAAAATGTCTACTACTTATTGATTACTCCTTTTAAAAGTAATCATGTTACTGTTATGATTACTTTATTTCAAAAGTAATTAGTAATTAGCTGCATTACTTGTTATGTTACTTTTTTCTCTATGAAATTTATGAAATCCCAGCATACAGCCTCCTTATAAATATTTGTCATTACAGCATCAACATTCACAGAGCAGTTATTTTTAACTTAAGCAAGAGGCGCTGCTAAATAGCGCTGCTTTTATAATCTCAAAAATACATCTCAGTTCATTGCAATCTCACTAATCTCTGTTCTAAAGCAATGAACATATGCACAGGGGCGATTCTAAGATTTTGATTTTAGGGGGGCTCAGCCCCCAAAAAGGTTATGATTAAAAAATATTATTTGACTATTAGGGTAGGGTTGTATACTACTAACCTTATTGCAATCCACTACACCATTGTATTCCCTGTATTTCATATATGGGAGTAGGAGTACTGACTGAGCCATATATAACACTGTAAAAAAAACTGTAAAAAAATGAATTGGGAATGTAGATTTTTTTATTTTATTTTTTACAATAAAGACTTCCTGATTCAGTATTGGGACATTCATGTTTATCCTTTGATGATACCACTGCTTTTTCTTATGAAATGTACGTGGAAATTGGCAATGAATCTTGGGAACACAGTGGTATTGTGTGTGTGTGTGTGAGGCTGTCTGTTCTATTCTCACCTGACTGTTGCTCATTTGCAGACCTACTCCCGCACGACAAAAAAAATGTTGTATATCCATCTACAATGAAATATAAATTATTATATTTTATTATTATTATTATTATTATTAATTTTTTGCTTTTTAGCCTTTATAATCAACAATACGGTTGGTTATACATCAAGTCAGCCCCTGAACATTTATCTCATTTCAAATCATTTAACTAACCAGCTAATATTCATTAAGAATATAGACAAAACATGTATTAATGTAATTGTCTATTGGCAATATGTTTAATCTGTTCTATATTTATTTATATTTATTAAAAATAACATAATTATCAATTTGCCACTTCTATAAATCAATTACTTAAAAAAATAAATAAAAAAAAATCACAGATCCCTTTACTCTTACTCTAATATATGTATCATGATACACTAATGATTAATTATTACTTAATACAAAATTATGTTTAATAATAGAAAACAAAATAACTCCACATGATGTTTCTCTCTCTGTGCCATTTAGTACTTTCAGACAATGATGTGTGTCGTTAATAATTTATTTTGCATGGCTGCATAATGTAATGCCGAAATACACAATAATATGTTTTCAATTTCAAAAAGTAATTTAAAATAAATCATGATCGTTTTCTAAAGTATGTTTTCATGGGTGTTAATCGCTTCATTTTTTTTGGAAGAAAACATCTGTCACACTGTGATAAAGGCTGAAAGTGAACGCAGCGAAGACGTACTGGTAGCCTATTGGATGCGAGAACACACACACCACACGCGCACCTTGTACTCTCTGATGTTCGCTCTGCTCGGCGCCCCTGTGGATTGAAAAACGCGCTGAATCCATGCAGACTCAGATAAGGGGAGGAGCCGGAACTTGATGCAGCTTGCCACCGTCTCAAATGAGTTTTTAAAGGGGACTGAAGCGATCACTAATTAATTAATCAAATAATTTTTAGGGGGGCTGGGCATAAGTTTAGGGGGGCTGAAGCCCCCCTAAAAAGGGCCTAGCGACGCCCCTGCATATGCATAATGAATTTTTCTTAATGTCTACAATTTGTGTATTATAATGAGAGGATTTGTGAGCATGCAAATTTCAGCACTCCATTGCTCAATGCTGCAAACGTGTGTTATAGCCTAAATAGAAACGCTTGCAGCAGTTAATCATTTATATTTTATATTAGTTCATGTTGCATTTGTGCAATAGATGAATAACCATTCAAACCGAAGGCTTGAATCAAGGGCAATCATCGCCAATTACACCATTATGTCGAGCGCAAAAAAAAAAACGTTTTCGTCATCCGGTTTATTGAATCGAACTGTCCGAACGAATAACTGGTGATCCGAAAACCGATGCAACCGGTTCTTGACTCGTGAAGATTTGGTTACATCGAATGATTCGTTCGCGAGCCGGACATCACTACACTGCAGTGAACGCTTGCAGTGAATGTTTTTCTTACCTTTCTGGACATGGACAGTAGACCGTACACACAGTTTCAATGGAGGGACTGAGAGCTCTCGGACTAAATCTAAAATATCTTAAACTGTTTTCCGAAGATAAACAGGTTTTTTACTGGTTTGGAACGACATGAGGGTGAGTTATTAATGACATAATTTTGCTATTTGGGTGAACTAACCCTTTAAGGCATTAAAGGCAAGGATGGGATAACCTGTCACTCAAATTATTTCAACCAGTAGCAAACCACAATCATCCAATCAATTTCCCTGGGAAATGAACCCTCAATTTTTTGCGCTGCTAACACAATGCTCAATCACTGAGCCACAAACAGGAACAATGTTTGACCTTTGTTTCTTTCTTTTAGCTCACAGTGAGGACGTCACTGGAAGATCTATATTCCTAATTTACTTGACAGTGATGGTGAACTAAACAGAGAATTGAGACACAATGACAGCAGGAGTTCAGAAAATGACACTGTTTAAATGTGTGACACTATAAGAATTGTGGAAAGATCTAGCTGCAAATCTATAGTACACTGAAAAGTTTACTCAAATGCACAGTACTATATTTACATGAACTGAATAATATAGAAAGAACCTTACTGAATAAATATGTCCGTAACAATAATGTGTCTTCAGTGATCACTGGGATATTTGAAGAATTAAATGTCTTGATAAAAGTGTTTAATGAAATAATGTCTCTTCAGATTGATGATTATTCTAGCCTGTAATGTTTTCATTGATGAACATGTGAAGGCAAGCAGAGATGAGGATCTGACTGTGATGGGTGTTTAATAAAACAAACAAAATAAATACAAAAGGAACAAAAGAGAACCAATGAATGAACAAAGCCCTACAAACATGCCACAGGAAAGTTCAAGTTCGTTTTATTTGAATAGCACATTTACAACAGCCACTAGGCTGACCAAAGTGCTTTACAGAAGAGAAAATAATAAAAACATACACAGAAAGCTAACCAGATAAAAATAAGAACAGCCCATTTAAAAATGACCGTATAACAGTAATCAGTACACTAAGGAAAACTTTTTAGCAGGGACTTAAAAACAGAAAATCGTCATAAGAATATATGTTGGCACACAGTTATTTTGAAGCTTTAGGTTGAACAGATGTTAATGCACATCAAATCAGATGTTTTCCATTGTTTCCTGTGTGGTTCTGACACAAAACTATGAACTTACTGCTCAGATACAGAGTTTCTTCTATTCTCTATACTGTGAACAACACTTATTTTCCACCCACTGGCTCCAGAGTCTATATGCAAGAGTGGCATAAAATAAAACTGAATGCTTCTTTGATTCATAATTTAAAAAAAAAAAAAGACTGACCACCATCACAGAAGGTTTCAAAGAGTGCCCATACACAAAAGCATAAAATATAATACTATTATACACACAATACAAATGGTTCAGATTTCTTCAATGAATTGTATTTCAAACTGAAGACAAATATTATTTGTGTAGATTGAGTAACAATAGGTGCATTAAGCAAAACAAATGTACATCTGTCAAAGAACAAAAAAATCATGTTCAGCTGCATGACAAAATCTGAAAAGGAAATTTGTCATCAGCTCATGAATATAGGTGTAACTGAAAGATCTGCATCATCGTCCTTCTCTTTCAGACGATAAGCAGAAGTCAGGAATCGACAGAGCAGTAAAGACTCAGTGATAGCAGGTGTACAAGACATCATTCAGAGAAATATTTCACTTGAGGATCCATATCAAGAACACATTTTTCCAGAGGAATTGATGAAAGAAGCTTTCCTCTCATCCTTATCTGAAGTTTGTGAGATTTTTTTTTTTTTTTCTAGTTTGTGCTGGTTTGATATTTGTCTGGTTTTAACTGGATCTGGTCAACTGTCACGGTCTTTCTTGTGATTCTGGTTGACCAAGGAAGCCACGATCTGATTTGCACATCAGATCAGATGATTTCCTTTGTTTTCTGTGTGGTTCTGACACAAAACTATGAACTTACTGCTCAGATACAGAGTTTCTTCTATTCTCTATACTGTGAACAACACTACTTTTCCACCCACTGGCCCCAGAGTCTATATGCAAGAACTGCATAAAATAAAACTGAATGCTTCTTTGATTCATAATAAAAAAAAAAAAAAAGACTGGACACCATCACAGCAGATTTCAAAGAGCGCCAATATAAAAAACCATAAAATATAATACTATTATACACACAATATGAATGGCTCTGATTTATTCAATGAATTGTATTTCAAACTGAAGACAAATATTATTTGTGTAGATTGAGTAACAATAGGTGCATTAAGCAAAACAAATGTACATCTGTCAAAGAACAAAAAAATCATGTTCAGCTGCATGACAAAATCTGAAAAGGAAATTTCTCCTCAGCTCATGAATATGGGTGTAACTGGACGATCTGCATCATCGTCCTTCTCTTACAGACGATAAACAGAAGTCAGGAATCGACAGAGCAGTAAAGACTCAGTGATAGCAGGTATAGAAGACATCATTCAGAGAAATGTTTCACTTAAGGATCCATATCCAGAACACATTTTCAAAGAGGAATGGATGAAAGAAGCTTTCCTCTCATCCTTATTTTGAGAGATTTTTTTTTTTTTTTTTTCTAGTTTGTGCTGGTTTGATGTTGGTCTGGTTTTAACTAGATCTGGTCAACTGTCACAGTCTTTCTTGTGATTCTGGTTGACCAAGGAGGCCACTAGGTTTATCTTCATCTTTTTTTGAAGACAAGGTGTGTAAAAGTACACAGCTGACTTTTAAATTTGAGCCAATATAGTTTTCATTGTATGGGTAAAGGTTAGTTAAAGGGTCACCAGTGTTATATATAACTATACAAAAATTACAGTTGTGATACATGCAGGCATTTTATAATATATGTACAATTTGAATACATATATTTAAAAAATAAAGACATTGTAAGGAAGGATTCATTTTAATATTAGTACATAGTTATTGATGACAATACACAGTGGTTCTGAATTCTTTACATTTGAATTTTCACAAGTTGAATACATTTAATGATCAGTTTCAATATCTCTGAAAGTCTTGAATGTTGTGCTTTTCTTATGATGAAATGAAGTACAAACGGCGAACAGATCATTCTAGACACAGTAATTGACAGCAGAGACATGCGCAATATATAGAGTATAATGATTAGGATTCAGTAGAAGGTCAAGAGTAAGAGATCAGACATTCCCTCTAGAGCAAATGACAGTCAACTTCACAAATATACTTTAAAAAGACTGTGCACGTGTCTGATCATTCCAGCTCATCTGATGACATTTACGTCTGATGTCATCAAGAAGCACATGCTGATGTTTGCATTACTTCTATAGTTTGTAGTGTATTACTATATTCTTGAAATATTTAAAATAATTTAACATAATTGAATAATATTTGGGCATCATGATCATCAGTTACAGTATGTTTTGAATCAATCAAACATTTTGGCTCCAGTTTGTTTATCATCTAGTTTGCTTCCAGTCTCCATTAGTTCGTCTTTGGTTTGTTTTGGTTCTACTTACACTACTTCGTTTAAAACAGTTACAGATACATCTTTTAGGCTTTTGTTAATTAGTACATTAAACATGGATTGATTTCATATTCAGTGTTGACATCTTACCATTTACTCCTAAACTGTAACATATTTAAAGATGAGTTTAGCCAGTACAGGATGATGATGATGCAACAGCCAATAAATTATTAAGAGAAATAAATGGTGAATTGCTAGCTTTGGCAATTTATTTGTACAAGGACTAACAAACGACTGAATAACAGATATAGATATGTTTAGGTTATACTGTATAAATGTAAGTATTGTATAAAGGCCAATACTTTATTAACAAACCATGAATTAAAATTCAACTAATAACTCCATAATTTGTTACAATTATGGCAATTATTGATTAAATTATAAAGACTTTCTTCCCCAGTTCTTGTCCCAGTGATTCCATTTTAACAAGTGAGCTATAACAATATTTTCTGCTCATATGCATGATTTACTTGAGGTGAGGATACTGACTGAGGAACTCATATTTTTTTTTCTGTTTCTGCAGTTGTTGCTTTCTCTGTGTATTTATCACAGTGGTGGCGAATAAAGGTAAGCACAAAACATTTTTAGGATAAATTTAAAGGATAAATTAATTCCACATTTTGTGCGTTCAGAGTTAAAGTGTGTGTGAAAGGGCTGGTGGGAACTTTGGGCATGGTCCCAGGCCGGGGTCTCTCTTTGAAGTGGAAGAGGTTCCACTTCAAGGCGTAGGCATGTCTGGTGGACATGGCTCTAGCTGAAGTGATGGTAGCTACCACCTGTGGTGGCAAGGTACCTAAACCTTCCGTGACACTTCCAGAACCCACACATGTAGGTTCCACAGATCGGGACGTGGGTGCCAGAGGGTGCCCCGTCTCTGAGAAAGAAGGTCCTTCCTCAGAGGAATTGGCCAAGAAGGGGCTGTCGCGAGGAGTACAAGCTCCAGGGAACGAGGTCCGGCCGACCAGCTGTGTGCCAGGGTGTCTGTGCCGAGGGTGCCCTTGGTCAGGGAGTAAAACAACTGGCAGTGGGAATTTTCTGGAGAGGCAAACAGGTCTACCTGAGCGTCTCTGAAGTGTTTCCAAATCAGCTGAACCGACTGGGGGTGGAGTCTCCATTCCCCGGGGCGAGATTGCTGCCGTGAGATCTCGTCGGCTGCACGATTGAACCTGCCCGGAATGTGAATGGCACAAAGCGACCTCAGATGCTTGTTTCTCCACAGGAGGAGATGGCCAGTGAGTTGCGACATGCGGCGGGAGCGTAGACCACCCTGACGGTTGATGTATGCTACGGTCGCAGTGTTATCCGCATGGACCAGAACGTGCTTGTCCTTCAGCAGGGCCCTGAAGCGGTGTAGAGCAAGATGTACTGCTACCAACTCGAGGCAATTGACATGCAACTGAAGTCGGGGTCCTGTCCAGGAGCCCGACAAAGCATGCCCGTTGCACATGGCAACCCAGCCTGTGGCAGAGGCATCTATTGACACAACAACATGTCTGGACACCGGTTCTAGGGGCACGCCGGCCCATAGAAACGAGGGGTCCAACCACGGGGTGAAGTATAGGCGGCAGGCCGGAGTGATGGTCACTCGGAGCGTGCCCTGTTGCCATGCCCATCTCGGGACTCAGTCTAGAAGCCAGTGCTGAAGCTGTCTCATATGGAGTATCCCGAGTGGTATGACTGCTGCCGCGGACGCCATATGCCCCAGGAGCCTCTGAAACAGTTTCAGTGGGACCGCACTCTTGCCCTCAAATTGTCTCAGGCAATTCAGCAGTGACTGCGCGCACTCGTTCGTCGTCGCGTGGACACCCTGAAACCTGGGGGACGCCGGGCGAACTGAATTGCTTAGCCGAGCCTGAGTGTCCTGATGAGCCTGCGGGAAGTGCTCCCAGGAACCGAACCAGCAAGGTCAAAGGGACTACAGGTGTACCCACATCTCCTTGCTGCGGCCGGGGTGAAGGCTGTTGATGTGGCCAAGCGGGACTGGAGGAGGCTGCAGGGGGCGCCCTTGGCGATGAGCAGGCTGAAGCAGCTGTGCCGGCGGCAGAGTGGAAGCAGCAGTGGGCCGCCGGGGGAGGATGTGTCTGATGGCCTCAGACTGCTTCTGGGTGGCAGAGAACTGCTGGGCAAAGCTCTCTACCGCATCGCCGAAGAGGCCATTCTGGGAGCTGAGCCCGATCAGACTCATGTCGGCCAGGTTCAGCCATAGGTGGCACTCCTGGACCACCAAAGTGGATATCACCTGACCCAAGGAGCGCGCAGTGACCTTTGTCGCCCTGAGAGCGAGGTCAGTAGCAGTGCGCGCCTCCTGCAAAACCCCTGGGTCAGCACTGCCCTCGTGCAGCTGCCGAAGCAGCTTGTCTGATAGACCTGAAGTGAGGCCATGGCATGCAGGGCAGATGCGGCCTGGCCCGCAGCTCTGTAAGCCTTGGCCACAAGCGTGAATGAGAACTTACAGGCCTTGGATGGCAGCTTGGGACCACCACGCAAAGCGGAGGCGCTTTGTGGACACAGTTGCATCGCAACAGAACGCTCCACTGGGGGAATCCCAGCATACCCCTTGGCTGCCCCGCCATCGAGGGCAGTGAAGGCGGAGGAAGTACCAGAATGGTTTCGGGCAGTTAAAGGTGCCTTCCATGAACTGGTTACTTCCTGGTGCACTTCGGGGAAGAAAGGAACCAGAGGGGGGTGCTGGCAATCTGCATGAGCAGCCCCCAGGAACCAATCATCCAGCCTCGAGCACTCGGGACAGGGTGGATGATTCCACTCAAGCCCGATGCTCTCCGCTGCCTGGAAAAGCGCGGCCATCATCTTGGGATCAGACTCGGACTACGCTGGCACTCCTGAGGGAGGCTACGCAGCCGAACCCTCATCTCCCGAGGACTCAAGCCCGCCTTGTGATGCGGCGATCGACATACGGTCCTCTTCGCGAGCCCCGAATGAGATGTCAGGAGCCTGAGAGGGTCCAGCAAACTCATCCGAAAACTCAACTGTATGCGGCGTATGTGAGAGGGGTGTGGCCCGAGAAGGTTCGCTTGTTGGGGAAGCCCACATAGTAAAGCTTGAATGCAAGTTGCTCGCGTTGCTCCTTATATACCCGCTTTGCGGGGCGGAGCTCGCTATGCAAATTCCACAGACCAAGGTACTTTGTGTACCATTGGCTCGTTTTGTACCACTCGAAGGTGATTGGGCTCTCGGGCGAGATCCCCATTCATAACGTCGAACGTGACCGACTGAAAGGGAACCCACAGTACAAGAACAGAGCTGAAACTTTCCCTGAGGAGTATGAGACTTCTCCATCAAACTCATCAATTTCACCCACACTGATACAGGAGAGTTCATCTGCTTTATCACACACCCCACATATGATTCTTAACAGGAGACTGTACGGCTGATCATTAACGGTGTGGAAAAATAATCTATTGAAGTTTTCATTAAAATAGTCTGAATGCTGCTGTATAGAGTATAAATGAAGGATCTGCCGTCTTTATCACAGTGTAATAATTATTTTTTAATTATATTTTAAATTAACTTGTTCTTTTGCAGAATCAACAGTAGAAACTGGAAACCAATCCACTGAAGAAGAAAACCAAGTACCAGAAACAGACAGACTGGTGGATAATACTATTAATCTGTGTTTGCTTTCTAATCTTTCTGTCTATAGCCTTTTTCGTGATTCACTGGAGAAAAAGAGCTCAAGCTCCCTTATAGAAGGACAAATGTCAAACTTAGGTCCTGTTGCACACTGCCTGCATCTACAGCATATGAGCAGCCCAAGTGTTCTGGCCCCCATGTTAACAAATCAAAGTCACATTTTCTGATGCAGATTCATTCTTGTTGCTGAAAGAAAACAATTGTTCTTATTTTATAACAGTATGAGATCTTGAAACACTGAAAAATAAATAAAATTGCAGTTAATCCTCTAAACATGCTGCTGCCTTAATTATACACATGTAGTAGTAAGGTGTGTTTGCCAGAGTAAATTATTTTTTTTTATTTTTTATGCATTTCTTGATTGTTACTGAACATCAGTT
Source organism: Carassius auratus (assembly GCF_003368295.1). NCBI lineage: Eukaryota > Metazoa > Chordata > Actinopteri > Cypriniformes > Cyprinidae > Carassius > Carassius auratus. The sequence continues at coordinate 9,539,251 of NC_039289.1, forward strand.
ACAAATCTGATTAATTAATTCCTAGTTACAAATCAGGAAATTTAAAGGGGTCAAATGATGTGATTTCAATTTGTACTTATTCCAATTAGCACTCATACTGGCACTACATAGCTACATTTTATCAGGGTTATGATAAAGAGTGGCATGGTCACCTTGAAATATAACTGCCACCCACACACGATCCCCCAACATCATTGGGCTAGAGTACTGTCAAACTGACGATGCCTGTACGCCATTGGATAAGAGAGCTGTAAATTTCTTCCTGATTGTTGCATGCAAGGTGTGCATTTGTTGCACTCATCAGTGTCATAAGATCAATGGGCTGTGTCAATGATTTGGCAAGACAAGGTTTTTATTATTATTTTTATTTTTTATTTATTTTTTGCCGTGCAATAAACCTAAGTTCAAATGCCAATTTTAAATATTAGTACAGTAAATAAAGTGCACAAAATCAGCATTTTGTTTAGGCAGTATTCATGGCAGTTGATGAATCATGTTGCAAGATCTTTAACAATGCATTGTTAAAGATTCAGTGTGTCATGTAATTTTCCCATATAAACTTTAACAGCAAATAAAAAATTATGGTGTATAAAAAAATGCAAAAATCATTGAACAAAAAACAGATAAATACAAAAAGAAGCCACTGATAATATCTAAACATTTATCCAAATCCAAATGTAATAAAATGTATTTATATGTTTATGTGCAAATGATGTGCAATCTCTTAGCTACTAGGGATTGTTACATGGGGCTGCGCAGATATCTAGTGGCAACACAATGATATTACAGCAAAGAAATTGGGCAAAAATGTTTATCCTATCAGTCAATTTACAAATAATGCATTCAGATTTGTGGAACTCACAATGTGCTGAATCTCCACAAATTAGTGTTATTACTATGATAATCAGTTTGAATGTGACAAGAAATTGCTGTATGAAAACAAACAAATATATATATGGGAGAGTGCCAATAGGGATTTTTTTCTAGGGCTTCAAATTGGCTAGAAATGGCCCTGGTTTGGCCTTCCAAAAGAGGACAATTAAATCAATCATATAGAAATCAGTGGTTAAGTTGTATTTACAACACTGTTCCATGTAAAACATGGTGCTCCTGGTTGAGATTATTATACAGCTCTGCAGACTGTTGCTGGAAGAGTATAATATTTAGTTTATCTGCTGTACTACTGATGCAATGAGGAAATCTCTTTATTTGGACAAGGTTACTGCACATTCTTAAACACAACAGATTATCAGGAGTGATATTGTTTGCTTAACTAATAATATCCGTCAGAAAGGTGTTGTTTTTTTTTTTTTTTTTTTTTTTTTTTGAAGTATTTTGTATGACTTTGTTCCCTATAGTTATTCAAAGCCTAATTATGCTGCTTCCAACACCAACCTGTCTTCTAAATAAAAAATACTACAATTTTATTACCTTTAAAACACAACCAGATTTGATTTCAGATGACAGGTTTTGTTTTTATTTATGAAGTATTTAATTATTTTTAATTTCATTCTTTTTTTTTTTTTTTTTTTTTAGCATTTTCAGTCATTCATTCAGAAAAGAAATTAGCAGCCAACAAAATTCCACCCATTCCACTCCAGTTCAAACCAAGACGGTTTACTGTGACAGTCGTGGCTTGCTGCCAACAGGATTGACTATTGTCAATTCTTGATTATTCACAAACTATAAATCTAACAGACTTTTTATCAGTTTTATTTGTTGTAGCTGTGTTGTTTACATAGCCCCACTCTCTGTCTGACATGTTGTTACCCTTCATGTGTTAACTGTAACAGTAGCAGACTCACAAGTATGGTGATCAGGAGGAGACATGTTCACTTTACTTAATTTTGCCGTGTTCATGACATATTAACTTCTGGGAAAGTGATAAAGTGTTGTGGCCATGAGATAATTTTGTCAAGGTAACAACATCCTTATGTTGTGGCCACACAATGTGAAGTCATGGCCTCAAGATCCTATATAGACGGAACAACATCTATTTCTCCTGGCCATGAGTTTAATCCGTAAACGAGCTTGCATGAATTATATATATTTGCTACACATGCACATTGTTACATCATAACAGTACACATATTTAAAACACATGGCCTCACAAATGTAATCTGAAAAGTGATTCGTCTGTATTTTAGGTGCTCACAATTACATGCACAGAGACCCTGTGGGTTCCTGCACGAATACACAGTTAAATACACAGTGGCTTATGATCACTGATTTAAACATCATCTGCGATTTAAACATCATTAAACTGTTGTTAAAACAAAGGACAACACAAACCTAAATATTGAGCATGAGCATCTGAATTCTAGCACTGAACTAAAACCAAACCAGACAGGTCTCAAGATCCAGATATCACACTTCAAACACACACAACACACCACACGAGCAGAGTGAAGAGAAGATGTGGAGGTTCAACAAACACACACACAACACACCACACGAGCAGAGTGAAGAGAAGATGTGGAGGTTCAACAAACACACACACAACACACCACACGAGCAGAGTGAAGAGAAGATGTGGAGGTTCATCAAACACACACAACACAGCACACGAGCAGAGTGAAGAGAAGATGTGGAGGTTCAACAAACACACACAACACACCACACGAGCAGAGTGAAGAGAAGATGTGGAGGTTCAACAAACACACACACAACACACCACACGAGCAGAGTGAAGAGAAGATGTGGAGGTTCAACAAACACACACAACACAGCACACGAGCAGAGTGAAGAGAAGATGTGGAGGTTCAACAAACACACACAACACACCACACGAGCAGAGTGAAGAGAAGATGTGGAGGTTCAACAAACACACACAACACAACACACGAGCAGAGTGAAGAGAAGATGTGGAGGTTCATCAAACACACATCACACACCACACGAGCAGAGTGAAGAGAAGATGTGGAGGTTCAACAAACACACACACAACACACCACACGAGCAGAGTGAAGAGAATATGTGGAGGTTCAACAAACACACACAACACAACACACGAGCAGAGTGAAGAGAAGATGTGGAGGTTCAACAAACACACACAACACACCACACGAGCAGAGTGAAGAGAAGATGTGGAGGTTCAACAAACACACACAACACAACACACCACACGAGCAGAGTGAAGAGAAGATGTGGAGGTTCAACAAACACACACACAACACACCACACGAGCAGAGTGAAGAGAAGATGTGGAGGTTCATCAAACACACACACACAACACACGACACGAGCAGAGTGAAGAGAAGATGTGGAGGTTCAACAAACACACACAACACACCACACGAGCAGAGTGAAGAGAAGATGTGGAGGTTCAACAAACACACACACAACACACCACACGAGCAGAGTGAAGAGAAGATGTGGAGGTTCAACAAACACACACAACACACCACACGAGCAGAGTGAAGAGAAGATGTGGAGGTTCAACAAACACACACACAACACACCACACGAGCAGAGTGAAGAGAAGATGTGGAGGTTCAACAAACACACACAACACAACACACGAGCAGAGTGAAGAGAAGATGTGGAGGTTCAACAATAGTATAGAACATTTGTGTTGTGATCTGAGAAATATACTAAGCTATGAGAAAACTATCTAACATGATCAAATATGAAGAGTGCTGAACTTAAAGCAGTGATGATGGTGAGGTTTATAAGCTGTTGTGGTCAGAACAAATTTGATTTGACTTCCTCTACTTGATGAAGGAAGAGCTTCTTTTGTCTTCCTGTCTCTGCTTTAGATTCATCTTCAGTGTTGTGTGGAAGAAAACACGACAACAAGATGAAGATTATTCAGCTTCAGTTCTGTGAGTTTTACATGATATCAGGATATTTACATGCTTTGAAACTTTATTACAATTATAAATAGTTTTAGGTCATGCATCACAGGGGGTTTACATGAGTAATGTTTTATTTTATTTATTTATTTATCTTACAGATGTATTAATCTGTTGTCAAGCTGCAGTTTCAGATCTACTGACTGATTTGGGATCAAATGTGATCATAAACTGTGATCTTGATGAAAATGAGGTTTATTGGATTTTACTGAAAACAGCAGATCCTCCGACACTGATTCTACGAACATCTCCAACACCAATACCTCCTCATTACTATAATAAAACATTCAGAAACAAATATTCAGTGCAGTTTAAACATCATCTGGTTATTAATAATGTGACAGCTGATGAATTAGGAGTTTATTACTGTATGAACACACGCACTCCTCCAAAACTCAGCAACAGCACCAGAATATACTTCACCGGTGAGTTCATTTATTAATCCAGTGATCAAGACACTGATGAACACTACTTACATAGATGCCATTTTCTGCTTAATTTTTTAAGATAATTATATTACTTTTTTGTTTTTAAGTATTACATTTTAGTAAAGTATGTCATCAGTATTTTCAGTGTTACAAATCTGCAACCATTGCACTTACAGTACAGTTATAATGACAGACAGTGAACATTTTCTTTACAGAACCGTTTCATCAAACTGAGTGTCACAATCACACAGTTCTGCAGATTATTGATCAGAATCAGACACAGTGGAAGATTATTAGCATCATATCTGCTCTGATGAATGGACTTCTGATCATTGTGCTGATTGTTGAGTTATTTTCAGCCATCTGTAAAAATATCACTATGATGGTTTCTCCGTATGCTAAAGTTAATAAAACATGTAAATATTCATTATTTAAGCTTTCGACTTCTTTTTTTTTTTTTTTTTAGAAACTTTTTTAAATACAGAATCTAATAAACTGCTCTATTTCTAGGTTTATTGAAATGTTCTGCAGAACAATCCCGACTCGAAGCTGATCAGCAGCAGACACAAGTTACAGAACAACATCAGGATCATTTACACTTCAAAACATGTGAATCCATCCTCATTACTAAAATTAATTTCTGTCTTGATAATTATTGAGGATTCTTGCTGATCTGTAAATTAGTGTTTCATAACTCTTCATTATGATTCATATTTGTTCAAATGCAGCTGAACACATTGCTCTTTCAGGATTTCATGTAGATCTTTAAGAGATAATATTTGCTCCAACCAAATCAACAGCACCTACCTTCAATGATGAAACTTATTTCTTCTGCTTTTAAAGAATAGTTGGAAGTCATGATATTAATGTCTATTAGTTTCTTGAACTAACAGCTATACAGGTAGTTGTATATTTTTCTTCTTGTAAAAGCCTTTGTATTTTAGTGGGTCTCATAAATCTATGATCATATTTTGTCCCTCCTGCTTCAGATTTAATTTGTGTTCAGGAAATTGATGTTTCCTAGTTGGTCTCTTTGTCATTTGGAAGACTTTGTTTTGGAATCGCTGTATCCATCTTTATCTGCTGAAAAGTGTTAGTCGACATGGACATTTCTTTTTCTACCACTTTGACCTCGAAAGAAAAGTGCAAATTAATTATATATATATTTTTTAGGCCTGATTGGTTGAGTTTTTCATGCTGTTGGACCAAGAAGAGGCTAGATGTTATATATAAATAACTGTTTAATATTTTGTTCGTTTATGATTTGTTTAGTATTCAGTTAATTGACAATAATATAATAAAGTCTGAGAGTGTGAAATGTCAGGATTGTCATGTGTGTTTATATTCTTTGCCTGTGTTTTAATAAAATGAAACCGTGAAGAATCTGTCTGCTGGGAATTTAAAAATATGTTCAAATAGAAATTCAAATATAAATCTGAAAAATCCCAAAAATGAATGACAGAATATCTATTATAAAACAATATTACACTTAATCATGTAAACAGCATTTTTCTTCAATACCAAAATAATTTCAACATCAGTTTAAATAATGTCACACTGTTGATTAATTAGGACTTTATGACTGTATGAACACAAACAAACAATAAGCACCATTTCCATATTCATCACATCAAAATAAAAATGAAAAATGAAAAATGAAAATGGCAAGGCATGAATCACACCTTAAATATCAATGTGCTACTTTTTTGATGTCATAACCTTTAATATTAATAAACAAAAAATATACTAAGTGTGTTTTTTTTTTTTTTCTCAACTAAACTGAAGTGCTAAACCCAAACCAGAAACATGTTCCACTGGCTTTGACACTTGACAACCATCTCTCACCTTTGTCTAGAGTAGAGGTTTAACTGTGAAACGAGTGCAGTGTTTTTCTCTACCTTTATGATTAAGTTCTCACAGTCGTCTAAACCTCAAATGAAAGAGCAACATTGCAGTTTGAATGCTTTCAGTGTTTTACCACATTTAGCACATTAAGTTCATATTTTTGGCTGGTCTAGCCTGAAAAAATAAGCTTTTTATTAAGCATAAGAAACAACAGACATCAGATCTCATTGATGATTTTAAATATGACATTTAATCATAAGCTTGGTAAACAGAATTGTATGCTTCCCCATTTAAAGAGATATGAGCTCTACTTGCATCACTGGAATAGCTTCCCGAGAGACATTTCAAAGATGGCCGCCGAGTGAGATGGCTTGCTTTAAGGGCACTTGTCTTGGCTGTGTTGTCCGTGGGAGTTTGATTCTGCAGCTTCACCTCACGATCACTATTGCACAGACTCTGGCTCCAAATGACATCATCAGGAACTCAGGGGCACCTTAAGATAACCAGAGACCCCCGGGCTACAGCCTTGTAGGCCCCACTACACCACACCATTTTAATAATTTGTTGAATTTAATTTTAGTAACACATTATAATAACTTCAATTGATAAGTCATTAACAAACATTATACATATACAACAAATAATATACAGATTATTTCTTAAGATGTGTAAATAGAGGTCTACACAACAAACAAAAACGAACAAATGAAGAACTGAAAGTTTGCTGACATTTGTAATCAATTCAGTTTACTTGAAATAATCATATTTTAATAATTAAGTAATGTTTACTTAGTTCATTAGCTAACACTAATAACAATATTATCTCATATTTCTATTGCTCTATTTAATGATCTGTTGAGCAATATAATGCCTGATAATGATTTATAAATGAAAGTTATTGTAAAGTGTTACTTCATTTTTTTCCAGTGGGTTCCAGTCATTTTCTTGCCTTTTTTCCTCCTTATGAACAACAACTTTTGGTACATGATAAAAGCTCCTTGTGGTTTCTCAGTTTGATCAATTTAAACAACCACAAGTGACACAAATCATTTGCATTTTGGGATTGTGATAGTGTTTATATGAAGAAAATCACTCCATCTGCATTTCGCACCACAGCAACGCAGTGATGTCAGTGATGTGCAAACAAGTTATACAAAAGACAACAAGATCAGCGCTTAAAAAGGGCAGAACATCATAACTTCTGTAGAATGCTGTTGTCTCTGCTGTAAACTCCCAAATATACAAATAATTATTCAACAAATATAATTTACCTGCAGCCAGTAGTCCTCTCCCCAGTGTGTGCCCCTGCGCTTCAGCCCGCTGACGCCCGTGTGTTAATGTGCCCCTGCTAATACTCTAGTGAGGGTTAGTCGACATCTAGTTTCAATTTATGAAGTAAATTTATATATAGTTAGAAGGATGTATTAAGTATAAAAATAAAGTGTAACCCAGTATTTTATTTTAGAATGGAGGTTCATGATTTGTAAAAAAGAAGGAACTTGAAAATCAGGGTTAAAGCAATGAGTGCATTTTGAACACAGATGTTTATGCACTCAGTAACTGATTTTTGTTCAATTTTTGTCGCTCATGTTCAATGAAGTACTGAAGCAATTTGTTATTGAGGTCGTGGATTATTGTGTGTTAAAAAAAAATACCTGTGTACAATGCGGTCAAAGACTTCCTCTTCTTCATTTCTTTCTTTTTTCTTCGCTCATGTAGTGTGGAGGGAACCAGATTTTATATTGAAGTGATCAAGACAACATGAAGATCATACAGCTTCAGCTCTGTAAGTTTCATATTATGGATATTTTTAACATACATTCACCAACTTTGCAAATGTTATTATTAACTTTATAATAAATTGTTTAATTTTCCACACAGTGGTATCAATCTGTTGTCAAGCTGCAGTTTCAGATCTACTGACTGATCTGGGATCAAATGTGATCATAAACTGTGATCTTGATGAAAATGAGGTTTATTGGATTTTACTGAAAACACCAGATCCTCCGACACTGATTCTACGAACATTATACAACATACAACATACGACACCAAAAACACCTTTTTACTTCAATAATACATTCAGAAACAAATATTCAGTGCAGTTTAAACATCGTCTGGTTATTAATAATGTGACTGCTGATGAATTAGGAGTTTATTACTGTATGAACACACGCACTCCTCCAAAACTCAGCAACAGCACCAGAATATACTTCACCGGTGAGTTCATTTGCTCTGTAGTAATTAAACATCCTGATTATCAGTGTAATTATATATATTTGGTATTTATTATTACAGTTTTATTAAAACACATAAAGATGAATAAGATATAGATATTTACTTCAGTTTTACAAATCTGCATCATCGTCACTGATCTCCAGTAAAAGACTGACAGTAACAGACTGGAAACTTTCATTACAGAAACTCAACGGACTGACTGTCACAATCACACAGTTCTGGAGATTATTGATCAGAATCAAACACAATCACAGATTATTATCATCATATCTGCTCTGATGAACGGGCTTCTGCTCATTCTGCTGATCGGTGAGTTCTTCTTCTTAAATCAAATGATTAAATTAAATAAACACTAGTGGTGTTATCTGAAAATATCAATATGATGCTCTTCTGCAGTACGGAGGTGAAAATATTTGGATTACTTAGTCTTTTGATTGTTATTTTGGCATGCATCTCTCTCCATATATATATTGTTAAACCTTAAAAAAAATGAATCTGAATTCTGTTTGATTCTTAGTTTTTGCTGTTGGAAAAACAGAAAGGATGGAAAAACATGATGTTGATCTGAAGACAAAAGTTATGTATCAGCCTCAAGGTCCAAAACTATTACAAGTACAATAAGGTAAAAACGGAGCAATTCCAATAGGGTCCTCGCACTGCAGTGCTCGGGCCCTAAATATGTTAAAATATTAAAATCATTACTAAATTATTTAGGAATACTAATAGTTTTTATTTCTGTAAGTTCAACAAACAATAGTAGACTTTTGTTCAGTTTAATTTTGGTTTCACCGTGGCTGAAATGCTAACTGTTTTCCTCATTGTTCTTTCAGTTCGCCGCGGTGGACTTTACTTTAAAAAATAGTCATCAAGCTAACAGCATCTGTGTGTGATTATATAACATGTTCTTATATGATGTGAATTATCCTGAAAAATGAATAAGTTTACATTATCAATTGTATTGGGGAGAACTTGGGCTAGTTGTCACACTATATATATATATATATATATATATATATATATATATATATATATATATATATATATATATATATATATATATATATATAATTTAGAACATTTCTGTATAGACATAAAACTTGCATACAAATGACTATTCAGTAAATTTTACTAAATATTGATTATTTGAATGAAATTGTATATTTCCACAATTACCAACCAGTGAAAATAAACAGCTGAGGAGTTTACACAGATACACATTAAGCTTCATTGTTGGATTCATTGTGTAGGCCTAAACATTTTTTAAGTTATCACATCTGATGTAAATTTTTTGATCTGATTCATTTGCAAATAGCCTTTAAAATAGTTTTGTATGTAACAATAAATTAACTGAATAGAGGTCAAAGACTTCTAGACGTTATTCTTATTAATGGTTAATTCTCAATGGTATATTTTTAATGATGATATTTGTTAAAATGGTAAAATATTATTTTGTGGGAAAGCAATTTTTTGTAAGGATTTTTCTTTTTTTTCTTTTTTTTTGTAACTTTAATTAGTTTTTGCTCTATATAATGCTGTTTTTTTCTGTATGTAAGTTTGTGTTCAGAAAAAAAGAAAAGAAAAGAAGAAGAAAAACATTGTTACAGATTTCATACATATTCAGGGCTCAATGGTAAAATTTCTACTGGTTCAGTCGGGCCATGGTTACAATTTTTTACTCTCCCTGCCAACATTTTCACTGGCCTTTGCACTAAATAAGCAAATAAACAAATACAATTGTTGTTTTCACCCATGTTGTCTTGCATTTTATTATACACTATAAGTTGATATGACACCATAATTTTACAATACTCGATTCCAATTTCGATGCCACAGGAAAAATAATAGCCTAACAAATATAAAGTTAAAAAAAAATATTAAAGTGAATATTCAGTAAAAAAAAAAAAAGGTCAGTTAAAAAAATAAGAACGCATACACAAATTATAAGCAATAGCACAAACAATTCAATATAACAAAGTTACAAATTAAACAATGTTTTAAGTTAAAGTTTTCAGGTTTGTAGGTGTTGAATAAAATTACTGATAAACTCAACTGAAGTGCTAAACCAAAACCATGAATGTGTGTCACTGGTTTATCACTTGATCGTCTGACAGCCAATGACAAACAGCGTCTGTCACCTTTGTCTTGAATTGAGGTTTTTAAAACCTTTATACTTTTATGTATCTCACTTTCTTTATGTCAAATAGAAACAGCAGCATTGCAGTATAACAACTACCGACTTCATGACATGATGTGTATTGTTTATATACAGTTGCTTCTCAATGAAATAGTCGTAAAAAAGTTAATTTATTTCAGTAATTCAACTTAAATTGTGAAACTTGTGTATTAAATGAATTCAGTGCACACAGACTGAAGACTAAACATTTTTAGTGAATTGTTGGCCTTCTGGATAGTATGTTCATTTATTGTACATCTACTCAATACTTGGTAGGGCTCCTTTTGCTTTAATTACTGCCTCAGTTCAGCGTGGCATGGAGGTGATCAGTTTGTGGCACTGCTGAGGTGGTCTGGAAGCCCAGGTTTCTTTGACAGTGGCCTTCAGCTCATCTGCATTTTTTTTTATCTCGTTTCTCATTTTCCTCTTGACAGTACCCCATAGATTCTCTCTGTGGTTCAGGTCTGGTGAATTTGCTGGCCAGTAGAGCACACCAACACCTTGGTCAATTAACCAACTTTTGGTGCTTTTGGCAGTGTGGACAGTTGCCAAATCCTGCTGGAAAATGAAATCAGCATCTTCAGAAAGCTGGTCAGCAGAGGGATGCATTAAGTACTCCAAAATGTCTTGGTAAACGGGTGAAGTGACTTTGGTCTCAAAAAACACAATGGACAAACACCAGCAGATGACATTGCACCCCAAATCATCACAGACTGTGGAAACTTAACACTGGACTTCAAGCAACTTGGGCTATGAGCTTCTCCACCCTTCCTCCAGACTCTAGGACCTTGGTTTCCAAATGAAATGCAAAACTTGCTCTCATCTGAAAAGAGGACTTTGGACCAATGCCAATAGTACAGTTCTTCTTCTCCTTCTCCTGTGTGGTGGCTCTTGATGCCTTGACCCCAGCCTCATTCCTTGTGAAGTTCACTCAAATTCTTGAATTGATTTTGCTTGACAATCCTGATAAGGCTGCAGTTCTCTCGGTTCGTTGTGCATCTTTTTCTTCCACACTTTTCCTTCCACTCAACTTTCTGTTAACATGCTTGGATTTTAGGTCTTCACAAGTCCAAAAATCCGTGCCCAAAACCGAAAGAGACCCGTAATGTACTACAGCGAACTGAACCGGACCCGTCTATTGTTTGAAAAGACCTGGACCCGTCTATTATTTGTCTATAAATCTGTTGTGCACAGCTTGCATAATAACTTCGACTGTTTGCCCTTTTGAACTATAACAACGATCGCTCGCTGACGTTATTTATTTGCTATCATCTCTGTGCTCTCTGCTCCCCCGAGTCAAGTCTGAATGTGACCAATAGATTATTATAATAGATTAATACATTATTATAAAAATGGGAGAAAATGTAAAGCGCGGTTTGGCGGTCGAAGTCATTGTGTCCCACTGGCTAAAGTGTTGCACTGGTCCAGGTGCTGGCCCAGACATCTCCTCTGTATCTTCCTCTTGCATCTGATGGGCATTCACCTCAGTTGTAGCTCTTTTAGGGAAGCTGGCCAACTCTCCACATGCACTTTCATATGTTTGCGCCCTTTCTCTTGCAGTGAACATCCAAAGCTTCTTGAATTTTGGCCAGAGCAGCACAGCAAGCTTTTCATGGTGTCCTAGAACTATCCGTTCAGCCAAAAATCATATGCACCTATTAAATAGAATATAATAAAATAGAATTAGTTGAATAATCCATCAAAAAACACTGAATTAGGTCCAACTATAGCAAACAGTGAAAAAATTAAATGGATCATATAATAAACATTTCTTTATAGAGCACATGTACATATACAGGGAATCTGTTAGAAAATTAGAAGAGTAATTATTAGACACTTACCTGTGTTTCAGTATCCTGAGCAGCACTGGATCAGCTTGGGACAGTGAGTATCATCAGCGTGGTTTACAGAGGGCCACTCAGTTGATTGTACAATATTTAGAGCCACTGAGCTCTTCAGTTGCCTGCTTAAAAGGCTACAGGAATTGGACGAGTATCTGAAGAATGTCTTTGGATATGTGACTCATGCGATGCATCTCTCCTCGTTCAAGAAGAATGGACTGAATGTCTTCAAATGCATTAAGCACAGATTTGACCATCTCCAGTTTAGTATTACATCTTGTTTCACATTCTTCTTTTCAAAGACTGCTTAAGTCGTAGTTGTAATCCAGAGTGTTTAAAAAATGTTGTCAGGGTCTTGCATTGCTCAATGCAACTTCTTACTTCTTGCAGTACTTCTTCCTCATCTCCATCATGCTCTTCATCATCTTCCTTAGACTTCTTAAAGGTGTGCTTCAGCACTGTATTCAGTACGTGTGTTATACAGCTTTTGTGCATCCATCAGGAGAGCACTGCCTGCACATTTACACCTTGGTCACTGACAAACACAAGCCTGTCGATCTCATCTGGGACCAGACCAAATTCACCTAGTTGCTTGAGCAGTTCTGTCTTCAGGTTTCTATATAATGCAGTGTGATGCAGGTGTAACTGACCTTCCTCTGGTCATCTGTCCACATATCTGTGGATGCTCTGCATGCCAGTCCTTCAGCTGTGGCTTTCCTTTCTTTCGGCAGGAGCTCTGTTCTGAGACGTTCATATTTATTCCTTTGTGAAATGAGACACCGTCACACGAGATAGAAGTAAGTCCTTCACATCACACCGGCCATGTTTTCCCGTGTCTAATATTGTCTACACCAAGTCAGTGAACGCGGGAGTTTAAACATGCTGAAGGCCCTTAAATCCTTTGCGCAGACTTTAGTGCATTTTTCCAAAATTGTGCTTTTTTTGGAACTACAGCCAATCTAAGAAAAAGTGCCACTGAAGATTGGGTCAAAACATTTTTACCACATGACCTGGTGTGCTTTAAGTTTAAAAGATGCGATGTGCCAGCTTTTGCTTAAACTTCAACAGTGCGGCACACGTATTACACGTATTACCCCCCCCCCCCCCCCTCAATTATACATTTATTTCCTTATTCATTTATACTGTATATGTATTTATGTCAACATTTAAATAATTCCACTTTTTGGTTTATACATTTGTTGATTTATTTTCACATTTATTTATATATTTCTTTGTCCATGTGGTAGTTAGAGATTGTGGTTGAACGACTGAAGGGAGAACATTTGTGAAATAGTAGCTTGCTGCTGCAGGTGGTTTTAGTCCAACCAGCAGGGGGCGATCATTCCCCCCGGCTTAAATGAGTGCAAACGTACTAGTGTAATGACGCAGACTTTACTCTGTGAAAAAGAGCTTCCTGGATGAGGCAATAAAAAATTAAAAATACACCATTACAATAAAGTATGAGAACAATTAAGCTGCATAGTTTCTTTACATATTTATACACTTTCTGTAAAAAATATTTTGTGTGCATTTAGACAAATTCTCAGTTGCCAATAATATTACATCCATGCTGATCCTAAAAATTCAAGTTTTATTATAACAAACTGCTTCAAAACATCATCCCGTCAAAACTGAAAATTAAGACATTAAAGCACATCTGATTTATGAGAATATCCACTCGCCCTCACATTGTTATTTGGTCTTTGTGTTGGTTTGGGACTTTTGTTATACTTCCTGTTTTCTGTGCCATGTTTGTAGTTTTTTTTTTTGTTTTTTTTGTAGTTCTCCCTGCTGACTAGTCTTCATTGTACACAGATGTGTCTAATTCATTGGTTCTCTGTGCTCTTTTGTTCCTTTTATATATATTTTGTTTGTTTTATTAAACACCCATCACAGTCAGATCCTCATCTCTGCTTGCCTTCACATGTTCAACAATGAAAACATTACAGGCTAGAATAATCATCAAACTGAAGAGACATTTAATGCGTTAAACACTTTATCAAGACATTTAACACTTCAAATATCCAAGTGAACACTGAAGACACATTATTGTAACAGACATTTATTTATTAATGTTCTTGGCTTCTGTCTTATTCAGTTCATGCAAATATGCAGTATTGTGAATCTGAGTATTGTCATAAAAAAATAACTATGACAAAATCTTATTTTAAAATGGGTGATCGCTGTTTATTGGATTTAGTTAATAGGTTAATCATTGAAAAAAAAAAGTGTTATGGCATTTAATCACAGGTGTCGAACTTTCTGTGTACTGTAGATTGGCAGATATTGTGCCACATTTCTAATAGTGTCACACATTTAAACAAGTGTCATTTTCTGAACTCCTGCTGTCATCGTGTCTCAATACACTGTTTAGTTCATCATCTCTGTCAGATACGGCAGGAATGCAGATCTTCCAGTGATGTCATCATGTTGACCTGAAAAAGTGAAACAAATGTCTAACATGCAGCTTATTCATGAATTTTCATTCAAATTTCATTCATTGGTTTATTGGCATATCAGCACACATATATGGTTTTGTGTGTTTCCTTTATGGTTATATTAATCAAATTGAACTCTTTGGCACACATTAGTTTTATACCTATTCGTTTTCATTGTTATCATGTTAACATTTAATTATCAGTTTATCATATTATATTTACCCAACAGATACCTGGCATTCAAAGCAGAGTATTTTGTATTGTATATATGTATATTTGTTGTGTTTCTGTATGGTTATAATTACACTGATGTTTTTTTCCTCACGCTGATCAGATTGTTTCTCAAATACATGTTGCATCTCATTTAGTTTGCGTGTCTAGACACACACACACACACACACATACACACACACACAGAGAGAATGTTTGATTGTAATCATAATGAAAAACCTGATATTTATTTAAACAAAATTATCTAAACCTTGATAAAAAAAAAGTGGTCTATAGAATGTCTTAATATATATCTAAAAGCAAAAGCTAATAAAATGAAGAAATTTTGTTTTTTAAAAAAACGAATCAATGAATCGAGAAATAATAAAATCCCCTCAAAATTTGAATATATATATATATATATATATATATATATATATATATATATATATATATATATATATATATAGAAAAGTGGACCTCAAGGGTCAGAGTTGAGAACCTCTTTGTTTTAGAAAATTAATGAATCAGATTGTGTAAAGGATGTATAGTTTTAATATATATATATATATATATATATATATATATATATATATATATATATATATATATATATATATATATATATATATATATATATATATATATATATATATATATATATATATATACACACACAGTACAGACCAAAAGTTTGGACACACCTTCTCATTCAAAGAGTTTTCTTTATTTTCATGACTATGAAAATTGTAGAGTCACACTGAAGGCATCGAGGGCTATTTGACCAAGAAGGAGAGTGATGGGATGCTGCACCAGATGACCTGACCCCCACAGTCACCGGACCTGAACCCAATCCAGATGGTTTAGGGGTGAGCTGGACCGCAGACAGAAGGCAAAAGGGCCAACAAGTGCTAAGCATCTCTCGGGGAACTCCTTCAAGACTGTTGGAAGACCATTTCAGGTGACTACCTCTTGAAGCTCATCAAGAGAACGCCAAGAGTGTGCAAAGCAGTAATCAAAGCAAAAGGTGGCTACTTTGAAGAACCTACAATATGACATATTTTCAGTTGTTTAACACTTTTTTGTTATGTATATAATTCCACGTGTTAATTCAGAGTTTTAATGCCTTCAGTGTGAATCTACAATTTTCATAGTCATGAAAATAAAGAAAACTCTTTGAACGAGAAGGTGTGCCCAAACTTTTGGTCTGTACTGTATATATAATACATACATAATATATAAAACTAAATAATATATAAATAAAACAAAATATTTAACATAATGCACTGCAAAATGTCCTAAGACAGGAGAAAATTTGAAGAGGTTTTAAATATTCAATGTTTTAAATAAAGATTTTGATATTCGGAAATTACTGTGTCTGTTTTAATTGAATATCAGTAGTGCATAGAGTATGTAGGATGAAAATGAAATATTTTATATATATATATAATGAAATGAAATCTATATTAAAATAAGTTAATACGCTGGGCCAGTTAGCACTCAAGCTTCACTTTAAATATTGCGTCAAAATCAAATAAATTTGAGTTTTATTTATACCTGATTGTAACCAGATTGCTGCCTTGGGAAAGCTAGCATGTCTCTAACAAAGTGATAACACTCGTTGCCTTCTCTAGTGCAGCTCAACCAGGTCTCGTCCCATTCTTCAATATTGGTGATATCACAAATCCCAGAAAATATGCGTTATAGGCACGCGGCATGGGGTTTAATGTAATGCACATGAATATCTAAATTAGGTTGCATAGTTCAGAGTTAAAAAAAAGCTTTCAGAATGTGAAATAGGATTGCATAAAAAAAAGTCTTGACTCAAGTGTCAATGTAATTCTCAAAGTTCATGTCTTTATCCAATAGAGGGCGCCAAACACACTGTACAACCAACTCCAGGCTCCTTGAGGTCCTCTTTAGTGAGGTTAGTGTTATAACAGAGCTGCACAGCAGATCTCACCCCTAATCATCATGTTTTATCTGTATATTCACTGAAAGACAAGTCTGATATATAAAGAATCAAATTTGTTAAATGTGCAGTTTTTATTCAAATACAAATTTGAAATAACATTTACAGAAACACATTTGAAGCAACATTTGAGGCAGCAATGTACTGATGTTTCAAGATCTCATTCAGTGTTCCTGCACCAGACAGATTTTTTTTATACAGAGAAATATGAGGAAACAAGCTATTACTATTAACAGTACAGCAATGTAAACCCAGTGCAATGTGGACCCCTCATCGTCAGGCTTTTCTTGTTCATTCTCTGCAACAAAACAGTACATAACAAACAATGTTACTACATTGTGAAAAACACAATATATTTATCTACAGCAACATTCAGTCTGGGACATTGTAGTTAGTGCATTGTATTTGGACTGTACAATAATCATCATGCTTTATTCACCAGTTTTAGACACCTTTGATGACCAGCTGTACAGTCTGACATTCAGATGAACGGATGTTTGTGATGTGGCAGATGTATTTTCCTGCATCAGCTTGAGTGAGATTGCTGATTTTGAGAGAGAAGTTTCCTTCCTCATACACTTTAGTGAAAGTTTCAGCTCTGTTCTTGTACTGCTGATCCTGTGCTGCTCTTAAATCTTTACCTCCAACTACATCATACACAATTTTACCGCCCTTTTGTCTCCAGTGCACATTAATATCTTGAAGTTTAAGATCACGTTTAATTGAAGAACACGGCAAGACGACAGAACCACCGATAAACCCTTTGACTGTGACCTGGAGAGACACTGAAATCACACAAACTTTACACAGTCTGATTTTTGTTTATTTATGTGGCATAAATTTATCTCTCAAAACTATGCTTGTTTTGCTCTCACCTTTGTTTATTAGAGCTGCAAACACACAGATGAAGGAGTAACTGCAGAAACTGAACAAATAAAATAAAATAAAAAACATCAACGTTTGATTCCCACACAGATAAGATAAGATATGACTAAATTATAAATTAAATTTGGTTAAATTATCTCATGTTTTGTCAGTTAATAATAGTGATTTGTCAGTTATGTTGGATACTAGAGTTTTTACGGAGTCCCACAAGGGTCAATTCTTGCACCGCTCCTGTTTAGCCTGTATATGCTTCCACTAAGTCAAATAATGAGAAAGAACCAAATTGCCTACCACAGCTATGCTGATGATACCCAGATTTACCTAGCCTTATCTCCAAATGACTACAGCCCCATTGACTCCCTCTGCAAACGCATTCATGAAATTAATAATTGGATGTGCCAGAACTTTCTTCAGTTAAACAAGGAAAAAACTGAAGTCATTGCATTTGGAAACAAACATGAAGTGTTCAAGGTGAATGCATACCTTGACTCTAGGGGTCAAACAACTAAAAATCAAGTCAGGAATCTTGGTGTGATTCTGGAGACAGACCTTAGTTTCAGTAGTCATGTCAAAGCAGTAACTAAATCAGCATACTATCATTTAAAAAAACATCGCAAGAATTAGATGTTTTGTTTCCAGTCAAGACTTGGAGAAACTTGTTCATGCCTTTATCACCAGCAGGGTGGACTATTGTAATGGGCTCCTCACTGGCCTTCCCAAAAAGACCATTAAACAGCGGCAGCTCATCCAGAACGCTGCTGCCAGGATTCTGACTAGAACCAGAAAATCTGAGCACATCACACCAGTCCTCAGGTCCTTACACTGGCTTCCAGTTACATTTAGGATTGATTTTAAAGTACTTTTACTCGTATATAAGTCACTAAATGACCTAGGACCGAAATATATTGCAGATATGTTCACTGAATATAAACCTAACGGAGCACTCAGATCATTAGGATCATGTCAGTTAGAAATACCAAGGGTTCACACAAAACAAGGGGAGTCTGCCTTTAGTTACTATGCTGCCCGCAGTTGGAATCAGCTTCCAGAAGAGATCAGATGTGCTAAAACACTAGTCACATTGAAATCTAGACTCAAAACGCATCTTTTTAGCTGTGCATTTGTTGAATGAGCACTGTGCAATGTCCGAACTGATTGCACTATATTTTCACTGTTTTATGTTTTATTATTATTTTATTATTATTATTTTTATGTAAAATCATTTTCTAACTGTTTTTAAATGTTTTAATCATTTTAAAAATTTTAAAATTACTTGTTTAATTTTTGTTATTATTTTTTCTTCATGATTATTTTACTTTCTTTTATGTAAAGCACTTTTAATTACCATTGTGTACGAAATGTGCTATATAAATAAACTTGCCTTGCCTTGCCTTTTATATTTAGTTATTAAATTGTGGTGTGTAGCCCCTAATCAGATAACATCAAATTAGCCTACTATCCAATAAAGCTAACTACACATGGGACACAAACGAGGGCAATAAAAATAGCTAATGCTAATAGCTAATGACTTAATCAAACTAAGTTATAGCAGGTCAACCATGAAGATAGACCTGGTAATAATTAGTTATCCAATTCATGTTTAATGCATCATTGATGCTTAAAAAGTTCCCATTGTCCAGTTTAAATAAAGCATTTGTTAACTAAGCAGGCCGTAACAAATACGAGCAACAAATGTAATCAGATCTTCAACAAGGAAGCATAAGGAGTTTGTCCAAACAGCGTTTCATTCAGAATTCCTAAAATGTACCTGAAAATCATGTCGGCCAAGTATTATCAATATTTGTTTGAATATATAAAATATAAAGAACTCTTAAAGTTGGTTGAAATACTACTTTTCAATGAAGTATCGTAGCTCTTCCGCTTTGATATGCCAAGTTACGTACTACGTCAGACGTAGTGACATCAGCAGTCACATTATCAGACATGTGCACCAGATATTCGTTAAACATTCTGAAATTTACTTCAGTGTATTCATGACTCCTGAGAGACCAGCTGACTTTCACACGTTTTTACGTTATTTTCGGATATTTTCTGATCTTCTAATAAATGTTCACCATTAGTATTCTCGAACTGTTTATGATCTCAGTTGTTGTATCTCCATGATCTGGACTTTAGTTGTTCGATAAAATACATGGCAAAAGCTTAGTTTAATTTCTCTTCTTCATTGTTTAGACTATAAAATATTGTGTTACAGTTTTGCACAAAAAAAAAAAATAATAATAATCATCATCATCAACATAATAAATAAATTATATATATATATATATATATATATATATATATATATATATATATATATATATATTGTTTTAAATAATAATACAAATAAGCTGGTAGCTATAATTGTCCTAACGTCTTAAGTGAAATGAACAGAAGTTAAGAAAAAGCATGAACTTACAATCGTATGAGAGTGAAGGTTTCTGTCGTGACTTCTCAAAGCCTGATCCTCAAGTGAAACATTTCTCTGAATGATGTCACATATATTCCTGATACCATCAGATTTTCTTTTCTTCATCTTCTTTATATATATATTTTTTTCAAGAATGCAGAATCAACAGAATTGATGGCACCCGCATTCTGACCTACAGGAAAAAATATAAATCAATAAAAAATGAAAACAACAAGGTAATACAGCCTAGCTTTTAAAAATTATTTAAAAAAAAAAACAAGAAATTATATTTTATATCTGCGCTCAATCCAGAAAGATCTTCCTCATAGCTCCTTTCTGCTGTTTTCAGTATGACAGACTGTTCAAATGCTCTATAGAGACTCAAGGATAATGATCTATGACGGAAGACAGATTATATCCAGACAAACAGACTACTGGGCAAGTATGTTGTGTGTTATCATATCTAGTCATGTCTCTCTATCTCTCTCTCGCTCTCTCTCACTTCCGTTGTGTTTGCTCTTTGCTCACTTTCCATGCCGTCTAAAAAAAGTGTTATTGTCTAATGTCCTGCCGTTCATAAATAATTAAATGTTATTGAAAATCATGTCTAGATATGGGAAACTGGTGTGACCTATCAAGATGATATCAGCTGGCTGCAAGTCCCCTCTCTTGAAACATTATGTTTCATTTAGCCATTTTTTGTCATGATCTTAAAAGAAGATGAAGAACTCGATTTGTCACTTCATCTTAAAATTGATGATTGTGATTGTTATTTATGCCACAATGGGAAAAAAGAAATGTTTCAGTTGCAAGGAGATGGGCCATTTAATTCGCACATGTCCTAGTAAAAATAATGAAAGCAGGTCAGTGGTTGCCGATAGTGTGAGTAATGTTGGTGAGTTGGCTGAGGCCAGACCATCAAATGCTCCGTCTCAGACAGAGTCAGATAAAAGGAAATCCAGAGATGACATGAGTCTGCCTGCGAGTAAGAGTTTAACAGCTCAGGTTACTGACCCCGAGATTGTGGTTGAGAAAAGCAGCTCAGCCAATAAGACTCCGATTTCTAAATCTGTTATGAAGACAGACATGCAAAGAGATGATGGACGCATTAATGTTTTGCAGTCGGATTTACTTTGGGATGGTATTGAAATGGAGGCAGAACAAAGCCAATTTAAAGTGACAACAAAAAGGAAAAAGCCTGGTGGTTTTCAAGGTGTTAAATCAAAGAAAGATCGCAGATCACATCTGACCCTGTGTTCACATTCCAGTTTTTGTTCTGTGTTGACATGTCATGACTCAAATTTGTTCAAAATAAAAATTTAACAGGCAAAATATAAAATAAGTCGAGACCAGCCGAGCTGATTTTATGAGCAGAATTTCACTTGGCCTATAAGGTGAAAACTGTTCAAACGTACTGGCTGTAGGAATCAGTGGAAGTCGTGGCCTAGTGGTTAGAGAGTTTGACTCTTAACCCTAAAGATTTCAGTTTGAGTCTCGGGTCGGCAATAATGTGACTGAGGTGCCCTTGACCAAGGCACTGAACCCCCAACTGATCCCTGGGTGCCGCAGTATAAATGATGTCCACTGCTCCGGGTGTGTGTGTATGTTCACTGTGTGTGCACTTTGGATGGGTTAAATGCAGAGCATGAATTCTGAGTATGGGTCTTGTCTGTATGTCACTTCACTTCAGTGGCCATGGCTCATTATATTAGCAAAACACTATAAATGTGTTTAGCAAAACACTATAAATGACGCGCCCTCTGTGCAACCAAAACTGTGTTTGTTTTTTACACCGTCATATGGCAGTAAGAACGGCGTAAAAAACTGCGTTTTCCATGTACACTAAAACACTGTCAGATACAGTGTCACTGACATATTTTTGCTCACTGTGTTTGTAATCACAACGGCATATTTTGTGGCGCTTATACTGTTTAAAACTCTGTATTTGACAGATTTTTTTTTTTTTTTTTTTTTTTTTTACATTTTTTATTTCGTTATTTAAGCAATTTAACTCATTTTGTTGTCGAGGCTGCATCCTTTTTTTTAGCTTAAGTTAAATCTAATAAATTAAATTTACATTTACATTTTTATTTTAAATTTTATTTTATGTTATTTTAGCCTTTAAAAAGGTTTAGCTAACTATAGCAACACTGACATACAAATGTAATTGTATTAAGTCACCCAACATGCACGTCTCTCTGCTATTAAAAAAACAGTTTTTACATTTTATTTATTTGATTGACTACCAACGAATCGAAATATGAACAAAAAGTTATAAAGATAAATGACAAATGGTTTTATTTTTTATAATTATTAGCCTATTGTTGTTGTTTTTATTATTTTGTTAATTTGTTTTTGTTGTTTGAGAAACAGAAAGAGATTTTTTTTTTTTTAACACAGAATAAAACTAACCTTCAGGACTCCCTTGAAAAAGAGATTCTGAATCTCAATGGGATTATTTCCTGGTAAATAAAAAATAAAAAAATAAATAAAAAGAAAATAAACAACAAACCTAAATCTATTTACAAGATTAATGATAAACATTTTTAAACACTTTACTGTCATTCCTTTAGCTTTATATATATATGTGTGTGTGTGTGTGTGTGTGTGTGTGTGTGTGCTTGTGTGTGTGTGTGTGTATTATTACAGTCTGTGAAAGGGTTTATGTATGTATCTCTTATCATCTCAAGAAAACAATCACTAATCAGAAGACTTCCTGTTAATCAAGTATCGGGAAAATATCTACTCTATGAATGATGCATTAAATTACATTAAAGTGTTAGTTCGCACAAAAATGAAAATTATGTCATTAATAACTCACCCTCATGTTGTTCCAAACCCAGAAGACCTCATTTAATTTTCAGGTCACAGTTTAAGATATTTTATATTTTGTCCGAGAGCTCTCAGTCCCTCCATTGAAACTGTATGTACGGTATACTGTCCATGTCCAGAAAGGTAAGAAAAACATCATCAAAGTAGTCCATGTGACATCAGAGGGTCAGTTAGAATTTGCCGGAGCATCGAAAATACATTTTGGTCCAAAAATTAGGACTTTATACAGCATTGTTTTCTAGGGTCTGTTGTGAGCACGTTCACAAGACTGTAGTAACACTGCTGACGTACAACGCTGCTGACGTGTTATCTTAGTTATTGGGCGCACCAGAAAACACGTCAGCAGCGTCGTGAACGCACTCACAACAGACTAGCTCCTGTAGTTTGTCTCCAGGCCTCTAGAGGTCCCCTGTTTTCTCTTCTGCCTTAGTTCTTCCTCGTGTGGCCTTGTTAGTGTTATCCAGGTAACCTTTGTCTTGTTTTTCCCAGTGTATTTTAGTAAAAAAGATTTTTCCTTTGGTTCCTTACTTGGTTTCTGAGTCTTTACCCTGTGTTTCCTGTCTGGTCTTGCTTAAGATTTCCTAGCTAAACCAAGTAAGGTTTCCTGAGTTCCATTCTTTGGTAGTAATTTTTTTACTGGTTTTGTTTTCTCCCCAAGAGGAGTTTTTATTTTCTTGGTTTTATTTTAGAAGAATTTTTGATGTATTTTTTTCTTGCAAAGATTTTTTTTTTAATATTATTATTATTATTATTATTATTAAATATACATTTCCTGGGAAACTGGCTCAAGGGTTTTTTTTTTTTTTTTTTTGGTTTCCAAGGTTACTGCTCTCATGGGTCAGTGGTCGCATGGCTATCACCCACCACACAGACCAGAGTTTGAACCTGACCTGTGCCTGAAAAAAACGAGTCAGTCATGGACCCAGAATCACTTGCCTTCACAGACCTGTTGGCAGTGATTGCCCAACATGAGTCATCTTTCAAACACCATGAAGCTGTTCTTAGCCATCAGGAGGAGCGAATAACCAATCACTCTCAACTCCTGGCCGACGTGATGGATTCTATCTGCCATCTCTTTGAACGGCTCCCAGGTGCTTCACCTCTCTCTGTTTCATCCCCAAGTGGCAACAGGCCTACTTCAGTTGCAAAGCCTTGATTACAACCTCCCAAGCCCTTTGCTGGAGATCCTAGTTCCTGCCAGAGTTTCCTCAACCAATGCTCCCCGATCTTTGAGATCCAAACCTAGAGTTTTCACACAGACAACTCCAAGATCACTTACATAATTATCCTTCTCTCAGACAAGGCGCCTAAACAATCGCCTGAGAGAGTGGAGGATGGCTTGTCACAAGGCATTTCAGTCCCAAGTTCCTGAACAGCCCCATGATTTCCCGTAAGACATGCAGATGGGTCGTTCCAGGCTCTCTCCCAATGAGAGGGAACACTGGATGAGGGTGCGATGTTGCCTCTAATGTGGTGCTTCCCACTACTTCCGCTCCACTTGTTCCGAGCTCTCGAGAAATGGTTATCCCCGCCGAGCTATGGGAGGGCTGTGATGGGGAAAATTAAAGCTCTTCCTTCGCCGTACTAGCTGTTTCAGCCACTCTGACCTGGGAAGACTACCAGCATCCAGTGCAGGCCATGATCGATTCCATTGCTGCAGGTCACTTCCTGGATCTATCCTTGACTAAGGAACTTGGGATCCCTACCCAACTTCTTCCTCATCCAATGTGGTCACAACAAAGGACAACACCAAAACTAAATATTGAGCATGAGCATCTGAATTCTTACACTGAACTGAAACCAAACCAGACAGGAGCTTTAAGATCCAGATATCACACTTCAAACACACACAACACACAACACGAGCAGAGTGAAGAGAAGATGTGGAGGTTCAACAAACACACACACAACACACCACACGAGCAGAGTGAAGAGAAGATGTGGAGGTTCAACAAACACACACAACACACCACACGAGCAGAGTGAAGAGAAGATGTGGAGGTTCAACAAACACACACAACACAACACACGAGCAGAGTGAAGAGAAGATGTGGAGGTTCATCAAACACACACAACACACACCACACGAGCAGAGTGAAGAGAAGATGTGGAGGTTCATCAAACACACACACAACACACCACACGAGCAGAGTGAAGAGAAGATGTGGAGGTTCAACAAACACACACAACACACCACACGAGCAGAGTGAAGAGAAGATGTGGAGGTTCAACAAACACACACAACACACCACACGAGCAGAGTGAAGAGAAGATGTGGAGGTTCAACAAACACACACACAACACACCACACGAGCAGAGTGAAGAGAAGATGTGGAGGTTCAACAAACACACACAACACACCACACGAGCAGAGTGAAGAGAAGATGTGGAGGTTCAACAAACACACACAACACACCACACGAGCAGAGTGAAGAGAAGATGTGGAGGTTCATCAAACACACACACAACACACCACACGAGCAGAGTGAAGAGAAGATGTGGAGGTTCAACAAACACACACAACACACCACACGAGCAGAGTGAAGAGAAGATGTGGAGGTTCAACAAACACACACAACACACCACACGAGCAGAGTGAAGAGAAGATGTGGAGGTTCAACAAACACACACAACACACCACACGAGCAGAGTGAAGAGAAGATGTGGAGGTTCAACAAACACACACACAACACACCACACGAGCAGAGTGAAGAGAAGATGTGGAGGTTCAACAAACACACACAACACACCACACGAGCAGAGTGAAGAGAAGATGTGGAGGTTCAACAAACACACACAACACACCACACGAGCAGAGTGAAGAGAAGATGTGGAGGTTCATCAAACACACACACAACACACCACACGAGCAGAGTGAAGAGAAGATGTGGAGGTTCAACAATACTAGAACATTTGTGTTGTGATCTGAGAAATATCCTAAGCTATGAGAAAAACTATCTAACATGATCAAATATCAAGAGTGCTTAACTTAAAGCAGTGATGATGGTGAGGTTTAATAAGCTGTTGTGGTCAGAACAAATTTGATTTGACTTCCTCTACTTGATGAAGGAAGAGCTTCTTTTGTCTTCCTGTCTCTGCTTTAGATTCATCTTCAGTGTTGTGTGGAAGGAAACACGACAACAAGATGAAGATCATTCAGCTTCAGTTCTGTGAGTTTTTACATGATATCAGTATATTTACATGCTTTCTAACTTTATTACAATTATAAATAGTTTTATGTTATGCATCACGGGGGTTTACATGAGTAATGTTTTATTTTATTTATTCATTTTCTTACAGATGTATTAATCTGTTGTCAAGCTGCAGTTTCAGATCTACTGACTGATCTGGGATCAAATGTGATCATAAACTGTGATCTTGATGAAAATGAGGTTTATTGGATTTTACTGAAAACAGCAGATCCTCCAACACTGATTCTACGAACATTTCCGACACCAATACCTCCTCATTACTATAATAAAACATTCAGAAACAAATATTCAGTGCAGTTTAAACATAGTCTGGTTATTAATAATGTGACTGCTGATGAATTAGGAGTTTATTACTGTATGAACACACGCACTCCTCCAAAACTCAGCAACAGCACCAGAATATACTTCACCGGTGAGTTCATTTATTCATTCAGTGATCAAGACACTGACGAACACTACTTACATGCATAGATGCCATTTTCTGCTTAAATCTTTTAAATGTTTATGAAAACACAAATCTATTCATAAATTATGTAATCATATCAGTATTTTCGGTGCTACAGATCTGCAACCATTGCACTTACAGTTTGTGAACATTTTCTTTACAGAACCGTTTCATCAAACTGATTTTCACAATCACACAGTTCTGGAGATTATTGATCAGAATCAGACACAGTGGCAGATTATTAGCATCATATCTGCTCTGATGAATGGACTTCTGATCATTGTGGTGATTGGTGAGTTACTTTCAGCCATCTGTAAAAATATCACTATGATGCTTTCTCCAGAGGCAGCTGAAGTTAATAAAAAAAAAAAAAAAAAACATGTAAATATTCAGTTTTTAAGCTTTCGACTGCATAATTCTTTGCAGAAACTTTTTGTAAATACAGAATCTAATAAACTGCTCTATTTCTAGGTTTATTGAAATGTTCTGCAGAACAATCCCGACTCGAAGCTGATCAGCAGCAGACACAAGTTACAGAACAACATCAGGAGCATTTACACTTCAAAACATGTGAATCCAGCCTCATTACTAAAATTAATTTCTGTCTTGATAATTATTGAGGATTCTTGTTGACCGGTAAATTAGTGTTTCATAACTCTTCATTTTGATTTATATTTGTTCAAATGCAGCTGAACACATTGCTCTTTCAGTATGCCACTCTAGATCTTTACAAACTGCGTGAAAATATTTGCTCCAACCAAATCAACAGCACTTCTGCTGCTCTAAACTCACCGAAGTAATGAACACACGAGTATGATTGATTTTATATATATATATATATAGTTACTTTTTTTTTATGTTCAATTGTGAAACTTCTTTCTTCTGCTTTTAAGGAATAGTTGGAGTCATGCGATTAATGTCAATTAGTTTCTTGAACTAACAGCTATAGTTTTATATTTGTATCCATTTGTATTTTTAAGTAAGTCTATCATCATATTTTGGTGTTGGTAGCATCAAAAAAAAAAAAAAAATAATAATAATAATAATAATTCTGCTTCAGATTACATTTGTTAAGGAAATTGATGTTTCCTAGTTGGTCTCACTGTCATTTGTAAGACTTTGTTTTGGAATCGCTGTATCCATCTTTATCTGCTGAAAAATTTTATGAGTGGTATTCGACATGGACATTTCTTTTTCTACCACTTTGACCTTGAATGAAGAGTGTGAAAATTATTATATATTTCTTTTTTTTTTTTGGCCTGTTGGTTGAGTTTTTCATGCTGTTGGACCAAGAAGAGGCTAAATTTTTTAATAAAGTCTGAGAGTGTGAAATGTCATGGCTTGTCATGTGTGTGTATATTATTTGCCTGTGTTTTAATAAAATGAAAGTGTGAAGAGTCTGTCTGGTGGGTATTTTAAAATGTGTTCAAATAGAAATTAAAATATAAATCTGAAAAATCCCAAAAATTAAAGATAGAATAGCTGAGTATTATAGTCCCCTCAAACAATATTACACTTATTCAGTACCAAAATTATTTCAACATAATTTTAAATAATGTCACACTATTTATTTATTTTTATTTATTTATTTTTATTTGGAACTCTATGACTGTATAAACACAGACAAACATTAAGCACCATTTCCATATTCATAACAAATCTAATAAATAAATAAAGGAAAAAATCAAAAGTGGTTCTTTGAAAATGGCCAGTCATGAGTCACACCTCAAAAATGAATTTGCTTCTGTTTTGATGTCATAATTTGTAAATTAATATGTATTAATACAATTTTTTTTTTTCAACTAAACTGAAGTGTTAAACCAAAACCAGAAACATGTTCCACTGGCCTTGGCACTTCATAACCAATTCTCACCTCTGTCTACAGTGGAGGTTTAACTGTGAAACGAGTGCAGTGTTTTTCTATACCTTTATGATTAAGTTCTCACAGTTGTCTTAACCTCAGATGGAAGCACAACATTGCAGTATGAATGCTTTCAGTGTTTTACTTGCTCTACACATTTAGTGCATATTTAGCTCATTTAGTTCACCCACCCACTATAGTGTACTGTATGTAGTAAGGTAGAAATCATTTTCTGACTGTCAGAAAGTCATCATCACACAGTGTTTGGTGCTACGACCCACGTTTACTGACCAGCCAATGAAAAATGCGACATGAAATCAATACAACATGGTTCTAAAACATTTTTTTTTTTATCTCAAGCTCTTTCCCCTTCCTCTTTTTCCGCTTCCACTTTTACTTAAGACACATAAAAACTACAACTGCCAAAGTGTGACTCATCGTGGTATGCATCATAAACCAGCCATCTCCATGTACAGTATTGTTCAAAATAATAGCAGTACAATGTGACTAACCAGAATAATCAAGGTTTTTCGTATATTTTTTTATCGCTACGTGGCAAACAAGTTACCAGTAGGTTCAGTAGATTCTCAGAAAACAAATGAGACCCAGCATTCATGATATGCACGCTCTTAAGGCTGTGCAATTGGGCAATTAGTTGAATTAGTTGAAAGGGGTGTGTTCAAAAAAATAGCAGTGTGGCATTCAATCACTGAGGTCATCGATTTTGTGAAGAAACAGGTGTGAATCAGGTGGCCCCTATTTAAGGATGAAGCCAACACTTGTTGAACATGCATTTGAAAGCTGAGGAAAATGGGTCGTTCAAGACATTGTTCAGAAGAACAGCGTACTTTGATTAAAAAGTTGATTAGAGAGGGGAAAACCTATAAAGAGGTGCAAAAAATGATAGGCTGTTCAGCTAAAATGATCTCCAATGCCTTAAAATGGAGAGCAAAACCAGAGAGACGTGGAAGAAAACGGAAGACAACCATCAAAATGGATAGAAGAATAACCAGAATGGCAAAGGCTCAGCCAATGATCACCTCCAGGATGATCAAAGACAGTCTGGAGTTACCTGTAAGTACTGTGACAGTTAGAAGACGTCTGTGTGAAGCTAATCTATTTTCAAGAATCCCCCGCAAAGTCCCTCTGTTAAAAAAAGGCATGTGCAGAAGAGGTTGCAATTTGCCAAAGAACACATCAACTGGCCTAAAGAGAAATGGAGGAACATTTTGTGGACTGATGAGAGTAAAATTGTTCTTTTTGGGTCCAAGGGCCACAGGCAGTTTGTGAGACGACCCCCAAACTCTGAATTCAAGCCACAGTACACAGTGAAGACAGTGAAGCATGGAGGTGCAAGCATCATGATATGGGCATGTTTCTCCTACTATGGTGTTGGGCCTATTTATCGCATACCAGGGATCATGGATCAGTTTGCATATGTTAAAATACTTGAAGAGGTCATGTTGCCCTATGCTGAAGAGGACATGCCCTTGAAATGGTTGTTTCAACAAGACAATGACCCAAAACACACTAGTAAACGGGCAAAGTCTTGGTTCCAAACCAACAAAATTAATGTTATGGAGTGGCCAGCCCAATCTCCAGACCTTAATCCAATTGAGAACTTGTGGGGTGATATCAAAAATGCTGTTTCTGAAGCAAAACCAAGAAATGTGAATGAATTGTGGAATGTTGTTAAAGAATCATGGAGTGGAATAACAGCTGAGAGGTGCCACAAGTTGGTTGACTCCATGCCACACAGATGTCAAGCAGTTTTAAAAAACTGTGGTCATATAACTAAATATTAGTTTAGTGATTCACAGGACAAAATAGTTTTGAGTTTGTACAGTCAAAGGTAGACACTGCTATTTTTTTTGGAAACACCCCTTTCAACTAATTGCCCAATTGCACAGCCTTAAGAGCGTGCATATCATGAATGCTGGGTCTTGTTTGTTTTCTGACAATCTACTGAACCTACTGGTAACTTGTTTGCCACGTAGCAATAAAAAATATACTAAAAACCTTGATTATTCTGGTCAGTCACATTGTACTGCTATTATTTTGAACAATACTGTAAATAATCAAAACATCAATTCACTAGTTCACGCTTACATAAAGTTAGCTGAGGTATGGCATGCATATTTGGCGTGCTGTCCGGGGAAGGGCTCCGCGCTCGGGAATGGCCCGAACCTAGAGTACCCCCCCTTCCCCGTCTATTTATAAAGTGAACTCGAAGTGAGGAGATGGGGTGGAGGAGGGATGCTAATAAAACGTCAGTGGATAGAGGTAAGTCAGCGATATTTATACTATGGGATTGATTACTTGATTACGGTCCACCTGTGTTGGTTAGGCTAAGTATCCGACGCGTTCCTCCCGAATCTTATTAATAAAATTACATTTCAATTGATCTATTCATCAAATGCTCATCATTCTGATCATTGGCTGTGTTGTCCGTGGGAGTTTGATTCTGCAGCTTCACGATCACTATAGCACAGACCCTGGCTCCAAATGACATCATCAGCAGGGGCACCTGGGCTACAGCCTTTTGCTAGGCCCCAATACCCCAGATAATTGTAAGAATTTGTTGAACATTGTGACATTGCTATTTTGCTTGCAAAAGTAAACGCAAGTTTGCAAGCCATTTTTTTATTTTTTTATTTTATTATTCAAAAACTATAATTTACCTGCAGCCAGTAGGCCCCTTTCCAGTGTGGTCAGCTGCGCTTCAGCCCGCTGACACCCGTGCAGCCCGATTTCACGGCAATTCGTACATATTTTGTGGGTGGCTAATCCCTATGAATTTGTATGATCAAATCATACGTATTTTACGAGTTGCACAATTTGTATTAATTTGTAGCAATGACCTACACCTAACCCCGCCCCTAAACCTAACCGACACTAGGGTTTTAGACAAATCATAAAATCATGCAAGTAAGGTTGTACAAATTTGTACGAATTAGCCACCTTGTAAAATATTTATGAACTGCTGTGAGATAGCGTTGCACACGTGCATTAATGTGCCACTGCTAATACTCTAGTGAGAGTTAGTCGATATA
Organism: Carassius auratus; assembly: GCF_003368295.1. Lineage (NCBI taxonomy): Eukaryota > Metazoa > Chordata > Actinopteri > Cypriniformes > Cyprinidae > Carassius > Carassius auratus. Next base: position 9,570,948 of record NC_039289.1, read on the forward strand.
TTACATATACAGTAGTCAGAAAAATGTATTAAGTAGAGTATAAAAATAAAGTGTAACCCAGTATGTTATTTTAGAATGAAGGTTCATGATTTGTAAAAAGGAAAACCCTTGAAAATCAGGCTTAAGGCAATGAGAGCATTTTGAACACAGATTTTAATGCAATCAGTAACTGATTTTTATTCATTTTTAACCATAAATCTTCTGTCGCACATGTTCAATGAAGTACAGTACTGAGTCCCTTTGTTAATGAGGTCATGGATCATTCTGTGTTAAAAAAAAAGGGTGTACAATGTGGTCAAAGACTTCCTCTTCTTCACTTCTTTCTTGTCTTCTTCACACATGCAGTGTTGAGGGAACCAGATTTTATATTGAAGTGATCAAGACAACATGAAGATCATACAGCTTCAGCTCTGTAAGTTATATATTATGAAAATGTAAACATACATTCACCAGCTTTGCAAACTCAAATCTTTATCATAAATTGTTTAATTCTTCACACAGTGGTATCGATCTGTTGTCAAGCTGTAGTTTCAGATCTCCTGACTGATTTGGGATCAAATGTGATCATAAACTGTGATCTTGATGAAAATGAGGTTTATTGGATTTTACTGAAAACGGCAGATCCTCCGACACTGATTCTACGATCATTTCCGACACCAATACCTCCTCATTACTATAATAAAACATTCAGAAACAAATATTCAGTGCACTTTAAACATCGTCTGGTTATTAATAATGTGACTGCTGATGAATTAGGAGTTTATTACTGTATGAACACACGCACTCCTCCAAAACTCAGCAACAGCACCAGAATATACTTCACCGGTGAGTTCATTTATTCATTCAGTGATCAAGACACTGATGAACACTACTTACATACATAGATGCCATTTTCTGCTTAAATCTTTTAAATATTTATGAAAACACAATTCTATTCGTAAATTATGTAATCATATCAGTATTTTCGATGCTACAGATCTGCAACCATTGCACTTACAGTACAGTTATAATGACAGACTGTGAACATTTTCTTTACAGAACCGTTTCATCAAACGAAGTGTCACAATCATACAGTTCTGGAGATTATTGATCAGAATCAGACACAGTGGAAGATTATTAGCATCATATCTTCTCTGATGAATGGACTTCTGATCATTGTGATGATTGGTGAGTTACTTTCAGCCGTCTGTAAAAATATCACTATGATGCTTTCTCCGTATGCTAAAGTTAATAAAAATTTAAATATTTATTTTTTTAAGCTTTCGACTACATATTTTTTTTGCAGAAATGTTTGTAAATACAGAATCTAATAAACTGCTCCAATTCTAGGTTTATTGAAATGTTCTGCAGAACAATCCCGACTCGAAGCTGATCAGCAGCAGACACAAGATACAGAACAACATCAGGAGCATTTACACTTCAAAACATGTGAATCCATCCTCATTACTAAAATTAATTTCTGTCTTGATAATTATTGAGGATTCTTGTTGACCTGTAAATTATTGTTCCATAACTCTTCATTTTAATTCATTTGTTCAAATGCATCTGAATATATTGATCTTTCAGGATGCCACTGTGGATATTTACAAAATGCGTAAAGATATTTGCTCCAACCAAATCAACAGCACTTCTGCTGCTCTAAACCTGCCGAAGTAATGAACACATGAGTATGATTGAATTTATAGTTTCTTTTTTTTTCAACAGTGAAACTTCTTTCTTCTGCTTTTAAAGAATAGTTCTAAATCATGAGATTAATGTCAATTAGTTTATTGAACTAACAGCTATAATACAGCCTTTGTATTTTAGTGAGTCTCACAAGTCAAATCGTCATATTTTTGTCTCGGTAGCATCAACATTTTTTGGTCATTTCTCTTTGTCATTTGGAAGAATTTGTTTTGGAATGGCTCTATTCATCTGTATCTGCTGAAAATTCTTATGAGTGGTATTCGACATGGACATTTTTTGTCCTACCATTATTATTATTGTTGTTTTTTTTCTGTTTTTTTTTCTTTCTTTTTTTAAGCCTGATTGATTGAGTTTTTCTTGCTGTTGGACCAAGAAGAGGCTAGATTTTATAGGATATAGAGAACCATTTATTTAATTTATGATTTGTTTAGTAATCAGTTAAATGACAATAAGATAATAAAGTCTGATAGTGTGAATGTCATGGTTGTCATTTCTGTGTATATTCTTTGCCTGTGTATGAATAAAATCAAAGTGTGAAGAGTCTGTCTGATGGGAATTTTAAAATGTGTTCAAATAGAAATTCAAATAGAGATCTGAAAACAAGTCCCAAAAATGAATGACAGAACAGCTATTACAGTCCGCTAAAATAATATTACGCTTCATCATGAAAACAGCATTTTTCTTCAATACCAAATTTGAAATAATTTTGATTAATTAGGACTTTATGACTATATGAACACAGACCAACCTTTAGCACCATTTCCATATTCATCACAAATCTAATTAAGACAAAAAATGGAGTAAAAAGTAAAAAGTGGTTCATGTAAATGGCCTGGCATGAGTCACACCTCAAATATGAATTTGCTACTGTTTTGATGTCATCATTTCTAAATTGATATGTATTAATAAACAAAAAAACTAAGTGTGTGTGTGTGTGTTTACCCAACTAAACTGAAGTGTTAAACCAAAACCAGAAACATGTTCCACTGGCCTTGGCACTTCATAACCAACTCTCACCTTTGTCTACAGTGGAGGTTTAACTGTGAAACGAGTGCAGTGTTTTTCTATACCTTTATGATTAAGTTCTCACAGTTGTCTTAACCTCAAATGAAAGAGCAACATTGCAGATGGCTGCCTGAAGGGAACTTTGGCTTGGCTACCACAAACAGAGATGATTGTGCTTGGGCTGATTGGCAAGATTTTCAAGCATAAAACATGATCCCAATCATGAATAATGTATGCCAAGATGAAAGATTTTGGAAGAAACACGAATGGTCATCTTGGTGAATACTTGCATGGATCAAGGGCTTGTGTGTTTAGTCCTCATTCATCTTCTAAATGTGGTCTGCTCTGATAAAAGCCTCTTCCAAACAAACAAGCAATGTATCTGGATATAATTATTAGTGAAGAGATGATGGGTCAGGGACACACTGATCATTTCAGTGGATCCAGAGGTCAGGGGAGGCCCGAAAATTTATATCTTCCATTCTTGCGTTTATCTTCTTCCTTAAGGACATTTATCAACATCCACACTTCCTCATTTCTCCAGGGCCCAATCAATAAATCCTGACTACAGCCCAGCAGGCACTATCAGCTGTGCCCCATCATTCATGCTTGATGGGGCACAGAAATGTTGGCACATTTGAACACCTATAGATCATACAGAATCTGGTTTGTGTGGAAGCACATTCTGACATGAAGAAAATGTAAAAAAAAAAAATTAAAAAAAGGAAAAAAAAAAAGAAAAAAAAAAGTTCTTAGTTTAAATCTCACAATTTTTAATTACCTTGAATTGAATTGTGAGACGTAAATTTACAAACGTAAAAGTTTGAATAAACAAATATCTAAACTTAGAAACATGAACAAATGGTCTGAAAAGAGAGATGTTGGCTAAACTCAAATTGTGAGATACAAACTTGAAACAGATAGAGAAATAAAGTCATACTTTTGCATTATTGTGAGATGCGGATTTAAACTATGAGATATATACTCAAAAAAAATGTTATGAACTAATTTCTCAGAAAGAAAGTGTAAATTGCAAAATATGGGAAGTCGTGGCCTAATGGTTAGAGAGTTTGACTCCTAACCCTAGGGTTTTGGGTTCGAGTTTCGGGCAGGCAATACTGTGACTAAGGTGCTCTTGAGCAAGGCACCGAGCCCCCAACTGCTCCTAGGCCCCCAGAGCATAAATGGCTGCCCACTGCTCTGTGTGTGTTCACAGTGTGTGTGTGTGTGTGTGTGTGTGTGTGTGTGTGTGTGTGTGCACTTTGGATGGGTTAAATGCAGAGCGCGAATTCTGAGTATGGGTCACCATACTTGGCTGTATGGTGGTTTGGGAAGGTTTATGGGTTGGTTAAAAGGTCAACAGTGTACAGGGGTCGATTTGATCAATGCACTCTCAGAAAAAAAATTGTACAGAGGCTGTCACTTTGGCGATATCTTTTCAAAAGGTACACTTTTATACTTCAGGGTACCAATATGGACTCTTTGGGTACAAAGGAGTGCCTTTTGGAAAGATATTGCCCAGTAAAAGCTTTTGTACCTTTTTTTTTCTGAGAGTGTATAAGGGAACACGGTTCAGTCTGTTTATATAATATTGTTTTGATAAATTAACGAGTATTTACTTTTTGTTGAAAAAAAAATGTCTTTAGCAAGCATTTAGGTAAACGTAACCAGTTACATAATATACATACTTCACGAGTTCACCCTTACATCTAATCTGAAAGTGAATAGTAAGCATATTTTGGCGTGCTGTCCTGGGGGATGGGTTCGGGAACGGAGCATAGCCCAAACCCAAAGAACTCCCCAAAAGAAGCTTAAAGGCATAGGACAGCAGCCAGAGAGCTAAATTTAGTTGCACCCAAAATATGCATGTGGCGAAGAGAGAAAACCGCAGAGTGACTGGGAGAGCCCGTGCAGAATTCAACGAGAGCTGCGGCTCGCAACGTCTTACTGGTGAGCCCTCCATGCCGCTATGAGAGGAGCACAATGCCGGATATAAAAAATGAAGGACTCTTGCTCCATCCGAAGGGAGCTGTGGCTTTGCGGCACCGGAAGGGAGAGTCCCTCTTGTGGCGGAATACGAGGCGCTGTTTGATGCATCTGATGGAGGGCTCTCACTGCGACCGAAGGGAGTCAGCGTCTGTACCCCATTGGGAGGGAGATCCCTGGCCACCGTTGAGCATGCGACATGACTAAGACGGGGAGTTCACACTGCGACTGAAATGAGCCGTGGGTCTATAGGTTTGGCACGTTGGATGAAAGGCTCCTAATGCAACTGAAGGGAGCCAGCGGCTCTACTCCACCAGGAGGGAGAACCCTAACCACCATTGAGCATGCAACATAACTCGGAAGAGGGGGTTCACCCTGCAACTGAAGGGAGCCATGGGTCTGCTGCACCGGAAGAGCAGCCCTAGTCCGATGCTGAGAAGGCAAAGAGATGCGACTGATGGAGGACTCCCGCTGCATCCGAATGGTTTTACGCCTCCGATGGCTCTCACAGCGTCCGAAGGGAGCCCGTGACTCTGCTACATCGGGAGTGGGAGCCCTGTCTGCTGTAGAGCATGCGGCGTGACTCAAAATGACAGAAGGATGGATCACACTGCGACCGAAGGGATCACACTACGACCAAAGGGAGCCGTGGCCCTGCTGCACCGGAGGGGAGAGCCCTGATTGACGCTAAATGGAACACGACTGGTGGAGGGTGTGTCAGAAGTGAGCTGTGGCTCTGCTGCACCGGAAGGGTCAGTCCCCCTTGCGACTAAATGCGAGGCATGGTTTGATGTGCCTGATGGAGGGCTCTCACTGTGACCAAAGGGAACCAGCGGCTCTATTCCACTGGGAGGGAGATCCCGGTCCACACTTGAGCATGCAACGTAACTCAGATTGAAATATGAAAACAAGCGTATGTGCACAGTACCTATAACTGCGCTTTGCATTTTGCGAGATTGACATGCTAAATGGCCAACTGACCCAGTTTACTCTCATTCATTTTGTTTACGAACGAGATAAGCTATGTACCAGTTCATTTCATTCACAAACTACATGTATCCGTTCATTCAGCTTGTTCACGAACGACATGTGTACCAGTTCAGCCATTTCATTCACGAACGAGATTACTGTATGAACACACGCACACCTCCAAAACTCAGCAAAAGGATGCTATAGTGAACCTCAAGTTTCGTCTTCTGCCACATCAGCTCAGCTTTATAAAACTCCTGAAAGACCAGTTGGCTTTCATATATGCTCTTGATATTATAATGTCTGTCATGTGTGGAATTTTGTTAATCAATAAAATATTGAAAATTTATCTGTCACTGTATGACTCTATTCTGGATCCTGATCCTCAGTTGAAACGTTTTTTTTCTGAAATGTGTTATATATTCCTGCTTCCATTCAATCATTGTCATTGCCAATCATTGTCTTGATTTCAGTTTCTTATCATAAAAAGATAAGAAAATCCCATTGCCACCATAAAATCCTCTTGCCGCTTCCACGATCTGGGGTTCTTTCTGGCGGCCGACGCATGAGGACCACTTCCAGCAATAGCACAGGTGGTTAGAGGATTACAGTGGTGGCAAACCCTGCAGGGAACCAACCGTCTGGGGACCATCAGTCCTCTTGCACCTCAGGTCTAGTGGAGCAACTCACAGAACATGCTGGACCCTTCAAAGAGCTTAACAGTGGTATCCAGTGGGCCTCTCCCCGTCCAGATGTTGATCTCAGCATTGGCGGGAGAGCTGTCTAATGAAGACTCGACTGCCCTGCCAATCTCCGGGATGGTGGCAAAGCCTGAATCAGATCCGGAGATGACTACTATGCTTTCCCAGGCCACAGAGAGGATAGGGCTCGAGTGGAAATCTCCACTGCAACCCGAGCCCTCGAGGCAGGATTATTGTTTTCAAGAAGCGCCCCACCATGGTACCTTTCTTCCCAGAAGTGCATGACCAGCTCACCAGGTCATGGACAGCACCTTCTACTGCCAGAATCCAGCCGGTGGACTCCTCCCTCACCACCCTCGACAGCGGTGCAGTGAAGTGGTATTTGGAGATTCCCCCAGTGGAGCAGGCAGTAGCGACGCAATTGTGTCCCATGTCTGTCTCCTGCTGGTGGGCAGACCCAATGCTTCTATCCCGGGCCTATAGGCATTTGTCTGGTCTAACCAGCAGTGCCGATATGGCTTGCAGGGAAGGTGCTTCTGCCTTACACACTATGGCATTACTGCAGGTTTACCATGCCAAGGCAATGAAGGACCTGCATGAGGGTGGTCACGATCCAGCGGTTATGAAGGAACTACGAACCACCACTGACCTCGTGCTCTGAGTGTCAAAGGTCACCGTGAGTTCACTGGGTCGTGTGATGTCCACGCTTATGGTCCAGAAATGCCATCTCTAGCTGAGTCTGGTTGGAATGGGGATTGCCGACAAAAATCGGTTTCTTAATGGTTCTTTCTTACAGTACTAATGCATTAAAGCATCTAACAAGAACGGATCGTTGAAGGGACACTATCCCAAGCAGTGACAGAATCAGAAACTCTGTTAAATTCAAAAACTGAATATGTGAAACGTTTAAACAAACAGTGAATGGAGCTATGAAAAGGAGTCAGTTAACCACCTGATTGAAACCATCAGTGCCGTTTTACAACATGGTCTATTTCGGAGGGAAAGACTCTTTGTCTTTGAACATGGTGTTTTGCGTAAGTTACTGGATTTTGTTGATGGAAAAACTGTTAAAGATTCTTATAATACTAATATGTTGCATAGGTATCAACCGGACCATTCAGAACATCAAAACACAAATTCACAGACACCAAACATGCTATGATGAGTATAGGTGAGGGTACTTTAACTAGTATTTCATTCCACATACAAAAGACAATATACAAGAACAGTAATAATACACACAATGATCTGGGGATATGCATATAAAGGTTTGGCTATGAATTAATGAAAGAAGTCCATTCCTATGGGCATTATGTGTCTGTTTCAAAGTGACTTCAGTGGGGTGAGGTGAATACCATTGGGCCATAAAAGCAGTCTTTTCTTGTAATGTGTCCTTGACGCTATGGTCTGCCTCTGGTTGTTAGTTGTGGCTTCACAGTCATGCTAGTCATGCACAGTCACAAATAATAATGTGTCCGATTTGTTCAGGTGTTACATTTCTGTTTTTCACATTAGTTCTTCACATCGACATCACACTTACATGCCACATTCAAAGATTCAGCGACATAAAAGATCACTTGATTAAAGGTCCTCTAGAAGGGCCTATTATTTTGGGAAGTAAATCTGTAAATAATGTCTTTTTAGCAATTACCTGTCTATTATTTTGATTAATTATAATATAAATAATAATATTATAAATAATGTTAAATAACTTTAAAATATAAACAAACTCACAAATAACAATACAAACAGGACAGTTTTTTTTTTTTTTTTTTTTAAATAAACATTTCCCTTTCTCTTAAGTTACAAAACTTGTGGAATCAAAACTAAATTAGATAGAAATTACTTTTTAAAGCATGCATTTTTGTAATCGGTAGTGAAATAAATTTGAAAGGTAACATTCCCAACCCTTTATTTTGTTTCTGTCAGGTCCATTAAGTCAAGAGAACACAGACAACAAAAATAATTTAGAATTTTTATTGAATAGATTGCAAACAGTTGATGTTCCTGAATCGAAATTTGGCGGTATGGCTCTGTTCAGGGAGTCCTCTGACCTTTCATGAGCACCATGAAATAGCAGAGAGTCAGAGGACAGCAGCAGCAGCAGCATTAGGGAACGCTCACGCAGTTTATGTCACGGTTCATGAATTCGCTCTCTCTCTCTCGTCTATCGTGCTGTTGTGTTTGTGTCTTCCTGTATCGCCGGTGGTTCCTGGATCTTCACCCAGCACCGGATTACCGAGCACAGTCACGAGGATTACACATGCACCGGGATTCAAGGGATCATCACGGGACCAAGCACCATCATCCGTTGTCCACCGAAGTCCCTGTGTCATCAGCCTTGTGTCCGCCCACCTGTGTTTTCCCTGTGATTCGTCGTGCATATCTGACTTTTGTGCTGTTTGTCAATAAACACGCCTTGCGATTACATCCTGTCTCTGTGTTACGTAACAGTTTAGGACTGTGGGAGCTAAAATATCCCCCGTGAACAGAGCAGGCAACATAAAGCAAATGCCACGTTATGTATAAGGAGGAGCTGGGGAGCTGGTGGGCAGCAGAAGCGAGCAGCAGCCTGTATGAGCAACTGAATGTGCTTTAAATAGGGCGCCTTGTTTGAGCTTTGGCCATTGAGCAGCGATGGGAGTTAACCAGCTGGAGCAGATCAGCTGGAGCAGATCAGCTGACAGGACAGTGTTATTAATAAATAGCATTAGCAGCGTCTTGACTACATGGCCTGCCAGAACTGACGCTGACGCTCAATTTCATGTCGGTTTAACTGCAGCTGAAATGCTTAGTATTTTTTCTCATTGCTCTTTCAGTTTTTTCTAGCTTCCATCAAACCAACAGAACATCAATGTGCAATATGATCACCTTGTCACTTTATTTATCAGGACTTTTATAAATGTACTATAACTGGCATGTCAATGTACAAAACTATATCTGGTAAATAATCACTATTGCCACTTATTCTATTTACAGTTGTACTTTTTGTATATACTTACTGTTCCATGTCGATGTGCAGTATCACTTTACTCAGATTGCTCAGTGTGCAATATTATGACTCTCTTGATGTATATACTTTTTTAATTTTGTTCATTTTTAACCACAAATCTTCTGTCGTACATGTTTAATAAAGTGATGAGGCCCTTTGTTAATGAGGTCATGGATCATTGTGTTAAAAAAAAAAAAAAAAAGTGTGTACAATGTGGTCAAAGACTTCCTCTTCTTCATTTCTTTTGTGTCTTCTTCACACATGCAGTGTGGAGGGAACCAGATTTTAAATTGAAGACAACATGAAGATCATACAGCTTCAGCTCTGTAAGTTACATATCATGAATATTTTTAACATACATTCACCAACTTTGCAAATTAAACTATATAATAAGTTGTTTTATTCTTCACACAGTGGTATCGATCTGTTGTCAAGCTGCAGTTTCAGATCTACTGACTGATCTGGGATCAAATGTGATCATAAACTGTGATCTTGATGAAAATGAGGTTTATTGGATTTTACTGAAAACAGCAGATCCTCCAACACTGATTCTACGATCATTCACAACACCGATATCACATTTTTACTTTAATAAAACATTCAGAAACAAATATTCAGTGCAGTTTAAACATCGTCTGGTTATTAATAATGTGACTGCTGATGAATTAGGAGTTTATTACTGTATGAACACACGCACTCCTCCAAAACTCAGCAACAGCACCAGAATATACTTCAACGGTGAGTTCATTTACTCCTGTAGTAATTATAAAACTGTCTGTTCACCAGTGTAATTATTTGTTTGGTATTTATTAATACAGAGTTATATATCAAAAAAAAAAAAAAAAAAAAATATATATATATTTTTTTTTTTTTTTTTTTTTTCTTATGTTATATATATATATATAAAACATAAGGCCTCTCATTGGTCGCTCCACATAAAGATGAATAAGTTATCGATATTCACTTCAGTTCTACAAATCTGCATCATCATCACTGATCTCCAGTAAAGACTGACAGTAACAGACTGGAAACTTTCATTACAGAAACTCAACTGACTGAGTGTCACAATCACACAGTTCTGGAGATTATTGATCAGAATCAAACACAATCACAGATTATTATCATCATATCTGCTCTGATGAACGGACTTCTGCTCATTCTGCTGATTGGTGAGTTATTCTTCTTGAAGAAAATTTTAATTAGAAACTTAAACACTAGTAGTGTGTTTGATCTGAAAATATCAATATGATGCTCTTCTGCAGAACGGAGGAGAAAATATTTTTCATTACTTTGTCTTTTGACTATTAGTTTGGCATGTATGTCTCTACATTTATTATTACAGTTTAAAAATATTGAATCTGAATATTAAAATATTGAATCTTGAAGTTTCAGTATTTTTTGCTGCTGAAAAAACAGAACAGATGGAAGAACATGTTTATGAAGCTGATCTGCAGACAGAAGTTATGTATCAGCCTCGATACGCAAAACCATTACAAGTGCAATAAGGTAAATATGTTAAAAAATTTAAAATTGTAAAATAGTTAATACAATTCATTACTACTATTTCTATAATTATTTAGGGTTTTATTTCTATAAGTTCAACAAATAGTAGACTTTTGTTCAGTTTAATTTTGGTTTAACCATGGCTGAAATGCTAACTGTTTTCCTCATTACTCTTTCAGTTCGCCGCGGTGGACTTTACTTTAAAAAATAGTCATCGAGTCAGCAGCATCTGTGTGTGATTATATAACATGTTCTTATATGATGTGAATTTGCCTAAAGATTTATTCTGTAATATCAAGAGTATTTGGGAGAACTGGGGCTAGTTGTCACACTTCTCCAGTAAAAAAATAAAATAAAACATAATAATAATATTTTGGAAATTTCTGTATAGACGTAAAACTTGGAATTATTTTTATATTTTTTAAGCCACAAAAAAAAAATAAAAAAAAAAAAAAATAAAAAAAAATAAAACTATTATTCTAAATATTTAATATTTTTTAAAAATGTAATATTTCCACCATTAGTGGCCATGGAAAATATACAGTTTAGGAGAAAAAAATGGTTATGATAAACTTAAGTGCTAAACCAAAACTTTAAATATTTTCAACTGTTGGCTCACTTTGCTCACACACAGAGTCTGTCACCTTTGTCTAGAGAAGAGGTTTTCTAAAATCTTTTATACATTATTGTAACTCAGTTCTCATACATCACACGGAAACATAAACACTGTTGTACTTCATGACATGATGCTTATTGTCTGTGAATCTAGATATACATATTTAATATCAGACTATTAGACAACATGTAAAGCAACTTTGTACTTGATACTAAAAAAATTGATACTGAAGTTTATATTTTTGTGAATGTGCAACGGCTAATAAACTGTTTAAATAACATTTACATGTTAAATATGACATTTTCTTTTATTTATAATTCTGGAAACAAGGAAACAAGGAAAGACCCAGATAATGTTCAGTGCAAAACATTCATGTTAAAAATTCAGCCTTTGAATATAACTTTGAGCAAAGCATTGAACCCCCAACTGCTCCCCGGGCACCGCTGCATAAATGGCTGCCCACTGCTGGGTGCGTGCATACACACACACACTTACACACTTTGGATGGGTTAAATGCAGAGCACAAATTCTGAGTATGGGTCACCATACTTGGCTGTATGTCACATCACTTTTTTCAATTCTTTTTGTCTCCTTATCTTGTCCTGTATATCTTCCCTTCCCAAAGCTCAGCTTTAATTGATGCATTCTTTTCATTTTCAACTGCATCAGTGAAATCTGAAAAGCTAGGAAACTAAAGAATTATATTAATTCACAAAATGTGCACTTCCATTTCTTAATGTATATTAAACATGCTTAAAAACGGCTCCCTCAAAGTTTATCTTGTCACACTGTCACTTAGGCCTACAAATTACATGAAACATGCATTTTAGTTCAGAATGGCAAATTAGACAACAGTTTATACATTTGCATCTCTGATTATTCATGTCTTGAAAAAATTTATAAAAACAGCCGTCAAAATGTTTATTTTATCTACTCAAAGCTTATCTTGCACTTTATGACCATCAAGTGAACAGTAAAGAATGCCTACTTTGATTTGATTGGTCACCGTTCACGATCATGTTTTATCTTGGTGTTAAGTAATTTCCCTTTAACAAAAAAAAATATATATATATAAAAAAATAAAATACAGGTAAAAGCATTGGTGTGAGTTCTATATATTAATTCGCATTTATTGCTCTGTCGGTGTTTATTGTTCTGCCACTTTAATATAATCTATATTTGTGTATGTTTATGTTTACCATTTGATTCGTTATGTATGGTTTATGTACTTTGGGTTAAAACACATAGAGGTTTAAAAGAAACATCAACCCTTTTGTCTGAGACATTAGTGTGAACATTATATATATATAAGAAATACAGTATAATCAACACAATTATGTCAGAGCTACAATTTCACTTTCATTTTTGTTTTTATCAATATTGCTTATAGATACTTTAGCTAGTCTTTTCAGATGGTTTTTATGGGTGTAGGCATAAATATCCACTCTTTCACGGTATGACTATGTTACTATTTCACATTTAATTCACCCAAGAAATGTCTTCTGTGCACAAGATGAACTTTTACTGTGTTGTGTAACAGCATGTTGTACTTGTCTTAAGGCTGGTTCTTAGTCACATTGATTCAGTTTGCAGAGGTGGAACCTGATGGCATTATATGTTTTTTATTATTATTATTATTATTATTGTTTTTTTTTTTTTTTTTACTGTAAGGTAGTGTTGTTGTGGTGAAACTCAGCTGAGGATGCTGAAGGTGGAAGAGAGTGCAGCTCATTCACTCATCCTCCTCTTTCTCGCCTCTGGCCTCCAGGGGGCAGTGAGTGAAAAAGTAAGTCAAGATACGAGAATGCAGAAGTGGGATTAAAAAGAAGTGTTGTTTACAATCAAGCAGAAAAGACTTAATCATCTTATTATTATCTGATCTGTTTCATTTACTAGTAATGAGAGGTGCTTCAGGAAAACTCTCAACACCAGGATGTGAGAAGAGCCCAATCAAGTGTTCGTGATATTCAGAGGCCAAAATACGACTCAGGCCCTATTCCAAATGTGCACACCATTTAAAACAGATTTTATGTTTCCAGGTCATGTGACCTGCTGAGGCACTAAAACGACTGAAATGAGTAAACACAATCTAACATTTTTTAACATTCATTAGACATTAAACAATTCAAGTGAATATGTTATTTACATTTCTGTACAAGTAAATAACATAAGACAGCTGTGTATTTGTCTTCAGCTCTACACATTTCTGTCCAAGAAATAACATCAAAAGCAGAGCATTATGTATTATGTCATTGTTATAATCTGTTTTTGTATTTTAAGGTCCTGGTCAGTCTGGTTCTTAAGTACACATGTTCAGTCTTTCTCTTAGTTTGCAGAGGTGTATCACGTGATCTCATTGTTTGATGTTTCATTTTCACTACAGGATTGTGTTGCTGTCTCACCAGGATGCTGGAGATAAAAACACTGCCACAGATAAGAAGAGCCCGATCCCATTTCTCTATAGATTTCTGCTGATACAGTTGAGGTCTCATGATCAAAAGCCTCATTAGACCCTCAAAGAGCCCCAGTGCATGTAAACAGCCCATTATCATTTCTGTGGGACATTCTGAGCATTATTGCAATGTTGTGTTCAGTCTGTTCTTCTTCTCATTAAGCGGCGGTCACTGTGTGTAAACAGTCATGTGCCAAAATTCAGCAGTTTCTACACACAAGGAAGAAGTAGACTAGGTTGAGTGCAGTGTCAGCAACAACTTTATTGTGGGAGATACAGATACTTTCTCAAACTGTGCAACTCGATTATTCAAAAACCCATGCAATACAACAGTTAGACAAACACAAGATACAAACATTCAGAAAGATGCTGCGGTAAATGAGAGCAATGAGAAAATTCACTACATTTTATGTATGTTTATGTGAATATTGAATATTAGAATCCCTCTCTACTTTTGTGCATAAATACTTGAATATTTTGCATACTGATGCATAAAACTACAAGAACAATTCACTGATGACTTACATTCAAGTATATTCTCTCAAAACAAGTCTTATCTTTCTCAAATAAATTGATCTTATTTTAAGGATGTTTGATATTTTTTTATAACTTTTTTTTAGAACATAAAAATACTGTTTGGGTGGCAAAGAGAAGAGTTCAGGACACTGCATAGAGTATATTTGTGACTTCACAGGTAAGATCTGTTCGGATTGTTTTCATAAAACCCAGAAGAGGATTTACATTTGAGACAGAATCTCAGAAAATGTAAATAAGTCATGTAGAGGATGCAAATCTGTTAAAGGTTAAAGACACATCTCATTATAGTTATTGTAGTGAATAATAATAGAGCTGAACTCACAGCATTTTGATGTATTTATTCATTTGTGTACTAAATAAAAGTATATACAATAAAAGAATATAACTACAAAGAATATGCTGCTGGTTTTCATTCAACATATAGATCATCTGTCAACAGCATTTGTGATGTGATATTTTAGACACTTTCTGGTTAAATCTTTTCTGTGTCTATTACTATTGCTAATAACATTAAATTCAGTCATACTGAACCTCTCTCACCTTGTCACAGTGTTGGACTATCAAAATTCACACAAGTCAACTGCTTCAAAACATCATTCAGTAAAATCTGAAATTGAAGATACATGCCAATAAATATTATTTTCAATGAAGATGTGTGCATGTTTTTATTCAGAAAGGCTCTTAATTAATACTTATAATTACACTGATTTGATTTGATTGATAGTTAACATGATTGGTGGTAAAAGTGTTCTGAAGAAGCACAGAAGAAACAGACTAAATGAAAACTCAAAGTAATGCAAAATATTATTTATTTTATCTCCATTTTACTTTTAATCACAGACCTAATCACAAGGAGTAAATGAAACTTATAGAAGATGCTGAAAAAATAATCACACTGAAAAATAAAGATCATTTGATAAGCTTTTAACACTTCAGATTTACCAGTGAACAATGAACATTAGCTGTTAACAAAATTATTTATTTCTTATTCAGTTGATGTAAATATACAGTACTATGCATGTGACAATTATCATAAAATAAGAAAAACTGTGAAACAAAACTGTTTAAGTTAATTTGATTTAGTTAATAGAAATAATTTTCCTTTTCACAAGTGTATAAAACTTGTAATAGTATATACATAACATCTTATCACAATTCTAATAGAGTCACATGTTTAACAGCATCATTTTCTGAACTCTCACATCCCTGCTCCCATTGTGTCTCAATACATTGTATAATTTATCATCACTATCAAGAACATCAATAATTCAGATCTTCCAGTGACGTCCTCATGCTGACCTGAAAGAGAGAAACAAAAATCAAACATACAGCCTCACATTAATTTGCCATTCAAAATTAATTCATATTCATATCTTATAGTCATATTGGCATATACAGTAGGTTTGGTTTTGTGTGTTTCCATTGTGGTTATATTAATCAGATTGAACTATTTGGCCCACATTAGTTGTAAATCTATTATTTATCATTGTTATCAATCCAACAAATACCTGGCACATAAATAAGAGCAGTTTGTATTGTATGGATTATATTATTGTTGTATTGTGTTTCTGTATTAAATGGACTTAATGAATTTGAAGCCTGTTCTAATAGAGATCAGACTGGTTCTCAAATACATAGATATGTGTCATCTAATAGACCACATGCCTAACAATATATAATTTAATTAACATTCTGTCCTCCAAAACGTTTTTAAGCCAGCTGTTCTTCTGAAAGTCATTGTACAAGTAGGATGGTTGGTCAGTGTTGTTTGTCCCGCCCCTCGTCCATAGATTACACAGCTGGGTAAAAAGTAACAGTGATGAGCGCTTCATTTCTTTGGTTTTACCCAAAGTTGAACAGTTTTCAACTCTTAGCAAAAAAACTATATATATTTTTTTTTTTTTTTTTTTAAATGTCATTACAATTCAGTGCCATCAGTTTGTCAAAAAGAACACTGAACATCTTACCCACAATTTACACATGGTAGGAAGCAGGTGTAAATTTATTTCGTACCAACTAAGATTTTGAAAATACAAACATTTTCATGAATTCTAACGTTTACATCAGAACGGCTTCATGAATGATTTACACTAAAACTCATTTAGCTTGTTTCATTAATGAGGTCCTTTGTCTGTATGTCCTCCTTTCCTACTATTTTCTCTAACCTCCTCACCTCTTCTTCTAGTGAAATTTTCCACTAGATCCCTGGTTTCAATCATTAAGTCAGCCATCTTATACAATATTGTTAGACACTTCCATCTCAGTAGAGTCACAACGGTTTAAGATGAATGCTGAGCAACAGAATTAGCTGGATTTCACCCTCCACGCACAGACAATACAAGTGAGGAAAGTTTCAAGTTCAAGATCTAGTAAAGCTAGAAGACTAACTAAATGCCATACAAATGTCTTGAATAGACACTCCATGTGCAAGTCCAAGAGGAGGCCATGGCTCTGGTGGAGTAGGCTCCACCTGCAATAGGGCATTCCTAGCCATGAGAGCTGTATAACAAAGAGATCAAATCTGTGTTCCAATGGGACAGTCTTTGCTAGATACTGGTAGTCCTTTTGAGTGGCTATTGAAGGACAAAAAGCTGCTCATCTGATCTGAATTGGGCAGATCGCTCAAAAGCATAGTTCATGCATGAGGCAGAGCATCTGATAAACTTCGGAATTCCCCATATTCAATCCTTCAGGGGGAAAAATCTTCAGTGTGAGTTAGAGTGCTGTATATGAAATAAGTCAATGGGGTGGACAGTGAATGAACTGCTGCGTGTCGGCTTGCCACTTGGACGAGAACCTTGCTGCTTCAGAAAGGGTTACACTTTGGCCACAATGTCTTGGGTGTCACAGCTGCTCAGGTTTTCTGTGAGAGGAGGTGGATCTACAGTTTTGCCTGTTGGAACGTTGAGTGGAACATTGAGTTGAAGAGGTGAGTGATGAAGTTTTGTGTGAAGACAGCAGCTGACTTTAAGGAGGAAATACCATTCAATACACCTATAGCAGTTCAGAATGCATCTATTTTACATGCTTGAACATCATTGGCCATATTTACTTCACGTT
Source organism: Carassius auratus (assembly GCF_003368295.1). Lineage (NCBI taxonomy): Eukaryota > Metazoa > Chordata > Actinopteri > Cypriniformes > Cyprinidae > Carassius > Carassius auratus. Next base: position 9,588,455 of record NC_039289.1, read on the forward strand.
TGATTATTTCGCAAAGAAAGTAGTGTCCCCATAGTGTCAGTTACTGAATCTTGAGAGACTTAGCAACTGTGTGAGCCTTTTTTACTTTATGAATTAAATTAAAACTGTTTTTCAAAATAATAAAAAATAGATCTAATTAAAGAATGTCCTTATGTTATAACATTTACTATCCATAACATTACCTTGTCGTGAAAATACAAAAAATTATAAATAAATAGTTAACACTCCTGCCATATTTCTGACAAAGAGCTCTTAATTACTTTTTATTTAATCAGAAAACAGCCTACTTCTGTGTTTGTTTGTTTTTTGTTTTAGTTTTTACCTTCAGTTGGATGGTGCAGTTCCAGCATCTACCAGCAGGGTCTAAAAGGAAACTGGTAACCACCTTGACCCCCTGGTTTCTTATACTATTAAATTTGACATCTTTCTTATCCATCTATTTCGCTATTTTTTGGAAACTCATGAAAACACAATCGTGATTTTGTTGTTGTTGAAGCAAACAGTTGGAACAAATGATAATTGTCATAGTTTCCTTTTTTTTCTGCAACAGTTCTCTATTTTTAACCCGTGGTTCTATGACGACTTCTGGCTACAGAAAACCCAGAAACGTGTTAAGGTTCAGAGTCTCACAATTTCATTGTTTTTGGACAAAGTTTTACTTTGTAATATCATGTGAAATATATCGGGGCACAATGATCTTTGGGTAGATTCATGATTCCTTAAAGAAAATTGTGTTTTCACAAAACGAGCTGTGCTTCCCACCGATTTGACTTCAGATCTGCCGCTATACAAACAAAAAGTGATCAGGTTCGCGCTCATATTTGCATTTGGCCTGGTTTGTTTTAGTTACTTACACTTAAGAAAAAGTAATATACTTCAAGTTTATTTTACTAAGTATACTTAAGTAAAGTTCAATATATATCAATATATATATATATATATATATATATATATATATATATATATATATATATATATATATATATATATCACAAATATATATATGTTTTTTTTCCTCATCATGACGTATTTTAAGACTGATGCGACTTAAACTCAGGTGCGACTTATAGTCCGAAAAATACGGTACTTGCATTAACTGTCGTGTCTGTAACAGCCTATTTAGGAACCGTGGCAAACTGAAGGTTTAAAAAGTTTTAACAGACTCACTTTCTCTCATTTTTATGACTATATTGCAAGTTAAATGTTACCTTTAGCGGAATTTGTAGCACAGCTTTCAATGTTTCTTTCTTGTGCAGAATATTGGTAAGGCCTGTTGCCTCTTCAGTGTCAGCCTCTGAGAAGCACGTTTTTTTCTGGCACCCAGGGTAACAAATAAGATTTCATTTTGAAAGCATGAAAGGCACGTTAGGATTAATCATTTTCTGGAAGTGTGAACATATATTTATCAAAATTTGGATTTGGGATAACCTCCAAACCAAAATATTAGAAAAAAAAAAAAAAAAAAAAAAAAATATATATATATGTATATATATATATATATATATATATATATATATATATATATATATATATAAATGTTAGTGCTTTGTGAAATACTTAGAGCAAAAATGTAGGAGTCCTAAATTTAGGTCTTACATGCCCACTATTTTTAAGATTTTCTCCTAAATCTGCAAGTTATACAGTCTATGGTTGAGATACTTTTAGCCTTAATATGTTTTGTGAATACAGGCCCTGGGGTCTCTTTTATAAACGTTGCACAAAAGGGCCATCTAAAATGCGTACACAATTTTCCACTCACATATTGGGATCTATAAAAAAATTAACTTGCCGTAAATATGAACACAACTAGAGACAATTTATAAGAGACATGCCACTTCCTCAATCCTCAATACAACTATATAAGGAAAAACCGTAACGGCAAAGATGGCGGTTGTATGCACATGTCCCGCCCCTCCTGCTGGAAAGCCAATCATCTGCTTTTAACAGTCAAACCGGGAAATATTTAAGCCTATCGTCTGGTTCCACTGATGCATTCGCACAGTTGAGGTTTTGCGACAGCCGAGAAGATTTGGCGACAGCGAGTTGTGGTGTGTGCAAGATCACATGGAATCCACATAGAAGAGGGTGATAACAACGCAAATTCAAAAAAGATTGTTCTGTACACTGATAAAATCCACATAGAAGAGGGTGATAACAACGCAAATTCAAAAAAGATTGTTCTGTACACTGATAAAACAAATGACATTGAGCATTTGTTTAAGTGCTTGGCACAACACAGGCCTTCTGCATAGAGACGTAAATGAAGTTGGTGTAGTGTTGGTGTTGTGGTACGCACTCTTTTACCTGGAGTGAGAAAAGTTTTTAATTTTTTGACATTTACATTAAATATTCGACTCTGTTTAACGGAGATGAAATTACATAAAGTCATTACGCAGATGTAAAAAATGTTGGACAATTAAAGAATTTAGGCATGTTTATAGGATGCGCTTGATCACTTTTCCTGTGGTGTGCTTTAATAACAGCAAGAAGTGCTTTAGGTGCACAATAATTAATCTTCAAACTAAACTGCAGATCTCATGTTGAGAGAAAATATTTTTGTGAGAACAGTGATCAAGGATGCACACTTCGATATTGTACATAGTCATTGGTTTAAAAAACAAAAACAAAAACAAAAAAAAAACTTTTGTGCGTACGCAAAATCTACCATTTGTGCATACGTACACTTTTAGGATGAAATCTTTGGAGAGTTTGATAAATGAGACCCCTGGCCTTGGCTTTACGCAAGGATTTAAATGTTAAGCGGAGTATCCAGATGACCGGAGGAGGGCAGTAATTAGACAGTGATGCGTCTAGCCTGCCACAAATTATATAAGAAGAAGAGGATTTGCGTACCAAACAACCGCGAGAGCTAACCGCACTGTATGCTTTCGACTCACTCTCGCGATAGTTTGATTTTTATAAACCGAAATCTATCTGCGTAATAGCTTACTTTCAGTTTTCCTACAAATATCATTTTAGAAATAGTATGTAAAATATCCATTATTAATATCGGGACACCATGATCATCGGGTATGTTTATATTTTTTCAGTGTCATTCTGTTTCATCGAAACGATTTGTAGGCTACTTCCCACACGTTTCACTTCAGATCTGCCGCGATAGGTGAAAAAGTGATAGTTTGCTCGCATGTGCATTTGGCCTGGTTTGTTTTGGCTCTCACTTAAACTAGCATTAGTAAAAAAGTATTTGTATTATCATTAATTCATTATTCGTGGTCTGATTAGTTAACGATGGATAAATACTCAAAGAAATAGCTTTAACTATTGTTTTGATCTAACCATTAGCATTAGCATAGAGGATGGGTGATAATACTTCCTTAGCCTCTTAAGACCCTGCGGCCTCATATGAGGACATTATATTTTAGTGAATTTCTCAGAGACTGTACATACCACAGTTTTAAGTCTGGATGTCTTGTACAGAACACATTCAAGGATTTTCAGAGATACCAAATGATTGAATGTTTACCATGACCATTCCCTCTCTTTGGTCATAAAAAATGTCTGAAACTGTGTATCATAAATCAACATCTCAGGAAAATGTTATGGGGTTCAAATCAAAATATGAAACATTTTGGGAACAAATTAACAGGCAAAATAATTATATTTCAATATTCTATGATATACTGTATTATTATGAAAATCTTAAAAATTACACTCATTTTATGTTGCCCCAAAAACACATAAATATGCAAATTATATTTAGTTTATAGATACATTATATACAATGAGAACCTGTTTATGGCCATTTTACACATAACAGTTGAGAATCATCTTTAAACAAAGATTGGTTAAAAAAAAAAAAAATGAAACTAAAAATCTATTCATGATTTTTTTTTAAAATCGAATGTTTTTGCCTATGCATGGTCATTCATGTCTTTTTTTTATTTATTTTTTTTTTTAAGAGAATGAGTCCGAATTTTTTCTTACGAGGACATAGCATAAGAGTTTGACTCCGAACCCTAAGGTTGTGGTTTCGAGTCTCGGGCCGGCAATACCACGACTTAGGTGCCCTTGAGCAAGGCACTGAACCCCAACTGCTCCCTGCTTAAATGGCTGTCCACTGATCCCATTGCTGTGTGTTCACTGCTGTGTGTATGCACTTTGGATGGGTTAAATGCAGAGCTATAGTAAGTAATAAAAACAGCAGCAACACCTTGCCACAGTTGTGATAGAGGCATTTTACCCTAAGCAAGGGCTGTTTAATTGGTGGCCCGTCAATCATCTTCAGATATTTGAGATATCCGCAAATTTAATTGAGTATAATGACCTAGCTACGGTCATATCTTCACGCGAGAAATAGCACAGAGACTGGATAAAGTTGATTTTCAAATGGAGTTTGAAAGGCTGCACGTTCGATTTTCCACATACTATGGTGAGCCGCTTCAGCAGAAAAGAACGCACACAATTATGTTAAAATGTGCAGTTATGGCAAGTTACCTCGTAAACACGGTCTTAAACGAGTCCTAAATGACCATAACATGTTGAGAGAAAAGCGAATGTTTGTGTCAGATCCGCCGCATGTGCATCAGGTTTTAAAGAGATAGTAGGGCGGGGAATCAATTCCAAAAAGAATCGATTCCTTGATTCCGAGGCGTTCGGAATTTAGAGTCGATTCCAAAGGTTGCATTTTAGAATTTTAGAATGTAGCCTTCCGTTTCAGAAGCACAATTCACCAAATACATAATTACAAAAGTTTTGAGATAAAAGATTATTTTCAATTTTAAATAATAATAATAATAATAATAATAATATATATATAAAAAAAATAACGATTCGAAGATTATTTTATGGTGGAACTGGCTTGTCCACAATTTTGAGCGCTGCATGACAGAATAGATCATGACGTCATTGGGGGTCTTGATTGTATTACCATCTAAAATACTATTTTTTTTTTTTATTCATTTCTATCAGCCAATGATAATTATAAATAATATGTCACGAGCTTAGATCAGTGGCCGAGAGCGCATCTGATTGACAGATAAACCATGAGCTCTATCAGTCATAATGTTCTGGTTATTTTGTTTCAGTGTACAGTTTGTTAATATTGTGCAAAGTATACCAAATAAATGTAATCATTCAGGTGAACTGTGCACATTTATTCTAGACACTTCATGTCTTATATTCTTATTAGATTCATGCGATAAACGCATGTCCCTGCGGATCTGGGCTATGAATAATTTCACGTGCAAAGCTGAAAAAAATAAAATAAATTCAGCTTCATATTATAGATACATTATACGACCTATCCTGCAGTTATCATGGTGAGATTAGGTTCCTTTAATCTAAAAAAAAAAAAAAAAAGATTTGTAAAATACTCGAAAACAACAGTGAGGAATCGATTCTCAGGACCAGGGATTGGAATCAGAATCGATTCACAGCCCTAAGAGATAGCAATGCTTTTAAAAGCAGGCAAATGTTTTAAACATCATAAACCCATATTTTTAACCAACAACCAGACATGGATGTCATGTAGGCTAATAAAATTTGTTTAATGGGGCTAAATTTGTATTTAAAGTGATTTCAATTCAATAAAAACATTAGAAATTGATAAGGTTATATAACCTTTTCTTTCCATGGATATTCGCACAGCAAATACATTATAAACATTATCACTAAAAAACTATTGTTATAGTCACTGAAGCTGTATACACTGTGAATTTAATCTCATGTACATTGTAAGTGCATCTGTGCTTTGTTGTTTATGATGAGAGAACTCTTGGAATTCAGTCAGAAAACGTGCGCGCACTCAAAACTGATGACTTACAGCGACGACTCATCTGAACACCTGTGATTGGCCATTGCATTCCTAAGCTCAACAGAATTGCGTCTGATTGGTTAAAGTGCGCACCACTGTATAAACGCCTAAAATGAAATGCGGTGCAACACGAGCAGATCTTAATTTGATGCCACAATCGACAATGTCTGTTCATTTTCACTTTGTTAGCAACAGATTTAACTGACTTAATGTGTTTGTGCAGGGGCATTTTTGTCCAATTTAGTGGCATTTTTGCCCCAAGTCTCCATGCCCAGGAAAAGGCTAAGCCTTCCCCAGCCTTACTGTGCATTCACACTGCCGGTGTTGAGAGTGTCAAAGTGGCCCAAAGTAATTCATTTTCAATGTAAGCCGGTGTCGAGCAGCGGCAGGGAGCGGCGCGGTGCGACTTGGCCGTTGAGAGCATCGAGGAGAGTTGAAATCAAGGCAACTTTATTGGTAATGAGCTTTGACGCGTTTGGGCGGCAACCAATCAGAACGTAGAAGTCCACAGCTTGAGAGGATTCCAGAGTTTTTTTTCCAAATAATGATTCCAAATAAATAGTTAACACTCCTGCGATATTTCTGACAAAGAGCTCTTAATTACTTTTTATTTAATCAGAAAACAGCCTACTTCTGTGTTTGTTTGTTTTTTATTTTAGTTTTTCCTTCAGTCGGGTGGTGCAGTTCCAGCATCTACCAGCAGGGTCTAAAAGGAAACTGGGGCATGTTCAAGTTCAAAACGGTGCGCAACGTTTTGCTACTGTTTCCGTGTTGAATGTCATGTTTCCTGGAAACGGCATGCAGCGGTGTGCAACGGGGTTTGAGATGCATTTTCTCATTATGCAGGCCTTTGTCTTCTCAAGTGTAAATCACAATGATATTCATGATAGTTGATGCCTACTCGCATATGACTTTTACCAACAAAAAGTGTCTTAGAAAATTTAAATCAATATATTGTTTTCTGTGAGTGAGTAAACAAGATGATTTTCACATAATTTAGAAAGAAAAATTCTAGGCTACAAGCTCCAGTTCTCAACAATCCCGGGAACCAATGTTATGTATGTGTTTTATTGCCTTATTCAAGTGAAATAACATTTTTAGTTTTTCCACTAACCATGCATGACATTTTTTTTTTTTTCACAAATACAATCATGTACATACATGCATTTCACATATTATTATAGCCCAGTTTGTGCTGATTACAGTGATATTAGACTTTACCCATTTAGATATTTATAAGAAACTGAAAAAAGCACAAATATCAGGGCATGACAAAACTTCTCCAGGCCCCAAAAATACCCTTAGACTCCAGAGGGTTGAGCACCACACTTAAGTAGAAGTACTAAAGTATTCAACATTTGTTGTACTTAAGTTTTGCAAGTAGTTTATTTTAAAATTTACTACTCAAGTACTGAAAGTAAAAGAACAAGTATTGTGTTATGTAGTTATTAAAGAAAGTAGTCAAAAGTTTGAACTTTGTTTTTATTATTTCAAATGATTAACCTAAAGGACAAACACAATTCCTTTGACTGTAACTTTTTGTAAACAAAAAACAGATTAAAGGGTTAGTTCGCCCGATTTGCAAAATTATGTTATTAATAACTTACCCTCATGTTGTTTCAAACTCATAAGACCTTTTTTGGAACACAGTTTAGGATATTTTAGATTTAGTCCGAGAGCTCTCAGTCCCTCCATTGAACCTATGTGTACGGTATACTGTCCATACTGTCCATACTGTCCAAAACATCATCAAAGTAGTCCATGTGACATCAGAGGGTCAGTTAGAATTTTTTGAAGTATATGTAATGGCGTCATTGGCGTTGACTGCAAGCCTTCGGTTTACCTGAGCTCATAACACTAGCACAGAATCAGTTCAGAATCAATCACCAAAAGAATCAGTTCGGTTCAGACGCTCTGTGTGTCAGTCTGCTTCACGCTGAATCACACATGCGCAGTATCATCAGCTCCTCGGTTCTCGAATCGGACACGTCTGACAGAAACGGTTCTTGACTCGTGAACGAGTCAATCTTTCGTTCGTTATCTGGCTCGGCTCTGTGTTCATCTTCAGTTCTCTCTTCACAGCAGTTCAGTCAGTGTACTGTTTGAGTAAATGAATTACTCCGGGATATTTGTTTGTTTTAACTCAGAGGGAGTGTCAGCCACATTAAAAAAAGTTAACAGCTTAAGTCATTTGTGGATTAATGCATATTAGAGACCCGAACCGTTTCAAATGATTCAGATCGATTTGGTGAACTGGTTCAAGAAGATCCGGTTACATCGAATGATTTTGAAATCTCACAACAGACATGGAAGAGAAGACAATGCTGAATAAAGTCGTAGTTTTTGCTATTTTTGGACCAAAATGTATTTTCGATGTTTCAAGAAATTCTAACCGACCCTCTGATGTCACATGGACTACTTTGATGATGTTTTTCTTACCTTTCTGGACATGGACAGTATACCGTACACACAGTTTGAATGGAGGGACTGAGAGCTCTTGGACTATATCTAAAATATCTTAAACTCTGTTCCGAAGATAAACGGAGGTCTTACTTGTTAGGAAAAAAATGAGGGTGAGTTATTAATGACAAAATTTTCATTACTGGGTGATTTAACCCTTTAAGCTGATGTGTGTTATTATTTGAAGTCACTTCCCATCATGCTTTTGCAAGAGTATTGATCACTAATCACTAGTGATCCGTTCTGCTCATCTCAAACAAGACTGTTGCCAATGTCATGATCTACATGGTTAACAAGGAAGTTTTCTTCTTCTGTTTCTGCAGTTGGTGCTTCATCTCTGCATTTGTAGTGCTGATTAACAAAGGTGAGCACCTAAATTAAAATTTTATTATAAATTCTTGTATCGTGTATTGATGGCCGATTCCTGATTGTGTATTTACAATTAAAGTTTGTGTGATTTCAGTCTGTCTGCAGGTCCCAGTCGAGGGGTTTATCGGTGGTTCTGTTGTCCTGCCGTGTTCTTCGGATGAACATGATCTTAAACTTCAAGATATTAATGTGTTTTGGAGAGACAAAGACAGTGAGATTGTTTATGATATAATTAGCGGTAAAGATTCAGTAGAGCGACAGAATCCACAGTACAAGAACAGAGCTGAAACCTTCCCAGAGGAGTATGAGAGAAGAAACTTCTCCATTAAACTCATCAATCTGAATCACACTGATGAAGGAGAGTTTAGCTGCTTCATCACACACACAGATGAACTCCGTACTATACAGCTGATCCTTAAGGGTACAAAAAAGTGAAAAAAAAAAGCTTTAAATTAAAAACAACCCGTTTTTTTATTGCAGTGCAATAATAGTTTTTTTTTTTTTTTTTTTTTTTTTTTTTTTGCAGAATCAACAGCAGAAAAAGGAAACAAAACAACTGAACAAGAAAATGAAGGACCACAAACACAGTCAGATTGGATGAAGATATTGATCTGTGTGGTTGTTTTTTTATTACTTGCATTAACTGTCGTGTCTGTAACAGCCTATTTAGGAACTGTGGCAAACTGAAGGTTTAAAAAGTTTTAACAGACTCACTTTCTCTCATTTTTATGACTATATTGCAAGTTAAATGTTACCTTTAGCGGAATTTGTAGCACAGCTTTCAATGTTTCTTTCTTGTGCAGAATATTGGTAAGGCCTGTTGCCTCTCCAGTGTCAGCCTCTGAGAAGCATGTTTTTTCTGGCACCCAGTGTAACAAATACGATTTCATTTTGAAAGCATGAAAGGCACGTTATGATTAATCATTTTCTCTTCCACAGCTCATGCCACACTCACAGGTGCAGTGTGAATCAAGTATTACACTGTCTGTATTGTTATATTCTCATTGACAGAAATCAGCGTGCACTGTTTGTTCTTAATGCATAAAAATGAGATTTAGTTGTTCAGTTTCCACAAACATGTGAACAACGCACTTTTTTTTGTAGGCTAAAATTTTATTAAGCAGCAATGTAAAGTTACTACATATCTCAGACGATAAACCATATTTGAGGTCGATGAATGTAAGGTGAGCATATGGATGTCCTGCCCAATGTACTATATTACCACATAAATCAGCCATAAATGATTTATCCATCACGGACAGTGATTTTGCCACTTCATCTGTATTTTCATGTGTATTTTTTTTTCTTACTGCGACTAAGCGTTTTGGTAATATGCAAATAAACAGCCTTTTAATTAGCAGAAAAATCATGGCTGATAGTAAGACATGCAAAGATAAAAGAAAATCAAACTGGAAGTGTGAACATATATTTATGAAATATTTGGGATTTGGGATTTGGGATAACCTCCAAACCAAAATATTAGGAAATATATATATATAAATACTTAGAGCAAAAATGTAGGAGTCCTAAATTTAGGTCTTACATGCCCACTATTTTTAAGATTTTCTCCTAAATCTGCAAGTTATACAGTCTATGGTTGAGATACTTTTAGCCTTAATATGTTTTGTGAATACAGGCCCTGGGGTCTCTTTTATAAACGTTGCACAAAATGGCCATCTAAAATGCGTACACAATTTTGCACTCACATATTGGGATCTATAAAAAATTAACTTGCCGTAAATATGAACACAACCAGAGACAATTTATAAGAGACATGTCACTTCCTCAATCCTCAATACAACTATATAAGGAAAACCCGTAACGGCAAAGATGGCGGTTGTATGCACATGTCCCGCCCCTCCTGCTGGAAAGCCAATCATCTGCTTTTAACAGTCAAACCGGGAAATATTTAAGCCTATCGTCTGGTTCCACTGATGCATTCGCACAGTTGAGGTTTTGCGTCAGCCGAGAAGATTTGGCGACAGCGAGTTGTGGTGTGTGCAAGATCACATGGAATCCACATAGAAGAGGGGGATAACAACGCAAATTCAAAAAAGATTGTTCTGTACACTGATAAAATCCACATAGAAGAGGGTGATAACAACGCAAATTCAAAAAAGATTGTTCTGTACACTGATAAAATCCACATAGAAGAGGGTGATAACAACGCAAATTCAAAAAGAGTGTTCTGTACACTGATAAAATCCACATAGAAGAGGGTGATAACAACGCAAATTCAAAAAAGAGTGTTCTGTACACTGATAAAATCCACATAGAAGAGGGTGATAACAACGCAAATTCAAAAAAGAGTGTTCTGTACACTGATAAAACAAATGACATTGAGCATTTGTTTAAGTGCTTGGCACAACACAGGCCTTCTGCATAGAGACGTAAATGAAGTTGGTGTAGTGTTGGTGTTGTGGTACGCACTCTTTTACCTGGAGTGATAAAAGTTTTTCATTTTTTGACATTTACATTAAATATTCAACTCTCTTTAATGGAGATGAAATTACATAAAGTCATTACGCAGATGTAAAAATGTAGGACAATTTAAGAATTTAGGCATGTTTATAGGATGCGCTTGATCACGTTTCCTGTGGTGTGCTTTAATAACAGCAAGAAGTGCTTTAGGTGCACAATAATTAATCTTCAAACTAAACTGCAGATCTCATGTTGAGAGAAAATATTTTTGTGAGAACAGTGATCAAGGATGCACACTTCGATATTGTACGTAGTCATTGGTTTGAAAAAAAAATAAAATAAAAAATAAAAAAAACTTTTGTGCGTACGCAAAATCTACCATTTGTGCATACGTACACTTTTAGGATGAAATCTTTGGAGAGTTTGATAAATGAGACCACCGGCCTTGGCTTTACGCAAGGATTTAAATGTTAAGCGGAGTATCCAGATGACCGGAGGAGGGCAGTAATTAGACAGTGATGCGTCTAGCCTGCCACAAATTATATAAGAAGAAGAGGATTTGCGTACCAAACAACCGCGAGAGCTAACCGCACTGTATGCTTTCGACTCACTCTCGCGATAGTTAGATTTTTATAAACCGAAATCTATCTGCGTAATAGCTTACTTTCAGTTTTCCTACAAATATCATTTTAGAAATAGTATGTAAATTATCCATTATTAATATCGGGACACCATGATCATCGGGTATGTTTATATTTTTTTCAGTGACATTCTGTTTCATCGAAACGATTTGTAGGCTACTTCCCACACGTTTCACTTCAGATCTGCCGCGATAGGTGAAAAAGTGATAGTTTGCTCGCATGTGCATTTGGCCTGGTTTGTTTTGGCTCTCACTTAAACTAGCATTAGTAAAAAAGTATTTGTATTATCATTAATTCATTATTCGTGGTCTGATTAGTTAACGATGGATAAATACTCAAAGAAATAGCTTTAACTATTGTTTTGATCTAACCATTAGCATTAGCATAGAGGATGGGTGATAATACTTCCTTAGCCTCTTAAGACCCTGCGGCCTCATATGAGGACATTATATTTTAGTGAATTTCTCAGATACTGTACATACCACAGTTTTAAGTCTGGATGTCTTGTACAGAGCACATTCAAGGATTTTCAGAGATACCAAATGATTGAATGTTTACCATGACCACTCCCTCTCCTTGGTCATCAAAAATGTCTGAAACTGTGTATCATAAATCAACATCTCAGGAAAATGTTATGGGGTTCAAATCAAAATATGAAACAGGACGTTGATTTCATACATTTCCTCATATAAGTACACTGGTACATGTTTATTACACATTTTGGGAACAAATGAACAGGCAAAATAATTATATTTCAATATTCTATGATATACTGTATTATTATGAAAATCTTAAAAATTACACTTATTTTATGTTGCCCCAAAAACACATAAATATGCAAATTATATTTAGTTTATAGATGCATTATATACAATGAGAACCTGTTTATGGCCATTTTACACATAATAGTTGAGAATCATCTTTAAACAAAGTCTGGTAAAAAAAAAAAAAATGAAACTAAAAATATATTCATGATTTTTTTTTTTTAATCTAATGTTTTTGTCTATGCATGGTCATTCATGTCTTTTTTTTCTTTTCTTTTTTTTTTTTTTTAAGAGAATGAGTCCGAATTTTTTCTTACGAGGACATAGCATAAGAGTTTGACTCCGAACTCTAAGGTTGTGGTTTCGAGTCTCGGGCCGGCAATACCACGACTTAGGTGCCCTTCAGCAAGGCACTGAACCCCAACTGCTCCCTGCTTAAATGGCTGTCCACTGATCCCATTGCTGTGTGTTCACTGCTGTGTGTATGCACTTTGGATGGGTTAAATGCAGAGCTATAGTAAGCAATAAAAACAGCAGCAACACCTTGCCACAGTTGTGAGGGAGGCATTTTACCCTAAGCAAGGGCTGTTTAATTGGTGGCCCGTCAATCATCTTCAGATATTTGAGATATCCGCAAATTTAATCGAGTATAATGACCTAGGTACGGTCATATCTTCACGCGAGAAATAGCACAGAGACTGGATAAAGTTGATTTTCAAATGGAGTTTGAAAGGCTGCACGTTCGATTTTCCACATACTATGGTGAGCCGCTTCAGCAGAAAAGAACGCACACAATTATGTTAAAATGTGCAGTTATGGCGAGATACCTCGTAAACACGGTCTTAAACGAGTCCTAAATAGATAAGGGAATTAAGGGAAGTCGTGGCCTAATGGTTAGAGGGTTGGACTCCCAATCGAAGGGTTGTGAGATCAAGTCTCGGGCCGGACGGAATTGTGGGTGGGGGGAGTGCATGAGCAGTTCTCTCCACCTTCAATACCACGACTTAGGTGCCCTTGAGCAAGGCATCGAACCCCTAACTGCTCCCCGGGTGCCACAGCATAAATGGCTGCCCACTGCTCCGGATGTGTGCTCACAGTGTGTGTGTGTGTTCACTGTGTGCATTTCGGATGGGTTAAATGCAGAGCACAAATTCTGAGTATAGGTCACCATACTTGGCTGAATTTCACTTCACTTAAATGACCATAACATGTTGAGAGAAAAGCGAATGTTTGTGTCAGATCCGCCGCATGTGCATCAGGTTTTAAAGAGATAGTAGGGCGGGGAATCAATTCCAAAAAGAATCGATTCCTTGATTCCGAGGCGTTGGGAATTGAGAGTCGATTCCAAAGGTTGCATTTTAGAATTTTTTGGATGTAGCCTTCCGTTTCAGAAACACAATTCACCAAATCCATAATTACAAAAGTTGTGAGATAAAAGATTATTTTCAATTTTAAATAAAATATATATATATATACCAATTTTGAGCCCTGCATGACAAAATAGATCATGACGTCATTGGGGGTCTTGATCGTATTACCATCTAAAATACTATTATTTTTTTTTTACATTTCTATCAGCCAATGATAATTATAAATAATATGTCACGAGCTTAGATCAGTGGCCGAGAGCGCATCTGATTGACAGATAAACCATGAGCTCTATCAGTCATTAAAGGGGGGGGTGAAATGCTATTTCATGCATACTGAGTTTTTTACACTGTTAAAGAGTTGGATTCCCATGCTAAACATGGACAATGTTTCAAAAATTAAGTTGTACGTTTGAAGGAGTATTTCTGTTCCAAAAATACTCCTTCCGGTTGTCACAAGTTTCGGAAAGATTTTTCGAGTATGGCTCTGTGTGATGTTAGATGGAGCAGAATTTCCTTATATGGGTCCTAAGGGCGCGTCTGCCGGAAGAGCACGCGCTCCAGTATAGCAGAGCACTGAGAGGCGGAGCACAGACATTCATTCAGTGATCAGAGCGAGAGCGTCGCGAAATGTCACAAAAGAAGTGTGTTTTTGGTTGCCAGGGCAAGACAACACTGCAGAGATTACCAAAAAAAAAAAAACTGCATTAAGGGACCAGTGGATGGAGTTTATTTTTACAGAGCATCAACGGAGTTGTGCAAGTGTTTTTGTTTGTTCCCTGCATTTCGAAGATGCTTGTTTTACAAACAAGGCCCAGTTTGATGCCGGATTTGCGTATCGTTTATTTCTTAAGGATGATGCAATCCCAACGAAAAAGGGTCACGATCGTGTGTTGGAACCGCAGGCGGTGAGTAAAACTGCTTAAAATATCTCTGCCTCCTTGTTAGTGCGTCCCCTCCCATGCCGGAGACCCGGGTTCGAGCCCCGCTCGGAGTGAGTCGTTGCTGCTGCTGCTCTCGTTCAGTTTCAGCCTCGGGATCTGATTCTGGATCATAAATAAATGGCTGAATCTGACTGTTAGCCATGGTTTGTTTTGGATGATGGTTTTCCCTCACGGTAATGTCACAGCTTCCACATGCTCTCAACGCAAAAGCCTACTGGCGCTCGTGATTCTTTAGCTCCGCCCACACGTCACGCCTCCAGCCGGTCATGTTTTTCCGGGAAAAATTGGTACAGACTATCTTTCTCTTATGAATATAATAAAACTAAAGACTTTTTGGAGTTATGAAGGATGCAGTACTACTCTATAGGTACACAATATTAACAGGATATTGAGTGAAAACGAGCATTTCACCCCCCCCCCCCCTTTAATGTTCTGGTTATTTTGTTTCAGTGTACAGTTTGTTAATATTGTGCAAAGTATACCAAATAAATGTAATCATTCAGGTGAACTGTGCACATGAGCATATCTTAATTTGATGCCACAATCGACAAGTTCTGTTCATTTTCACTTTGTTAGCAACAGATTTAACTGACTTAATTTGTTTGTGCAGGGGCATTTTTGTCCAATTTAGAGGCATTTTTGCCCCAAGTCTCCATGCCCAGGAAAAGGCTAAGCCTTCTCCAGCCTTACTGTGCGTTCACACTGCCGGCGTCGAGTGTCAATTTGGCCCAAAGTCCTTCATTTTCAATGTATGCAGCGGCGGGGAGCAGTGTGGTGCGACTTGGCCATTGAGAGCGTTGAGGAGAGTTGAAATCAAGGCAACTTTATGGTAAATGAGCTATAACGTGATTGGGCAGCAACCAATCAGAACGTAGAAGTCCACCGCTTGAGAGGATTCCAGAGAACGCAGCTGCGACCACATTAGTTCCCAAACACAATGGAGGACAGGTTGATTATTGCAGTTTCGTGTTTGCAATAATCTATGATGTGTCCCTGTTTGCATACATAAATTAAAAGTGATACGTGGACCAAGGTGTCTGAGATTGATCATTTTAAGTAAAGGATCTTAATATTTCATCCACAACGATATTTAATGAGGTTAACTTAGAAAGTTACCCTCCTTGTGGTTAGTCTGCACGAGATCAACAAGCTTGTTTGCTTTGCGGCCACTTTAAATACAAAATAAACATTCGGTCTACGTCAGAGCATCTGAGATCTCACAAATCTTTCAGCAGCATCGTGAGCAGAGCGGCAAGAGCGATTTTTGACGCTCTCGACGCCGGCGGTGTGAATGCACAGTTACACATGCTCTGTCTATGAATGAATCCTGATGAAGTCTGTCATTGATGTAAATCAAATAACAAAAGTTAAGTTCACGTTTAGTTTGAGCAAACTGTGACTTTTCGGGATCAAGAAGGTCGGTTGATTTTGAACGGGCTTCGTCGCCATGGTAACTTAGACTACACTGCTATTGAGCAGGTTTTATTCTGGGTTCAATATGGAATGGAATTAATAAACTGAACAAAGTGACATGCATATAACACAATAAGCCACTCCCCCTCATCTCTCACTTCAAATTAATGCTGTTTGCCTTCTCAAAATTTTGCTGCAGCAGCAGTGTTCATTTCTGCCTTGTAAATGCATTTAAATACATATTTTAATAACGATAACGTCTATTAATCTTCAACAGAGCAGTGAATTGGACCGACTCATGAGAAGTGAAATAAGCCATGTTCTGTGTGATTGGTTGTTTGTTGCACTTCTCACACTTTCAGCAGCACGTGTTCTAGAGTTAATCACAAACTTGAGTTGACAGAAGGTTTATATCGGGCTTTTGGAGACTGCTGAACCTGATCTAAACCAGGTTGGATTTGTTTGGTTTTGTCAACTCTAAACCTACTCTAATACTCCTTGTTCAGCTGGCTTCATGCTACAAGGAGAGTAACATGACACAATCAAAGTTTCATCTAAGATTTAGAAGGGTATTAAAATTATCTTCATAAACATGTAGAAAATGTCTGTGGTCAAGAGAAATATTAAAAAGTGGGTGGGGCATCTTGATTATGTGTGTAACGTGAGAATCATTTCTGCTTTCACAGGTTTCCTTGTCGGAAATTGTACATGCGTGCCCCAACTTTGAATATGGTGTATTTGTTTTTCCCACAACATCTACATTGCTTTCTACTGCTATTACAGTCTTGAATATTTACTTATTAATAACCATTTGATGCATATTGTATGTATTTAACACAATGAAAATGGCATTAATGTGACCTAGATTCAGGAATCATCAGCCAGCTGAAAACTGGCTTAAATAAGATTTCACTAAGAAACAGACAAAAGTAAACTCATGAATGGGCTGTACCCATGATTCCTGTTCTTTCCAACAATAAAGCACTTTAACTTTTAAACTTTATTTATTTTATTTTTTTCTGCAGATACTGCTTCATCTGTGCATTTTTAGTGCTGATAAACAAAGGTGAGCACAAAACAAATAAAATTTTACCATGTAATGCCAGATTGTTCACAGTTAAAGTGTTTGTGATTTCAGTCTGTCCGCAGGTCCCAGTCGAGGGGTTTATCGGTGGTTCTGTTGTCCTGCCGTGTTCTTCAACTAAACGTGATCTTAAACTTCAAGATATTAATGTGCTTTGGAGAGACAAAGGCAGCGAGACTGTTTATGATATAATTAGCGGTAAAGATTCAGTAGAGCGACAGAACCCACGGTACAAGAACAGAGCTGAAACTTTCCCAGAGGAGTATGAGAGAGGAAACTTCTCCATCAAACTCATCAATCTTAATCACACTGATACAGGAGAGTTCAGCTGCTTCATCACACACTCATCTTATTCTAAACAGGAGATTGTATGGCTGTTCATTAATGGTACGTAAACATAGTTAATTTATGTTTGAAGTTTTAAAGGTGCAGTATTTAACATTGACATTGAAATGGGTACTTTAGTCCAAATTAAAAAAATATTGGACTGGAGAGAGCTGTTTCTCCTGTTCCCTCCTCCTAAGACTCAATACTCATGTGGGTTTGCAGATTGAGGAAATGCAACAGGAACAAGTGCAACTGCCAATGAAAGATGATGTATGTTGATGAGTTGATTTGCCTCTGGTCAGAGCAGTTTTTAGATGGATGCCAAGGCTTTTTAGGTTGGGCAGAATCTGTAATCTTTGATCCAGTTCATTTCCCTGGCTGTCAAAATACTTATTGGATTTTATTCTGTCAGAAGGCAGAATTACAAAACCCAAAACAGAAAGAGACATTTAGATACGGAACGCACATTTCAACACAGAATAACTCACTGTAGCATGTTTTCTAAATAACTGCAAACATATTGTTATTGTTATGCATTAGTACAGTAAATAAAAAAAATAAATAAAAAAAACATTCTGAATGCTGTATGATTAATATCCAATATGAATTATTGACAAATCTGTTGTCTTATCACAGTACAGTAATGTTATCTCTCTCTCTGTCTCTCTCTCTCTGAACATTTGTTTTGTTGCAGATTCAGCAGCAGTTCCTAATAAAGAATCTCCTAAAGAAGAAAACCAAGAACCAGGGACAATATCAATACTGATCTGTGTTTGCATTATCATTCCATTAATTTTCGTATTTATAGCCGTTTTCATTATTTGGAGGATAAGAACTCAAACTCCATGTTTAGAAGGAACTGTGGCAAACTTAATGCCCTGTTGCACACCGTATGTGTCAGCAGCATCTGAGCAGCCTGTATTTTCCAGGACATGATAACAAATTATTGTTCACATCAGAAGTAGAGTGTCATGCCATGCTCAATCACATTTTCTCTCTCTTGATATACTCTTGCTGAAAACAATGTGCTCTGTTTGTTTTTATTGTATAACATAATATGATATTGAAACTCATTTTGCTGTCAATCCTGTCAAATATGTATATAAAGTAAAAAATATGTATTTCTTGCAAGTAAACAGTAAAACTACACATTTACCAAACTTCATTCATTATTTCCAGATCATCCAATTAAATTATTTCTGTTTACACACAAGATAAAACATGGTGCTCATGGTTGAGACAATAATAATTATAATATTGAAAAGTTTTTAGTGTCTTAAGAAATGAACAAGATTATATAATAGATTGCAGTTATACACTGCTGGTCAAGCATTTGAGGTGTTTAATGTTTTTTTTTTTTTTTTTTTTTTTTTTTTTTTAATGCTCATCAAGCCTGCATTTATTTGATCAAAAAGAAAATAAAAAAATAATCAACTATTGCTATTTAAATAATGTTTTTTCTGCTTAATATACTTTAAAATATAATTTATTCCCATGATGTAATGCTGAATTTTCAGCATCATTCCTCCAGTCTTCAGTGTCGCATGATCCTTCAGAAATCATTCATTCAACACTCAATGTTGGAAACAGTTGTGCTGGTTTTTTAATTTATATATATATATATATATATATATATATATATATATATATAAATCGGCACAACTGTTTCCAACATTGAGGGTTGAATGAATGATTTCTGAAGGATCATTCGTATTGCTCATATATATACTTTTTCCAGCATTATTTGATGAATAAAATGTTAAAAAGAACAATATTTAATCAAACAAATTTAATACAAATATTTTGTACTAGTGTGTGTGCGTTTGTGTGTGTACTTCTGAAGGATCATGTGACAATGAAAACTGGAGTAATGGCTCATGAACTTTGCATTACATGAATACATTATATTTATATTTCAAAGTACTTTGAAATATAAAACTTATTTAAAGTTGTAGTAATTTTTCACAATTACAGTTTTTTCCTCCTATATTTTTAATTCAAATAAATGCAGCATTGATAATATAATAAAAACATAAAATGAAAAAGAATACGGATCACAAACTTATGAATTGATGGATGGATGAATGAAATAATAAATTAATAAAATTCCAAATGAAGGTTAAAGTTACTTATCTAGATGTTGTCATTTCTAAGAAGATAAAGAGTAGATGTTTTGAAACCTAAAAGAACAGGAACTAAATCTGTGGGTAAATAGAAACTTCTATAAAGGGCAGTATTTGCTTTCTAAACCTGAGATTCTACACTGTAAAAAATAATTCAGTGGCTTAGTAAATTTCACAAAAATAAAGAGCTATATTTACTTAATAAAATCTTTTGAAATCATTTAAGTGATATTTTGAGTGGGTCAGGTTAAAAATAATAATTAAAAATCCAACAAATAATTTCTCTAAAATTTACATATATTATTTAAGTTTATTTAATGAAAATAAATAAGTATTTAACTAACTAATTATATTTTTAATATACCCTCAATATTTCTGGTGAATTCTAATATAAATATTTGATAATTATTTACTTGTACTGATCTGTTTTAGAAACTAAAATTATTAAGTATTTCCTACCAATTTTCCTAAATAAAGTTCCAGCTTAATAAAAAACGGTTTAAATAAATTAAGTAAATTAAGTAAACTGTTTCTTGAGCTGGATCCTCCAAAACTCTCTGTTAATGTTCAGAGGTTAAAAAATTATCTTCTTGCACAGTAGTGGTTCATGATCATCCCACAGAATGGGTATTCCTGATGGAAGTGTTTTTGTTATCGGATTAATTCTGTTGAAGGGATAGTTCACTCAAAAAGATGATGTTGTCATAATTTACTCTCCCTCAATTTGTCCCAAACCTGTACAAGTTTCTTTCTTCTGTTGAACACAAAAGATATTTTAAGTGAAGTGACGTGACATTCAGCCAAGTATTAAAGAGTGTTGGTTAACGCATTTAAAGGTTGCCATTGACTTTGCATAGTAGCCTTTTTTTTTTTTTTTTCTACCATGGAAGTCAATGGCAACTTTCAACTGTCTGTTAACCAACATTCATTAAAATATCTTTTGTGTTCAACAGAAGAAAGAAACTCTACAGGTTTGGGACAACTTGAGGGCGAGTACATTATGACAACATCATCTTTTTGGGTGAACTATCCCTTTAATATTGATGTAAGTGTTGCTTTTTATTTATGGTTTAATGAGTGGTAATGAGTGTGACTGCAAATGGCTGGTATGCACCAGGAACAAAGTAAGATGTCATTTCTCTTACGGCTATCATATTTTACATGTAATCTACTTGAATACTAAGATGGATGAAATGTTTCATAAGGTTTAATCATTTTATGGCTTATGGCTGCTTTACAGTTTTTAATTTTTGCAATCTACTGGAATATTAAAATGGATAAAATGTTTCAAAGGTTGATTTTAGACTTTGTCTGATGTTTAATTGATAAATAAATGTTTAATAAAAAATGTGTTTCTTTCTTTATTTGGTTTTATTATATTAATTGTAAAGGGTAAATGGTGTAAAAAAAAAGTGAATGCAACATTTTGATCATTTATAGTCCAATATTAAGTTAAATTCACTTTTACATGTAGTAAACATAGCACATTTGTTTGGTTAAATTTCATCCAATATTTCAATTATATCTACTCAATATTTTTTGTTTATTTTACATAGAATTACAGTTCTGGTGTTTTATAATTTTGATTATATCTAATTAATTTTATTTCTCATATAAAGTTATTCAGTTATTCAGATTTACTTAATTTTTTTACTTACAATTACTCAATTTAAACAGTACATTTCATTGATTTCACAGCTTTAAAATTTACTCAATTTTTTTGAGTGTAAAAATGTTTCACCAAAAAAATTGAGTAAATAATAGTTAAACTTTTTACAGTGTACTTCTATCTATGTTAGTTTTCTAATAAGACACATTATTACATTCAGTCGTCATTCTTCCAGATTTCTTCTATTAATTATACATTTCAATGAATTGTAGCAAACAATGCAGTTACACAATTTGACACAAAGATACAGTATGCTGTATAGAATTCATTATCATTATTGAGAGAATTTAATAAGAATTTTTGGTTAGTCAATTATTTTATGATGCATTATAAAATGATCTAATAATAATTAATAACATAATTTATTGCTACAAGAAAGTTCTTACATAAGTTTATTTTTAATGAAGACTCTTGTGATCTCCAAACTGAACATTTGCTTAACCACAGTACGATCCATTGTTGTAGAAACAGACTAGCTAGTCACAACCTGTGTTGCAGATCCATTGTTCTAACCATAGACAGTAAAAGAAATGGACACAGCGACCCCATTGGATTCAACGGAGACAAGTGAAGTCAATTAGAAGCACGCACTTCCTGGGGGTCGAGCGTACTGCGCAGACTCAAACTGAGCTTCATGACGTAGATGTCACGTGAGCAACCTGTCTGACAATTGTAAGTCTTCTAATCGATGTGCCAAGAGAAATCTGAATCACCGAATCTTGCAGAGAAGGCGAGCGTGAACAGGAGCAAATTTTGGTAAGTATTCTGATTAATTATCTCCCTTGACTTTATGCCTCCGCATCCCCCCATTTGCCTCATATGCCGCGTTTCCACCGAAATTACCCGGAACATTTGTACCAGGAACTTTTTTTCCCAGGAACTTTTTTTCCCAGGAACTTTTTTCCCCCCAGACCTGTTGCTTTCTGCGTTTCCACCGGGGAGTAAAGTACCGGGAAGATTAGGCAAATAGACTGGTGACGTAGGTCTGCGTGCGTTTCTCAATACAAAGTACCGCTGATTAAAAAAAAAAGTACGCTGATTTTGGACCTGCATCATAGTTAGTTCAGACTTTGTGCATTCGTCTCGGGAGTGTGATGTCCGCGACGACGCAAATCCTGTAATTTTCATCTTTACAATAAAACGAAATAGGATATCAAATAGCCTACCACTGCCTCCTTTGGTTTTCATTTAAGCATAATAACAGCTGCAGAAATGTACTTAGTTCAGGGACATGTGTAACGTTATATACAGCCATTACAATGAAACGAAATATTATATAGACTTGCCTTTTTTATTTTCATTTTAACATATAGATAAATTGAATATAGACCAAAGAAAACCTGTTAGATTTACCCCGCAGCTGAATTATATTTTATGTTTAACTACTAAAGAGACATCAGAGCCAGCGGCACATATCAGAAGGTCTATCCAAGGTGAGGCTTCTTCTCGGCGGATAGATGATCACTGACCTCCCGCTGATTGCGTGGAGCTCACCATCTCTGAGATCGGCGAAACACATTTTTAAATAGGCGCTGTCTTTATAAATAAACAACAGATTTGAGTTTTAAACAACTACATTCTCACCTGAAATACTTTTAAAATTACATTTCATGACACATTAACAGTAATATTTTGAAAATGTTGATCCGAATAAATGGTGGTTAAACTCAACCAGTGCTGCGTGAACTCAACCAATCAACCAATTTTTACAAAAACTGCTTCTACTGGACCATAACATAAGATACAAGGTAATGGAGCCTTTAATACATTTTCATGTTTCTTTAGAAATAAATAATGGACAAATGTAGTCTTTAAACGCCTCAGATATAAAGTTCCCTTTCAATACTTCACTCGTACTGCGTCGAAGACGCATATGGGAAAAACCCCTTTTTTCTCCTGAACTGAAGCCTTATTCAATCACGCAGTGAATCATCTGGCTATATATTGCCCGCTTCGCCACAGGAATTCAGATTATTTCTCCTTCAGCGACGACGTCACATCGCTTCGCTCCACTCTATGGCGGTGCTTCAAGTCTTCCAGGCCAAACTTCTCGCCGCCACCGACGAGTCTGGCCCAGATGTCGCCACGCTCAGGGAGCTGAGAAGTGCAACAGACTTGGCGCTGCGTGCTACCAAGAGCACCGCCCAGGCCATTGGGCGCTCGATGGCTAACCTGGTCGTCTTGGAGCGCCACTTGTGGCTCAACCTTACGGAGATCAAGGATGCTGACAGAGCCCAGTTCCTAGACGCACCGATCTCCCCCAGCGGCCTCTTTGGCCCGGCGATAGAGGGATTCGCCGAGCGTTTCACAGAGGCGCAGAAGTCGTCCCAGGCAATGCGACACTTCCTGCCGAAGCGCGCTTCATCTGCTGCCAGTCGCCCCAAACAGGTGCCGATTCGTCAGCCTCCTAAGCAAGCGCCAGCTGCTACCACCGCAGCCCAGCCGGTGAAACCCGAGCCTCGACACCGTTCTCGCTCGGCCACCAGACGGTATCAGTATCCCAAGCGCATGGGACCCCGGCCCAAGATAGTGCTGGACCCTGCGCCGCCGCCGTCATCCTGATCAACAGGAAAGAAAAAGGAGGGGGCTAAGTCTCGCCACAGCCGGACCACCCCCCAAACTGCCCCGTGTGTTCTGCCGTCCAGATGTCGACGAAGTTGTTCCTGCTGCAAACAATGGGCCCTTGTTAGCGCCCAGACAGCAAAGCGCTGTTATAGTGCAAAAAATAAAAAACACACTCCTTCACAAAAAGAGCAGTTTTCCTCACACAACACTCACGAGTGCTATGTCCCCCCACGGCGGTCAATCACTCGAGTTAATACAACCTCTGTCCATCCGGGCCTCACAATGGCAAGCCATTCCCGGGGTATCAGATTGGGTCATGGGAGTAATAAAACACGGCTATTCCCTTCAGTTCGCACGACGGCCACCACGCTTTCACGGGGCGGTCACCACTTCAGTGCACAACGAGAACGCTCACGTTCTTCGTGCCGAAGTGAAAAATCTGCTGGTGAAGGGAGCTATAGAAATCGTTCCCCCAGCACACCGCGACTCAGGGTTTTACAGCCGTTACTTCCTGGTTCCCAAGAAGGATGGTGGGCTGCGCCCCATCCTCGATTTAAGACATCTGAACCGTGCCCTCATGAGACGGCGCTTCAGAATGATCACATTGAAACAAATCCTCTCGCAAATACGCTCAGGGGATTGGTTCTTTTCGCTGGATCTGAAAGACGCTTACTTTCACATCCAGATAGCCCCCCGTCACAGGCCGTTTTTGAGATTTGCCTTCGAGGGCGTGGCTTACCAATACAAGGTCCTCCCCTTTGGGCTGTCTCTGGCGCCTCGCACGTTCACAAAGTGCATGGATGCGGCTCTCTCCCCTCTCAGGCAGAAGGGCATCCGCATTCTCAATTACCTTGACGACTGGCTAGTTCTAGCTCAGTCAGAGGGGGAGGCATTGGGTTACAGAACTGTGCTCCTCAGCCATCTGGAATGCCTGGGGCTCAGGGTGAACTTTGTCAAGAGCTCACTGTCCCCCAGCCGACAGATATCGTTTCTGGGAACAGTGTTAGACTCAGTGACGATGAGGGCAACAATGGTGAAGGAGCGCGCTGCGGCTCTACAGCGACTTGCGGCCTCTTTCAAAATAGGTGCTTCTCGACCCCTAAAGACATTCCAGAAGCTGCTGGGTCTTATGGCGGCGGCATCGCCGGTGCTGGAGCTCGGGCTGCTTCGTATGCGCCCCCTCCAATATTGGCTGAAACCACGTGTTCCACCTCATGCATGGCGTCACGGACGCTTGAATATCAAGGTGAGTCAGGACTGTATTTCGGCCCTGACCCCTTGGAGGGACATGCAATGGATGGAACGGGGTGCTCCACTTGGTATGGTTTGCAGAAGGAAAGTGATCTCCACAGACGCGTCCAACAAGGGTTGGGGCGCGCTGTGCGAAGGGAAACCCGCTTTCGGCCAATGGTCGAAAGAGGAGAGCAGGCTTCACATCAACTGCCTCGAGATGATTGCAGTTCAACGAGCCTGCCAGAGCTTCCTGTCAGACCTACAGAGTCACCACGTGCTGGTCAGATCGGACAGCATGACGGTGGTCTCTTATATAAATCACCAAGGTGGGCTGTCATCGACGCGTCTCTTCAGACTGACGTCGCGACTGCTGGAATGGGCCCAAAGCAATTTGGGGTCCCTGAGAGCAGTGCATCTTCCGGGCAAGCTGAACAAGGGCGCGGATATGCTGTCAAGAAGCAGAGTCTCCTCAGAAGAGTGGAGACTCCACCCGCAGACGGTTCAGAAGATATGGGAGGTCTTTGGCAGAGCGGAAATAGACCTCTTTGCCTCAAAAGACAACTCTCATTGCCCAATATATTTTTCCAAGATCAAGGACGCGTTGTCCCAGGACTGGCCCAACCGTCTTCTTTATGCTTTTCCTCCGGTCCCTCTGATTCCCCAAGTAATCAGGCGGGTCAGGGACCAGAGATGCAGGGTTCTGCTTGTAGCCCCATTCTGGGAAAATCAGCACTGGATAGCCGACCTGTCGCAGATGCTGACTGCAGCCCCATGGCCCGTTCCCCTGAGACGGGACCTCCTTTCTCAGGCGGACGGGACGATTTGGCATCCATACCCAGAGAAGTGGTCTCTGCACCTTTGGTCGCTCGACGGGAGTCCGCGGGACTCCCTGAGCGTGTGCTAGACACAATTTCACAGGCTAGAGCTCCGTCTACACGACGCCTCTATGCCTCCAAATGGTCTGTGTTCTCCACATGGTGTTCAGACCATGGTGAAAGCCCGACCTCTTGTGACGTATCAGTGATACTGTCATTTTTGCAAGAGCTCTTGGAGAAGGGACGATCCCCCTCCACGCTCAAGGTCTATGTAGCAACTATAGCGGCGTCACACGCCCTTATAGCAGGCCAGTCGGTGGGCAGAAACGACTTAGTCGTCCGATTTATGAGAGGTGCCAGACGGCTTCATCCGCCTTGCCCTCCCACCGTCCCTTCTTGGGACCTGCCCACGGTGCTGAGAGCCCTGAAGGGGGCCCCCTTTGAACCGCTACAGTCCATAGGCCTTAAAGCCCTGTCGCTAAAGACCGCTCTGCTATTGGCACTAGCGTCTGTTAAGCGTGTGGGTGATTTGCTACTTTGCCCAGTGAGGGCTCTAAAAGTCTACATAGAGCGTTCTGCGCCAATAAGACGATCAGAACAGCTCTTCATATGCTTTGGAAACCGCACCAGAGGGTTACCGGTCTCTAAGCAAAGACTTTCAAGGTGGATTGTTGATGCAATCCAGCTAGCCTACTCTTCTTTGGGCCTGCAGAGCCCAATTGGAGTAAGAGCCCATTCGACGAGAGCAGTATCCTCGTCATGGGCATGGTCTAATGGTGTGACTATCGCAGAAATTTGTGAGGCGGCTGGCTGGAGCTCGCCGTCCACATTTGCTAGATTTTACAATCTAGACGTCCCGGCGCTTCATGCTAGGGTACTTTCTGTGTGAAGGTCACCTTCTTGTTCCTCATTTGCATGCTCTTGGCCATTCTTGCCCAAGGCTCAAACTCTACTCGTATGCACTCGGTCCCTTGGCTACTGAGGCGATACGAACACGGGATGATCAGGCTAGGCCAGACGTAACCTCGTTGAGCTTATTCTGCCCCTCGTTGCTATTATCATATTTTGGTTTAACAAATCAAGTTTGATTGCGTTGGTCGTCCTCCCTTCTTAGCATGGCGTGATTGAACTGGGTTCCCATATGCGTCTTCGACGCAGTACGAGTGAAGTATTGAAAGGGAACGTACTCGGTTACTAACGTAACCTCGGTTCCCTGAAATACGGGAACGAGTACTGCGTTCCTTGCCATGCTAAAAAGGCTGCACAACTCAGTCGTCGCTTCAGTCGAAGTAACCTGAATTCCTGTGGCGAAGCGGGCAATATATAGCCAGATGCCCCGCCCATATTGGCGGGCTTTGGCGGGCTTCGCTGCCATAGGTTCGTGCAGCACCGCTGCCAAGCCATTGGTTTGTTTTAATAGCACTGCACGATCCAATGGCTGTGCAGTTTCACTGCGTGATTGAATAAGGCTTCAGTTCAGGAGAAAAAAGGGGTTTTTCCCATATGCGTCTTCGACGCAGTACTCGTTCCCGTATTTCAGGGAACCGAGGTTACGTTAGTAACCGAGTACGTTATTCGCTGTCAAAGTGATGCCAAAATGAATGGGAGTCAATGGAATGTTAACAGCAGGTGGGGGTCCGCTAGCCAATGGCGGTGCCCAGGGCTGCTTCTATAAAACATGAAACCCTGCCCCCCTGGTTCTAATTACTGTGGTTTGAGCTGTCATCATTCTTCTTCTTTTTCACTCTAATGGTTGACTGCAGTGAGCACATACCGCCACCTACAGTAATTTGGTTTTATTTTCTCTTTTCTTTGACTTGAATTCCTACAATGATGTTACTTAGGAGTCAAGCATCATTCCTTGTGCAGTAAATTATAAAACATACACAGTTAAAAATTTGCTCTTTTCTGATCACAATGTCTATAATTTCACATTTTCATATAAATGCCATTTCTTATTTAATGATGATAGACCTACATAAGCACAGTTGAAAAAATATGGGGTTTAAAAACTGTAAAGTACTGTTGTGAACACCTGTTCTTTATTTTGCTCAATAATTTTTCCTATTTAAGTTTCCTTGCCATTCAGCCAGGTGTTAATGAAATGACATGAAAACTCAAATTCGCAAAGCATGAAATTGCAATCGATGCTGCAGTGACGTCACGATATGGGAATACCCCTTGGTGTGACGAATGTCTGAAGTCCTGTACCACAAATAGCACTTAGCACCACCCTACGCATGTGTACGCATAGTATACCTGCATGGCACATGCTATTTCACTCAGATTTCAATTCCTTCAGAAGAGCACATTTCTTGTGCCCTAGGAAAGCATCTAGGGCAAAAGTCTTTTCTAAGGTCGCCCCAGCATCTGGGGCACCAGTAAATCTGGTTCCGTGATTACCGCTAAATCGCCATCACCTGTTTTTGAATTGAGCAGCATTTAATAGACAGAGCCGTAGATCGCTGACAAGCTAAGCAATATTGCATTACTTATCGAAGGCGATTCATCTGGTCAGATTGATGATTGATCATCAGCAATCTACGGCTCTGTTTATTAAATGCTTCTCCAATTATTAGCAGGTGATGGCAATTTTAGCGGTAATCACGGAAGCAGCTTTACTGATTAGATGCGCATGATCATATCGTTAGATATATCGCCCAGCCCTACCCTGGGGGCTTTGAAAGAGCTATGACAGGTAATGTGGAAGATTTTTATTAGTAAGATTTTAATCAATCCAGAATAATCAATGTGAATCTAGCCATTTTTGTTGCTAGTTGTTTTTCCATTATAATCCTATAGGTAATGGAGAGAAAGGAATATGGTTACGTGCAGGAATGTACAGGGCTAATGAATAACATATGGTTAGACATACATTAAGGACCTCCCCTCCCTAGGGACTTAGGTAAAGTGTAATCTAAAGGAAAAGTTTTACCATGTGGAACCGCCCTGTATAGGGTATATCATGAGATGCAACCTAGCATTCGACAGAACTTCTTGCAACAAGCTCTCGACTTTGTTTTGCTTAAAATAAAGTCTTTTCTTCTGAGAGAAAAATCCCTGACTGAGTTTGATCCTTGGGAGAACCGGCAATATACACCACAGATTTGGCACCCCAGATGGGACTGGAAAGGAGCAGAGTGGACGACTGCTCTTGAGCTGACTGATGAGCAACACACACACAGTGGTGGCCACCATAGAATAAGGTAAGCATTTTTGCTTATATAATTAGTGTGTGTTGTTGACTGGTCAGCTCTGAGTGGTAAGGACACTTAAAATCTGCTCTTCCAAATTTAGAAAAATAATATGATATCTAAATTGAAAAAGGGGTTTTACTCCAGAAGAAATAACTGCATGCACATATTTGGGTTATTAATGGGAAGGCCTTGAAAGGCAACCTCGATTTAAGACAAATATGGTGTAGGCAGAAAGACATGGCATGCTGTGGTCTGTGTTTATTGGATAGCTGTGCCAGGTAGGACAGTGATAAACAGATAAGCAGATTAGTTAAGGAATCGCGAGGAAAAGTCCCATGGATACCGCTTTGAGAATGTATAAGTGAAATTCTCGAAGGACTGAATAGATGGGCCCTTAAGGACGCTCTAGGTAGAGCGAGCTCTAGGAAGAGCTGTGTTTTGTTGTGTGAATGTATCTGTGTCCGGACTGAATGAATGTGTGAACAAAGAAATTCCGTGTTGGGTGGGTAAAAGTTGCGCACCATTCTTGGACCGTCACTTCAGGGTGGCTGGGTGGAGTTGGACGCAACTAGTATCCACTTGAGAGGGATGAATGTATTATGAGCCTTGATAATAAAAGGACAATTAATGTGTGATTATCCCTTAGATAAAGGGAAAAGGTATGCAAGAATAAGCACTCTGGCTCAATAAAGAGTGTAGCAAGTGTGAATGGGTTTAGGAAAATAGCATCAATAAAGTTTGAACCAAGATCTATAATAGATTTTTGCATTTAGGATGTCTGGGTGAAATGGGAGAAAATTTTCTGAGCCCAGTGTAGTGGAAGTGAGAACAAAGGAGGACGTTTCCACAGTAAAGTTGTATTAAATGGGGGGAGCAAGAGGTGCTCTCCCCTCCTGGACCATCACATGGGAGTGATCAGGTTACAGAGACTGGTGTTGAGAAAGGAATGCAGGAGCCCTAAAACAATAAAGTTAACTGAAGGAAGGTTGTTTTAGAGAAAAATAAATACAAATGTTCCAAGAAATGGACTAATATAGAAATGGCAGATATGGTGGAATATAGAAATAATAATAAATTAATTAAAATAAGATATGCATTTATTATTGAATAACTTTTATTAATAGATGAATTTAAAAGATGCACGTGCTTAAAACTTTATATCTAATACGTGAAGACATCTAAAATTTGTTTCTTGTTATCCCTGGGACAGTATGAAAGTTAATCCATTACAGAGTTTCAGAGATTGGGCTTGTGTAAATGTAAAAAAATAAAAGAAATAACTTGTGCAATGTGGAATGAAAGCAAGATTGGGTGACCAAGTTAAAAGACATTTGGATTCAAAAGCTATAGGCATTTTACAATAGGAAGGGAACTAGTTGCTTAGAGAATTAAATTTAATTATTTTATTTACAACAATAGGAATTATTTTATGTTGGTTAGGAAACATTAATTCACAAATACCAGATTATTCTGAATCATGTATGCAAATATCGAAGAAAAAATATGATTGAAGTCTTTATTTTACCATATGCATGTCATGCTGATATAAAAGGAAGGTTTATTTTATTTTATTGCAGTATATTTAGATAATAAAGGTAGCTGATTTCTGCATTTTGCAAAGAAGAAAAAATGCTTGCTATTTTCCTGCAATGAAGAACTTGCTTAACTAACAAAGAATAAGAGAACTGCTGTTTTCAACCAGATGATTTTGTTTTTAATAAGGGACCACTGAAAGAAGAGGTTGAAAAGTGAAAATTAGAAAAAGAGCTGACTGCTCAGAAACAATTTGGTCAGAAGTTACATAGGTACATTTGATTAATGCAGTCTCTGAGTGTTAAACTTTCAGATGATTTCTGGAACAGTGCCTCGACAAAGGAAAGCAATGAAATGGAGTCTGTCGAGGAATGGCAAAGCAGCAAACACAGCTGCAGAGAGAAGAAGAGGGAGGGGCTGATGGATGTTCCCCTCCCCTCTTGAAAGAGAAGAACACACTTCAGCAAGGGGAAAGACTGAAATCAAAGCAGGAAAAGGTGAATCTTTCACTTGAGACTTTTCCTGAGGTTGAAAAGAACATTATGAAATGCAAAACTCTGACAGAAAGCAACCAGAAGCCAGACTGAGAAGAAGCAGAAAAACAACGGAGACCGTACACCACAACATCAGGTCTTTAAGTGCCATCACAGACTGACGACCCAGTACAACAGCCCAGGCTGATGATCTAACCAGAAGGACTTCCATCCCTTCAGTGCACAGGTCCTGCAGATTCAATGAACACATAGAGACTGCTTCAAATGTTAATTATTTTATTTCATTATTTTATTTATTATGTTTTAATCTTTATTAGTCACTGGTCTCACAGCACTTCCTTAAATTCTGTGTTTTAACTAACTTTCTCAATCTGCTTTTCAATAGGTACCAGTCCAGCCTCATGTCTTAAAGAAAAAATAATAACTTTGACAGACAGAAGTGAGTACTTGACTCACCAATCAGATAAACATGGAGCTGGATTTGGCATAGTAAGACAGTTTCATTAAACAACTAGGGGAAAATGCACAACTGAATACTTGACAACAATGCTGAGCTCTTTGAGAAAGAAGAAAATAAATTAATAAATAAAAAAGGGTATCCTGATGAACAATAGGAAAAATATATATATGGTTGAAAAATATAAATATTGGTCACTCCATTTTGTTTTAAGGTAATTTTCTAAGATAAAACTGAATAAAATAATATTGAATAAAAGATTATTCCAAAGATCCAAAATCATGAAATCACATATACTGTCATCACTGGGGATAACCAGATGGAAATGTTGATGGCCATGGATCCAAGATTTACAGAGATCTCCAATCCTCTTCTCAGAGTCGCTCATGAGCAATAACAAAAAAGTATTTGACTAAACTTTAAATTAGACAAACACATGACATTTGAGAAATGATAATTGGCTCTCTCAAATGCTCAATGCCTAGGCCTAATATTCTAAACAAATTCATCTAGGAGATTTTGGAAAAAAAAAAAAAAAAAAAAAAAAGGGGGAGTGAAAGTGTGTGAAAAAGTATGAATGATGGTGTTGTATGGCATGAAAGAGAGTGTCTGACGAGACACTGAGGCAATTCAATCAATTTGCCCAAACAGCTGTATACAAATATGAATGTGGGCCCACAGGGCAAACTTATGCCCAGACAAATAATGACCATGGATGAATTTGGTTAAGTTTCCTGGTCAGTACCTAGGTCTTTGTTGTGGCAGAAAGAAAAACAGTGCCACACATGCGCAGCGTATAACATGGGAAGGCAGAGCAAAGCAAGCTTGCTCTGTCTACCCAACATTTAACTTTCTTTTCAGCATATCATGATGGAGCTGATTGTGTCAAAAGGATGAAATATTATCTTTCTGACTGTTAAAATAAATACAGTGGGTTGAGTGTTTTCCAGGTCAAAAGGCCTATGCTACTGAGCAAGATAGGCCTAGATAAATTATCCAGTGATATAGTGGAACTCAGTTTACAAAATAAAAAGATAACTAAATAAGCAAATTGTTGAGAATAAAATTAAAAGGAATTAAAAATAGTAAAGACAGCACTGAAATTGTGAAAACTCAAAAAGGGGCCAAGACAGCCCTCAACCCACATTACAATTCCACAGGTCACACCAAGAAGGACGACTGGCAAGATGAACAAATTAGCATGCTTGATAACACTAACAAAAAATTCTGAAGTTTTCCATTTACAGGTGACAGCAGTTCCAGTAAGACCAAGGAATGCTTCGCCCCATCAAAGAGAACCAGTGAGGGTGCAGAAATGATCTCAAGAGAGCCTTGCATTAATCAGCAAAATGGTTACAGAGTGACACCTGAGTTCACATCTCTAACCTTAAAATACCCCAACCAGCTTCAACCACTACACACAGCATGAAGTGAGGGATGAAGGGCGTGCTAGTAACGACCCACCCTTGCCAACGAGGGAAAGACCATTGCAACGACTCGCAAAGAGTCTCCCTGGTGAAGATGGAATGAGAGAGTGATGGGACTGCTACTGAGATCAAAATACTTGGGTGCAGATATGAGCCAACAAATAGAAAAGAAAAGGTGGAAAGAGAATTTTAAGTAATGGTAAAAGAAGAATTTGAAGGTTATGAGAAGGGAAATATGGATGTAGGAAGATTTGAAGGGAGAATAGAGCAATTTGATGCAACAAATAGAATGAAAGGAGCAAAATAGAAAAGCTCCAGATTTGTGAATTGAAGAAGGAAAAGTATGTGTTATGTTAGGGGAAAATGCTGTATTTATAGAAGGGAGCATTTAATGAAGAACTGATCAAATTGAAAAGGCTAAGAATGATAGATAAAGAAAATGTTGGAAAAGATAATAAAATGTAAGACTGGTTTGATTTACAGTTAGGAGCATGTGGAGCATAGTTTATAATTAAATAGGGAGAGTTTTTAGGAATGGCATTAATGACAGGATATTTACTATTTTACTGTATACTTCCTATATTGAGGTCACTAGTCAAAGCCACAGTTAAGCAAATTAAATTCAAAGATGTCAAGATAATGGGAAATTGATACATAAGGTATCTAAGCTGAAGATCAACTCTTATAATCTTGTAATATTCAATGTGTGATGTGATTTGTATTTGTATCTGTATGTATTTTTACGCCTTTTATACAAAACTGTGATAACCAGGCAAATGCTGAACCAATTGCACATTCATGCTTTTAACAATGTTTACTATCAAAAGAGGGGTTAGGGAGACTGGATCTTTTACTCACTCCTTGTCAAAGTAGGAGAGAGATGTTTGGTCCAGTAATCCCTCAGAGTGGAATTTCATAATCTAGTCACTGGGGATAATACAATGTGACTTATTTAGTCACTAGGTAGTGTAAATAATATGACTGGATTATGGAGTAGCACTCTGGATAAGAATAATCAAATGTGAGACTTATTAAGTCTCAAAGGGGAGAATATGTGGAAGATTTTTATTAGTAAGATTTTAATCAATCCAGAATAATCAATGTGAATCTAGCCATTTTTGTTGCTAGTTGTTTTTCCATTATAATCCTATAGGTAATGGAGAGAAAGGAATATGATTACGTGCAGGAATGTACAGGGCTAATGAATAACATATGGTTAGACATACATTAAGGACCTCCCCTCCCTAGGGACTTAGGTAAAGTGTAATCTAAAGGAAAAGTTTTACCATGTGGAACCGCCCTGTATAGGGTATATCATGAGATGCAACCTAGCATTCGACAGAACTTCTTGCAACAAGCTCTCGACTTTGTTTTGCTTAAAATAAAGTCTTTTCTTCTGAGAGAAAAATCCCTGACTGAGTTTGATCCTTGGGAGAACCGGCAATATACACCACAGTAACGGATTTGGTGCAGAGTGCTACCAAACACATTACCTGAGTAGTAGGCCATTCTATGGTGGGGATTGGCTTTTAAGCCACCTTTGGCTTAATCTCACCAATATCAAAAAAATATATATAAATCTTTTCTTATGGATGCCCGATTTCCAAGGATGGGCTGTTTGGAGAGGTGGTCACCTTGGTGGTGGATAAATTTAGGGCAGCGAAGAGGCAATCAGCCAATTTCCGAAAGATGATTCCTTGCAGTCCCAGAGAAGCGAACACGTTCAACATCCTCACACTGCCAACGGGTCGCTTCACAGGAAGAGCCTTCACCTATGGCACCCACTCGTAAGGATTGGCGTCACAGCGCTTATTCACTGGTTTGCAAGTGACAATGAAAAAAGCTAGATCTGAGTATGACTGCAAAGACCTCTCGTCCTCAGGCCCCTAACTTTGTCTGGTTCGGATCTGGTATGCTACACATGCGACCATAGTTAGTTAATTATGGGTTAGGGAATTCAAGTTAGGGAATCAATTTGATCAATGTATCTTGCTATTGCTGTGATCTCATGTGAGTGACACATTTAGAAGATATAAACATTAAAAGCTTGCAGTTGGTCACTTCCACCAAAGCGGCTCAACGATTTTTCTTTTATTCAAATGTGGCGTCACCACATAGAATAATGCTGCTGTTAACTAAACTACTATTAGTTACATGATGCATTTCTGGTCTCAAATTCTAGCTTTTTACCTCTTACAGTTTATAAATGTGGGACTTTTTTCATGATAGTTCTTTTCCATACACTGAATGTTGTAACAAATGTTGTAACAACAGTTGGTCACTTCCACCAAAGCGGCTCAACGATTTTTCTTTTATTCAAATCTTCTGACCAATCAAATGCTCTCTAGAATCCAAAGTGCATACCCACTGCACTATAAATAGATGATGAAACACCAGCTGAAATCAGTCACTTCACTTGTTCACAGTGTAGTATTTCCTGCACAGTGAATGATGTGAGTGCACAATGTAGGTGATAGGGAATGATTCAGACAGTGTTAATATGCTTTCGACTGGTGCAAATGATGTCTGGTTTCATGTTCATGTTTCACACAGTCTGGACTCAACTTTGGCTGTGGTCAAGAGACGCGATTGCAAAGAGCGGATCATATATGTGAGTCAGCATATATTAAAAACTTTTACTACTACACAGCCTTAGCATAATTATGACCACTATTTTGTTTTATTAATTGAATCTAGGGGGTAATCTACTGTGGCTGTCAAATTCAGATTTACCAAGCTCAGTGTCTCTGACCTGAGCAGATATGAACAAAATGCTATTGGCTATTTTAAAAAGGGGGCGGGGCTGTTTGATATGTTCCACCCTCTCTTCATGTTTCAGTTGAAATTGCGTCACCACATAGAATAATGCTGCTGCTAACTAAACTACTATTAGTTACATGATGCATTTCTGGTCTCAAATTCTAGCTTTTTACCTCTTACAGTTTATAAATGTGGGACTTTTTTCATGATAGTTCTTTTCCATACACTGAATGTTGTAACAATGGTAATAAAGAGTTGGTTATTATGTCTCTTTCTGCTCAGACACCATAGGTTAAGCTGATGGGTCTGTCACGTGATGAATGAACGACTCAAACCCGAAGACACGATTGATGAACTATTCAAATTTCTTTCTGGCTCAGACTGCATTGGTTACGTTTATGGGTCTGTCACGTGATGAACGAATCACTCCCGGAGATGTATGAACGAATATTTAAAGAATGACCCAAAACTATTCCAGACTGAGGACACACAATCTCCCATAGTAAGCACAATCATAAGCCATGTTCTCAACAAAAACACACAAGACTTAATAGACCACTTTGAAGGAAACAACACCTACACCATGTGCTCACAATGAACAAGACTAGACGAGCAGTCACCCAATGAACAAGACCAAATACCATCAAAACAAAATATGCGTTTGTGAAAAAAAAAAAAAAAAAAAACCTTGGAGCATGAATATCTGGATTCCAAACTAAAAACCATAACAAAACCGAAAAGGAGCATAAGGATCCAGATACCAGCCTTCAAAGACAAACAGCATGCTACACAGTTGTCCTAAATAAAATATTCGAGGTTGACTAATAATTGTAAAACTTTCAGTGATCTGAGAAATTTGCAAACGTTACTTTAACATGATTAAATATCAAACGTGTTAAACTTAATAAAGTAATGATGATGGTGATGAGAAATTGGGTTTTGTGGTCAGAGCAAATTTGACTTTGACTTCCTTTGCTTGATGTGGGAAGGTTCTTTTTTTCTTCCTGTCTTTGCTTCAAAGCTGCAGTAGATTTATCTTAAATGTTGTGTGGAAGGAACCAAGTTTTAACCACGACAGCAGCATGAAGATCATTCACCTTCAGCTCTGTGAGTTTATTTCATGATATCAATGTATTTACATGCTTTGTAAACATATTAACATTTTAAATAGTTTTATGTTATGTGTCAAATGTTCTCTTTGGTTAATCTTATTTATTTTCTTATAGATGTATTGATCTGTTGTCAAGCCGCAGTTTCAGATCTACTGACTGATTTGGGATCAAATGTGATCATAAACTGTGATCTTGATGAAAATGAGGTTTATTGGATTTTACTGAAAACAGCAGATCCTCCGACACTGATTCTACGAACATTTCCGACACCAATACCTCCTCATTACTATAATGATACGTTCAGAAACAAATATTCAGTGCAGTTTAAACATCGTCTGGTTATTAATAATGTGACTGCTGATGAATTAGGAGTTTATTACTGTATGAACACACGCACTCCTCCAAAACTCAGTAACAGCACAAGAATATACTTCACCGGTGAGTTCATTTATTACTTCATTATTCAGGACATACTGATGATCACAGCGTACATACATACTAGTTATTTAACCTAAATTGGAAAAAAAAAATAGGAATAGATCATTTTTACAGCAATTAATATGTTATTTGTGGCATTGTTTCAACAATGGTATGCAACATCGCAGCATTTATTTTTATCATGAGTTGAAATATTTTTTGTCAGAGATCTTGTATATGTGATGGCAGAGTCTATCCATTAGTAAAATCGACTTCAGCACATCTAAAAGACTCAAAAGACTTGGCCAATTCATTTATTTATTTATTTATTTTTTATGCTCATTAATTCACTATTTCACAATTTGAGTCTGATAGTGTTATCTTTCTATTCTTATTCTGGAACGTGAACATGGGTCTTCCGAAAGTTTTGTTAGAGAAATAAAAAGCTACACACTGCATCAGTTAGAATTAAAATAATTGTTGTCAAACACTCGGCATAACTGAAAACATTAATCACTGCAATAATGATCCAATCCTAAAATCTATTTGGCTTAATATTTGGCTTTTTTTTTTTTTGCCAGGCAGTGTAAACTATTAATATTATAATTGTTCAGTGCTACAAATATGTAGCCATTGCACTAACAGTAAAATCTTTTACAGTAACAGACTGGACACTTTTATTACAGAACCAGATCAACTAACTGAGTGTCACAACCGTACAGTGACTGAGTATACACAGCAGATTCAGACACAATGGAAGATTATTATTATCATATTTGGACTGATGAATGGGCTTCTGGTTATTGTGGTGATTGGTAAGATATTTTTAAGCCATCTATAAAAATAAAATAAAAATTATATCATGATTAATATTTAATTAAATATGTAAATATTCTAAATTCGGGCTTTTTGACTTTTTTATCGTTGTGTCATTTATGTGACAAATATGAATGCTGAATCTGAAACACTTTTTTAGGACTGGTAAAAGTTTTTGTTGTCGGAAACAGAAGGTCTGAAGAACAATCAGAACAACTCGACACTGATCAACAGATGATGCAAGTTATAGAACCACATCAGGACCAATTACATGTAAGAATATGTGAAACCATCATCATAACTAAAATTTATTTCTGTCTTGTTATTTGTTGAGGATTCTTGCTGACCTGTACAATAGGGTTCTGTAACACTTCATTTTAGTAATTTTTTGTTCAACTGTAGCTGAAAATACTAATATTTATCTTTCAGTACGCCATGGTGGACTTTTCCAAACAGCGTAGAAATATTCGGTCCAGCCAAATCAACAGCACCTATGCTGCTCTAAACCTTCCGAGATCATGAACACATGAGTATGACTGATTTTACACTGGTTTTATTCACTTGTTCTTGATGTTCAACCATGAAACTCCGAGGAAAGTTCTTAAAAATACTGTATAAAATGTAAACAAAATAAAGTAAAAAAGAAAATATTTGATATTATTGATATTTCATTCTAGATTCTAAAGATTGATTAAAGTCATGAAAATAATGACAATTATTTTACTGAATTGACAGTTAAAGTTTTATATTTCTCTCTGTGTGCACATCTGAAAGTATTCCAATAATAAATTGGTAAATTTATTATTAGAAAAATAATCTTTTTTGTATAATTATGTTATATATTTTTTATACATAAATTATGTGCCTGCTTTTGTATTTGGCACATCTGTGAGTATATTTTGGTGTTCAAATAGGAATCAGAAATAAAAAAGGTGTTTGCAGAATGAATGGCAGGAATACTTTGATATGACTGCCTTTAAAACCTACCTACCTACCTATATAAATACCTACATATATATTATTATATGTACAATTTTACAATTAGTTCCACAATACTTAAATGGTATAATCAATAAATATTTAAATAAAAATATTTAAAACACACATGACAACATTTTTACATTCCCTGAGTAATGAATTATACTTTATAATGTAATTATAAATTAACTTCAATAACAAAAGCAAGAAGTCAATTAAATTTAAATGTCATATTAAATATTGTCCATATTGGTGAATTAGAAGCGTGTGACTATATGAGCGCAGACATACATTTAGCAGCATTTC
Source organism: Carassius auratus (assembly GCF_003368295.1). Classification (NCBI taxonomy): domain Eukaryota; kingdom Metazoa; phylum Chordata; class Actinopteri; order Cypriniformes; family Cyprinidae; genus Carassius; species Carassius auratus. Next base: position 9,627,920 of record NC_039289.1, read on the forward strand.
CAGATTAATCATAAATCAGTAAAAAAGAAAGAAAAGTAAAGTCTAAAGTGATTCTCATATATATTCACATGTATCTGTAACAAAATATGTATTAATTATATATAGAAGTAGTTTTGTATACATGAATGCATACTATGCCATTTGTTAAGTAAAAAAATAAAATTACAAAAAATATGTAGTCTTTTCAACTAAACTAAACTGAAGTGTTAAACCCAAACCAGAAACATGTTCCACTGGCTTTGGCACTTGACAACCAATGACTCTCACCTTTGTCTACAGTGGAGGTTTAACTGTGAAACGAGTGCAGTGTTTTTCCAACACCTTTATGTTTTAGAAGTTCTCACGGTTGTCTTAACCTCAAATGGAAAGTACATCTGCTTTGTTTGTTTACTAGACCCCCACAGTGTCAGATTAGCACTTGCAAAGTGTAAACGCATGTAAACCACATTCACAACACTTAAGCTGAAGTTTTTATTGCTGTGATTGTCCAGCAAAGTCCTATTCTCTTATTCAAACTCATTTGACTCTTAGTCATTTCACATGAATCTGGGGTTAATCTTGGAATGATTAAATAAATGAAATAATTTTACACAAATGTCATACTAGAAGTGCTGAGAGAGATAGAGAGAGAGAGAGAGAGAGAGAGAGAGAGAAACTTATGAGGAAAAACAAGTGAACTTAATATGAACTATTGATGGCCTATTGCTGAAACCACAGACAACAGGGTGTTTCGAACAGAGAAATGTCCCAGTGCTACCTAACAGTTATTTAATATTTATACTGTACACTATTTCGGGATAACATTTTCTTTAATGAACTTAAATTTAGGTAAATCTTAAACCCCGTTGCAATGGTTAATTTTAGTTAAATCAGCACCTGTGCTTCTTAAAATGTAATGTTTTTACAAATACCCCATCTAACTTTTAGAAAAATGAATGAATAATAATTTAGTCATCACTAAAATGATCCACATGATGATGACCTTTCACCAGATGATCTCATCCGGGACGATCCCTCAGGTTCAGACACTTTTAATTCAGCGCACTACCAGGATGCTTTCTTACGTCGCGGCTGCAGGTAAGTGGAGTTCATAGCGGAGCATAGTGCTCGTATACTTATATCATTACATTATTATTATTTTACAAGACCAGCGTGAAGAGAGCATGAACAGCTGTTGTTTATATTGCTGTTTGTAGCTTTTGAAAGTAATGTTAGCTGCAGGAAGGAACTATAATATTTTCATTATATATTTTCCTAATGACAATTTTATGATCGGTTTATAAAGACTAGTACAAACACCTTTCCACCATTTTTATCATAGAATAAGGCAGGGAATATATATTAATAATTTATATAGGCTACTAAATGATATGTTAATCAGTACTACATTATTCTTATAGTTTGTTTATTACCTGGAGACTTGAAAAACACATAAATCATATGTTTTATTAATTTTGTGTGTTAATTCTCTTTTTGGATTTTTGTTCAACTCAGCTACAGTGATAGCCAGATGATGTTTGTCCATATTAGGGACTTCCTGCACGTCACAAGTCATTTCTTCTATGAGTGTGTTTTGGACACTGGTTTTGAGTAGGAATGAAACACACACTGCATGAGAGGGTTCAGCGTTCCTGCTATTCACTTCTCATTTTAGAACGGAATAAAACATTAGGTCATGCAAAGACTATCAATACTGTCTCTTTGAATTTAAATCTAGATTTAAATCTAGAAACTTCTACATAAATACACGCCTGAATGAAGTGTTGGGGATGAATTTACATTTCATAAAAACTGAATATAAAAAATGCAGACATTGTTCTACACACAGCAAGATAATCAAAGGTGTCTGTTCTCTTTCAATCTTGCAGTTTGATTGGGAACATTTTAAAGGATGTCTAGGGATCCTGCCTTTATGCTGTCTTCTTAAAAAGATTACTTTGAACTTTTATTTTTACAGTATTTATTTGAAAATCGTAGAGTAACTTAAAAATATTGATCTCAACACTGATAACAAAGGCTTATACTGATTTTCTCATCCTCTGATTTATAGGCTACTTATCAATCCTGTTTTTTTTTTCAATATCATTCAAAAAATGAATTAATTCAGAAAAGGATTAGAATAGAATTCTATTTTAAATATTTTTTTTTCTAACAGTAATGTTACAACAGCAGACCCACCATACCCTGTAAACACAACAACAACAATAATAATAATAATAATAACAACAACAATAATAATAATAATAATAATAATAATAATAATAATAATGGGCCTAATATAATTCCGTTTCTAGTTCCAGAGTGTGTAAGTTGCGCAAAGAATAATTTCTTAAACTTTTAAACTTTTTTTTTTCTGTTGTTTCTTTTTGAAAACTGTGTCACAGCATCAATACAGAAGCATCCATTTCGATGCACGTGTCAGAAAGGAGCACAGACTTATTAAAAGCTGTGTTCCATGTGTCCCCCTTTTACACTTTGAGCACCTGCCCCTCCAAAGGTCTCTTAACGGCCCTGGTGCAGAGCCATATGTCACAGTAGCACCAGACAGCAGTCTCAGACCAGTGTTACGGTGGAGATTATAGCGTCATTAAAGTGATTGTTTACCTAAAATGAAAATTTGCTGTTAATTTACTCAGTCTCTGGCCATTCAAGATGTAGGTGACTCTTTTTTTCTTGAGTAGAACAGTTGTAGCTAGAACCATGGTGCATGGTGATCCATAAAATGGAAGTAGCTACCATTTATTTTATTTTTATTTTTTTCAGAATAAAAAATGCATTTCAAGGAAGACAAAATGAATACCTGTTATGAGTGGCGAAGCTACAGGCAATGGCCAGCCCACTTTCAGCTGTGGCCCACCCAGTGAAAAGCTGGTAATAAATGTTATTTATCAAAAGATAATAATTAATGTATAGTTTCACGATAACATCATATATGTGCTTTAAAATGTATTTAACGTAAAATTTTCATGGTCAATTACAGGCAGTTTATTAATTTCCCCTCTTCCTATAGGTGCATACTATATGCTTGTCAAAATAGTGATTGGTCTGTTTATGTTAGTCCCACCCACTATTATGTTAATGACGTGAGGACACGGGTGTTTGAAAATAGTGTTAAATTTGAAAGTTGAATTTGAAAAAAGTGAAACAAACTTAATTCAGTTTTAAAAAGTATATATTGGATTTCCCTAATTAAATATAAGTCTTAGCTCTGAATCCTGACCGCCTACAAATGAAACCAGACCAGCGGGTGATTCATTTATAGATTAGAAACTTCTGAGCCAAACCTCTTTAAATCATCTTAGGTAATGCTACATACAGTAAACTTTAGTTAATGTTTGGCAATGCCTTAACTAACATTAACAATAAGAAATACATTTGGTACATTATTAATCTTTGTTGACTTGAGTTAATAAAATTTCAACACTTCATTGGCTCAGGTAAGGTTAACAGATACAACTCTGAATTTAAATAATGTATAAGTAAATGTTGAAATTAAAATTAATGTATTCAATATTTTAGTAGTATTGTGTTTCAATCTTCGTGCTGTATTTTCTATTGGCATTTTGATATGCAGTTTTCATATGCTACACTTCGCCCACCCAGTTTCATGTAGGCCCACCACTTAAACATTTCTGGCCTCACCACTGAAGTTACTTGCTCTAAGGCAGGGATAGGCAACTTCGGCATCGGGAGTGTCGCTGTCCTGCAGAGTTATCTCTACCCCTAATCAAATACACCTGAACAAGCTAATCAAGATTTTCTATATGACTAAGGTTAAAGACAGGTGAGGTGTTTTTTCAGGGTTGGAGCTAAACTCTGCAGGACATCAGCACTCCAGGACCGTCGTTGCCTACCCCTGCTCTAAGGTCTTGTCAATTTCAAGCCTCTTCTCGGCTCTACTTGCCTTCATCCAGTTCCTGGACTCCTTCTCTTAACTATATCTGTGTCTCTGAGTCTGGTACAGTACCCATGGCTTTTAACGGTACACTGATTTCTTATTAAGCTGGCAGAGCTGTCAAATGAATTTAATAAAGGTATTTCCTTTTCTAATTCCCCTGTGGTCCTGAGTGAACTGCTTGGATATGGATGCACTCTCTTTCTCAACATCTCCCAGCCCTCCTTCCCCACATATAAGACCTACCGTGGAAGAGCAAGAAGCAGCAAATCGCTTATGGTAGATTGGATGAGTGATTTATGTCTGATCAAAACCATACTGTGATGAGTAGGTTTGGGCCGAAAGCCATTGGAATGAAGCAAGGCCAGTGGAGTGATTGGAAATGAACGACACCTGCGACACTCACCGGTCTCAAGTCCCACGGAGGAGATTGGAAGGATACAAAAGAGGAGTGACAACAGTGAAGGACAAGAGAGGACCAGGCATGGGATTATTTTTGTGTTTGGTTTTAATTTGTTTTGTGGTTATTAGATTAACAAAGTCTTTGTTTGATTGTCCGCCGGTTCCTGCCTCCTTCTTCCCGATGATTATTAAGGTTTTATATTATTTCACTGGTGCTGAAATCCGGGAGAAGGAGGGATGCACTACCAAAGATCCCTCGCCACTGTGGTGAACCCGAGGTGCCATCGTGCATGGTGTAGAAGTCAGGCACCATGAATACTTGAGGCGGTGGTCTGGAGTGAGTTGCCATGGAAGGACAAGGTCGCTGCCGGTCGCCCGCAATGTGGAGGGGTGGCTGCCATCCGTGAGGGAGCGGAGGAGTTGGCGCCGTTTACCAGGGAGCCGGAGCCTGCTGTCGTCCGTGATGGAATTGGGAGGAGTAGGGAACGGGGGACTCCTGCCGGCTGCCTGAACGTGGAGTAGCCGTCGCCATCTACCGGGCGCCAGAGGAGTGTCGTGCCGTCCACCGAGGGCCATCCAGTGCCACTGCCAGGCACCGTGGAGGAGTTCACCCTGCTGGTGGAGGGCCGAGCGGCAGTGCGTCTGGGAACCAAGTGACAGTGCGTCTGAGAACTGGAATATTTTTTCTCCCCTCTCTCGTCTCTGTCGCTCCTTATCCTTCCATCACCTTTTCTCTCACCTCATCTGTCCTACCCCCAGGTTCCCACAGGTCAAAGTGAGCATGTCCCCCGTCAGAGGAGGGGGTGGGGGGTGGTTTTAGAGCTCAGTCTCGTGGATACCCCCCCAGCCTGCAAGGGGCGATGGGGGTATGTGACGAGTGGGGTGGGACCGAGAGCCATGGGAACGGTGGAGTGATTGGAAATGAATGACACCTGCGACACTCACCGGTCTCGAGTCCCACAGAAGACTGTAACAACGTTCTTAAGTCGGGAAGAAGGAGGCGCTCTCACCCCTCTCGTCACACTCCCTCTTTGCCATCTAAACTGCTGCGTACCACATCATATTTAAATGACGGCATATGTGGCCGCAGGTCAGGCTGTTGGAGAGTTGCACAAATGGCAGTGTTACAAGCTTACCAGGCTGACCTGCTAAAGGATCTGGATGATACCCCCTCCCCCCAACATACATACACCTCTTGTACCATCATAAGGGGATAGTGTCACTAACTAAATAGGTAACCATGATTCTCTGAGAACGGAAATGTGACTCTGCGTATTGGTGCCATATTTTGGGCCTTCTTGCACACCTGTCCTTCACTCAATAATATTCATGACATGTACCACAGACACCTTTTATAACAGTGGTTGCGCTGATAGTTATGTCGGGGACTATTGTCGGCCAACTTCATTGTCACTTTTAATCATAGCTTCAGACACCAGTCTGAGGTGTTCCCCAAATTTTCCACTCGAGGATGCTATGTCTCGTTACCCTTCTCGGGGAGCCATGGTTAACCATTGGTGAACTGGTTAATCTAGTTAATTCAAAAGAACCAGTTCAAAATAATGATTAGTTTGCATACAGGATGTCACTCCAGACCATTCGTTACAGCAATAATGCTGTAAATAATATTTACTTTCTTGCTCATTTCAATTGAAAAGTCCTCAATTTGTCATCAGGAGCCACTGGTATAAATTGTGTGTCCCTTGAAATACTTTTATTATTCTCAAAAACTGGTGGCCACTGAATAGCATTTTATGCATGACAAAGAACCATGGTTTCAGCTAAAAATCTTCTTTACTGTTCCACTTAGGCAAAAAATATTGCACTGGTAGATCATATAGCCTCTGTATAGAAAGACTGTCTGATCCTGTATGTTTTAAAGCTTCTCTGCAGCCCTCAGTAGGTCATTCATAATAGTTCAGAATGAGTTATGACTAAATAAGTTTAGTATCTACATCCGCTTCCTCTTCCTCAAAAACAAATAAATAAAAAAACCTCTTTCCCAACATACTTTTTTTTTTCTTTGTAATAACTCAATGTAAGTAGTATATTCTCCAAAAACATGTTTTAATATCTTAGGGACTTTTACTAGAAATCAAGGCAAAAATACTGTATATTTGACATATACAGTGCATTACAAAGATCATTTGCGACTTTCCCTGAGGAATATTTGCAGTACAGGGGAATGTGTTTTTGCCAGACATGAATGATGGCTCCTGCGTCAGCAGCACCACACGCATGAGTCATGATACTCTTGAAAACACACGTCAAAGACTGACACGGAGTAGAAAAAAATTGTTGAATGAAGTCATAATTTCTGTTTTCTTTGCAAACAATTTTTTTTTCTTGTTGCTTTATAAAATTATGGTTGATTCACTGATGTCATATAAACTATTGTCCTTACTACCTTTCTGGGCCTTTTTTAGGTTGGTCTAATATTAATCACTTTTTATTGTATTTGTATCTTTAAACTATTGTATTTATTTGTGATGTTGCTTGTAGTTCGATTATTCTTTTTTTTTTCTTTATTTTTATTTGACAGTATAGTTTTTGCCTAAACATAGCACATAATGAACCCTAATGAAACCGTGATTCTTAAACCTTGATGCAAACCGAACCGTGAGTAAGTTGAACCATTCCACCCCATGTGAGACTCAATCAAACTTACCTGATTATCATGGACACAACCAACTGTGGCTAATTCAAATACATGTAATCCATGAACAAACCCATGTAAAACCCGATTCCAAAAAAGTTGGGACACTGTACAAATTTAAAAAAAGGAATGGAATAATTTACAAATCACATAAATATATATTTTATTCACAATATAATATAGAAAACACATCAAATTTTGAGAATGAGACATTTTGAAATGTCATGCCAAATATTGGCTCATTTTGGATTTCATGAGAGCTACACATTCCACAAAAGTTGGGACAGGTAGCAATAAGAGGCTGAAAAAGTTAAATGTAAATATAAGGAAGAGTTGAAGGACCAACTTGCAACTTATTAGGTCAACTGGCTACATGATTGTGTATAAAAAGAGCCTCTCAGAGTGGCAGTGTCTCTCAGAAGTCAAGATGGGCAGAGGATCACCAATTTCCCCAATGCTGCGATGAACAATAGTGGAGCAATATCAGAAAGGAGTTTCTCAGAGAAAAATTGCGTTTGAAGTTTGAAGTTATCATCATCTACAGTGCATAATATCTTCCAAAGATTCAGAGAATCTGGAACAATCTCTGTGCATAAGGGTCAAGGCCGGAAACCGATACTGGATTCCTGTGATCTTCGGGCCCTTAGACGGCACTGCATCACATACAGAAATGCTACTGTAATGAAAGTCACAACATGGGCTCAGGAATACTTCTACTTTCTCTGGGCCTAGGCTCATTTAAAACGGACTGTGGCAAAGTGGAAAACTGTTCTGTGGTCAGACGAATCAAAATTTGAAGTTCATTAAGGAAAACTGAAAGTCCCAAGTTGTTATCAGCGCTCAGTTCAGAAGCCTGAATCTCTGATGGTATGGGGGTTGCATGAGTGTGTGTGGCATGGGCAGCTTACACTGGAAAGGCACCATCAATGCTGAAAGGTATTTCCAAGTTCTAGAACAACATATTCTCCCATCCAGACGTCGTCTCTTTCAGGGAAGACCTTGCATTTTCCAACATGAAAATGCCAGACCACATACTGCATCAGTTACAACATCATGGCTGTGTAGAAGAAGGATCCGGGTACTGAAATGGCCAGCCTGCAGTCCAGATCTTTCACCCATAGAAACATTTGGTGCATCTTAAAGAGGAAGATGTGACAAAGAAGACCTAAGACAGTTGAGCGTTTAGAAGCCTGTATTAGACAAGAATGGGACAACATTCCTGTTCCTAAACAAGAGCAACTTGTCTCCTCAGTCCCCAGATGTTTGCAGACTGTTATAAAAAGAAGAGGGGATGCCACACAGTGGTAAACATGGCCTTGTCCCAACTTTTTTTTGATGTTTTGATGCCATGAAATTTAAAATTAACTTATTTTCCCTTAAAATTATACATTTTCTCAGTTTAAACATTTGATATGTCATCTATGTTGTATTCTGAATAAAATAAAATATTGAAATTTGAAACTTCCACATCATTGCATTCTGTTTTTATTCACAATTTGTACAGTGTCCCAACTTTTTTGGAATCGGGTTCGTATATTAGGGTGCATCTCATGACTGAGGCTGGCCATCATATCGGGGAGAAGAGCCTTGTTGAGAGAGGTAAAGAAGAACCCAAAGATCACTGTGGCTGAGCTCCACCAGTTGGCTCTTTATGGCAGAGTGGCCAGACAGAAGCCTCTGCTCAGTGCAAGACACATGAAAGCCCCCATGGAGATTTCTAAAAAAACATCTGAAAAACTCTGGTCTGATAAGACCAAGATATAACTTTTTGGCCTTAATTTGAAGCGGTATGCATGGAGAAAACCAGGCACTGTTCATCACCTATCCAATACACTCCCAACAGTGAAGCATGGTGGTGGCAGCATCATGCTGTTGGGTGGATGTTTTTCAGCTGCAGGGACAGGACGACTGGTTGCAATCAAGGGAAAGATGAATTCACAACAACTCTGTGACTGTTCTTGAATGGCCCAGCCTGAGCCCTGACTTAAACCCAATCTAGCATCTCTGGAGAGACCTGAAAATGGCTGTCCACCAACGTTTACCATCCAGCCTGACAGAACTGGAGAGGATCTGCAAGGAGGAATGGCATATATATATATGCATGTGTGTGTGTGTGTGTGTGTGTGTATACAGACACACTGGAGTATATCAAACAAGTAGCCCTTGAGACTATTTTATCCCTTCATGGGGCCCTCAGTCACAAAAAGGTTGGAGAACCCTGTTCTAGATCTTCTCTGCTGCCCTCTGCAGGTCATTCTTCATAGTTCGTAATGAGCTATCAGTGAAAAAAAGTTTACTGTCTACATCATCCTCTTCCTCAATAAATAATAAAAAATAATAATTATCTTTCTCACAGACTAGATAAAAAAAAATGTATTAGCTAATTACTTAATTCAAGTAGTTAGTAGTATATTCTCTAAAAACACATCTTAGTGTCATTACCTTAGGTATTTCACCGGAAAACAAGGCAAAAATACTGTATATGTGTCATACAAGGTGGCAAAGAGCATTTGCGACTTTTTTACCTGAAGGTTATTAACAGAACATTTATTTACAGTACAAACAGCACATTTCCTCAGTCAACATCCTTGTTGGTCCTGGATCAACACCCCTGTCGACCAATCACATTTTATGCTCTGGTTTACTGATATAGGTTATGATTGGGTTAGAGCTACAGGCTTGCATTTGCATTTTTTAGCGGCATCTAGCGTTGAGGTTGTAAATTGCAACCAACGGCTCAGTCCCACGCTCACCCCTTCCCCTTTACGGTGGCTGATGCAGGTAAAGACAGCAGAGAGCAATGAGATTTCTTTACAAAGGTAAATCAAGGAATCATATTTACTCAATTATACAATACATCGATGGTATTGTAAATGCATTGGCACAGTTGTGAGACTCTTTCAAACTTACCTGATTATCACGGACACAACCAGCTGGGGATAATTCAAATAGTCCAACATGGAACCCAATCAAGCCCACATCATGCCTACATTGACCTCACAGTGCAATGTGGTCTGTGGTCGCCAAATGTTATCAATATATGGTAGGTTTTAGATGACTATATTGACTATTTGACTTATTTTTTCAACAGAGTATCAAACTCCTAGGCTTAACCACAAAATAGTCATTTATCTTTCTCAGATTTACTTATACTTTTTTATTTACTTACAATATATTCAAGACCTCTGACCTTCTACTGAATTTTCACCTTTATTAATATTAAACATGATTCTGACTTACTGTATCTGAAAACCCTCTGTCATGTCTAGACTTTAATTTATCAATAACAGACATGGCAACAGCTTAGTTTTCTTTCTCAATTCTTTCGTTAGACCAAAAAGTATTGAGCTAGTTCACTGAATAATTAAGTCTGATATCTAATAATAAAAATAAGATGCTCTTTTCAGCAGGCATGCTTGTAAAATTTGATCCAATAATGAAATGATGAAATGAACAGCAGTAAATTTAATAAATGAGTAAATGTACTCAGACTTACATGATTATGTGATTCAAGCTTCCTGCCGTAAAACTCTTTGGGAAAACACATCGTGTTCTTCAAGTCAAACGTTCTCTTATACTGTACAGTATGTCCCTGCTGGGAGAGAGAGAGAGATTTCAATACAACAAGGAAACACAGCCTGGCTTTTGCACAAATTTGCCTTTCAAATAGATTTCAATAATTCATAATTAAAAACTTGTTCTACAACAAGAAATTACCTGTATTCTTTTTATTATAGCTGAGCTCAATCCCTAAAGGTGTTCTCTCTTGTTTTGATCCTGACAGATTGTTCAGTTCTTGTGAGACTCAAAGATAATATTGACTGACGTTCTCTTGGGAGGAGGAACTCATAGAGACTGAGGGAATCTGTCAGATGATGAGAAGTCAAGTGGACAAGTACAGTCTGTTTTGTGGTCATCAGATCACCAAGACATCCTCATTCTCTGCAAAGGAACTAAAAGAAACAGAAAGCAACAGTTTCACACGCACAGTCTTGTCTTGAAACTGCCCTTCATGCCTTGTTTGTTTATAGGATACAATATCAGCATGAAGGTTTGGTTGCTAGTTTTAAAGCAGATGAACTCTCTGAATTCAAATATCCAGTTTTTTAAAACATTTTAAAACACTTTTTCTTGTTTATTTGATCATTAGGAAACATTCTAGTTCACTATTCTTCAAAGATGAGAATTTTACTTCTGAATCAAGTAACATTTCAACATCCAACTAAATGTTTCAGGTATAAACACTTCATGGACAATGCTAACATTTTGTGAAACGGAAACGTTTTGAAGACCAGGTGACTTTGAACAAATGTTTTTATAATGTTACTGGGAGAATGATTGTTTTTAACCTTTTTCATTGTACAGCTATGTACAGTCAATCTGACATACTTTGTGTTGATTTACACTCATTTTTATGTTTTTTATTAACAGATCTGAATGTAACAGTTACTCTTATCATGACATCAGAACTTTGACCTGAAAAAACTAAAACCATGAACTTGTTGAAATATGAAAACAAGCTATTGTTGTGTCTGGATGTTTTTCTGATCTCACTGTCTCACTGTTTCATCTCACTGTCCTTCCAGCTTCAGAATGAAGAGATCAGATGAGATGTGATCATGATCGGGCTGAAAAATGTCAAAGGCAAAGATGACATCTACAGTAGCAGAGTTGTGGGATTTGAGCAATGTGGAGCTGCTTGTTTGCAAATGTCTCATGACATCATGGAACACGAAGATATCAGTATCACAAAAATAAATAAATAAATGAGAGGTCTAAAGAATTTTCAACTGGGGTTTGTGTTTTTTCTTGATGTGAAATAATATAATAGTTCAAAACTTTTTTTCTGTATAGAACACATTTTAAAAAGTCTTTCATTCCTGATTGTTGCAACACTACTGGCTTTCATGCTGCAGTGTTACGGGGTTGGTTAACCTAAATTAATGGAGCAACACACTTATGATCAGTATTTAGGATTCAGATGAGATCAGTGAATTAGACCACTGCATCATATATTAGAATCACCTGATCACATTCTGTCTTGGATTGTATTTTTTTTTTTTGTTGCTACTGCAAACGTGTTTTATAAACAGATTCAGCAGCCAGAGAAAACTAAAATATTCAAGTCAAGGTCAGATGAAGACTGATCCCTGAAAGCAGAAGAGCGTCCAAGTGCCATCATTCAGTATGTGGTCCAGATCTGGAACTAAACAATGTTGCTGTCAGGGATTATTTCTATTCTTTCCGACAACAAAGCATGTGAACGTGACGAGCTGGTAATCACGGCTTCAGAAATGGGAAGTAGGAAATTTCTGATAGCATGTAAAAGACAGTTTTTTTTTTATTATTCCATTCATTCACCTGACACCTGAGATCAAATATTTTAAGTGATATTAAGTATGAACATTATTGGCTTTCTCTCTACACTGGCATCAGGTAAAACTAGAAGTGTCTATACATACACTTGTTAGACTGGAAATCTAACATGGACAACATATGCATCTACTCCATTAGAGATGTGTGTACCTTTAAAAAAAAATGGTATCTGTTATAGCATCTTAATTGCGCAAGGCTTAAATGTTGTAATTGTTGTTAAGACATATTGCCTTTTTTACTTAATGCCTTGAGTAAGTGTAGAGGAAGTGAACCTTTAATATTACTTTCTGTGACAAGAGTAAATTTTTAGCATACTATCTGTGGAATTCAGAAGACAAATCTTCCGTCCATTCTTGGAAATGTGTTGAGTTTAAGATGACTGATGGCATCAGTAATGTTCTCCAAACAGAGACAAATCACACATTCAAGTCTGTCCCACTAATTGCAGAACTACTGTATCCAAAAAAAAAAGTGTTGTTCAAAAGAGTAACCAGTGACTATGGCTTGTAGAAAGTAGAGCACAAAATTGCAACACTTTATTGTAGAAGAGATGATAGTTACTTCAAGACTTTAGTTTGAGGTATTAAGATGCACTTTAAAGTGACGTGACATTCAGCCAAGTATGGTAATCCATACTCAGAATTCATGCTCTGCATTTAACCCATCCAAAGTGCACACACACAGAGCAGTGAACACACACACCCGAAACACACCCGGAGCAGTGGGCATCATTTATGCTGCAGCATCCGGGCAGCATTTGTGGATAAGTGCCTTTCTCACCTAAGTCGTGGTATTGCCGGCCCAAGACTCAAACCCACAACCCTAGGGTTAGGAATCAAACTCTCTAACCACTAGTCCACGACTTTTTGACTTTTTACAATTCACAGCCTGACTTCAAAATGAACTTTTAAACTGTATATTTGGCATCTCCAAGAAGGATGTTAGTCGTATTAAGCCTTTTAAACAGGTTGAGTTTAGAAAGATTAACATTTTAACCCAACAGACATTAAGATTTCATCTTAATTTATTTGCTATAGTGATCTAATTGTATGCTGCTTGACTGTATACTGCGCCATTTTATTTAGTACTTCAAAAATATACAGTAGATTCATCCATTAAGAGTAACCTGTTTGTCACAGCCTTTCGTTACTTTGTGTTAGTTTCTCTGTTCATGGACTTGTTCTAGCTTCGCGCCACATATTAGTTGTCATTGTTATTCATTTAATTTTCACAAATGTTTGTCTTTAATTCTATCATTTGCCCTATATTTAAGTTGTTCTAGTTCATCCTTTTGTATGGCTAGTTCACACTCTTTAATGAATCTGAGTTGTATTTTTAATCAGCTTTCATTATCTTCATCTTCTGACCTTTTAGGACACCGTGTCATTAACCTGTGACAATATAGCAGTTAGCTTCCATGCTACCTTAATATAAGCATGTGTTTTTGAAGATCTGATATTTGCCTCAAAATGCACTAAAGCATACCTGTGTGCTATTGTACAATTTAGTTTTTTAAAGTGACCACTCAAATTAAAATGTAAAAGTTTAACAACGTGAAATTGAAAATGACTAGCTTAACAAAAATGGTTCATGTGGCTTCCACATTAATGATGGTATTTAATGTGACATTTTCTCTAAAAGACAGAAATATCAGCTAATTTTGACTGGCTAGAAATAAATTTGAATGACCAATTATGGTTTATATTTTGTGTGTTCTGTTTTTATATTGTTGTTGTTTTTGTATATTATTTACATTTTTATATTATACTGTATCTTTGCATGCCAATTAATTATGTATGTTTTATATTAAAAAGCAAAATTACTTATCATTATCACTACATAATCCACACACCAGCCTATAGTTTCTTTTTTTTTCTTTTTTTTTTTTAATATAGGACAGCTCCTATATTACTGAGCAAATGGAATATAACTAGAAGTTTGAATCTTTTACACACCTTTGATGAAGAACTGTTCTTGATTGGTGATGCTGGAATACATCCTTCTTGATTCTTCAATAGGAAAATGTTTTTGTTTTGTTCAAGGAATTTTATTTTTGTTTAGCAACAGTCTAAAAAGTTTAGCCTCAGAAAGACCTTTCTTTCTCATCTTCTCTGTTAGACTGAATCAAGTATAGAAGATGAAGAAATCGTTGATGGAACCAATTTTGAAATAAAGTCTAACAGCAGTAAAACTTGAAAACAGAGGAGGTCTAATAGCTCAGATGAAGTCTATGCAGATGCAATTGTCTGAAATTTGTTCTCGATTTAACAGGAAAAATATATTTAAGAAAATCATTGCAATGCTCTGTGGTTAGGTAATTAAGCCTAGTGATTGGTTGGGTTAGATTATTTATTGTATATTAAACAATACTCTTGGATTAGAAACCCCACTATTAATGATTGTAGAATAAAACTTTTGCAATTTTAAAGAATTCTGGTGCTCACTCAGATGCCGGTCATACATAAATTTGTAAACTATTGGACAGATTTCCTATATTGTTGCTCCAGCTGCCTACGAGCAGCCTTAAGCTCACGTAGTACAGATGTTGTCACGATCATTAGCTGGAGTGCCCATGAACTTCAGTAGAGGGAACTCCACTCAGGACTATTCCACTCATCAACCACCATATGTCACCATATCACTTGGACACTAGCACCTCTCATACTGTTGCACCACACCCGAACTGCATCTCCCATGAGTCACTGCAGCACTATCACCTTGCCACACCTGCACCTCATTCATCAGCTAATCTCCTTTGCACACCTGCAACTCATTTACAAACACATATAAGCAGCACTCACACACAGACACTTGGTGAGAAGAGAGGAAAAGATGGTTGAGAGTGGAAAAAAAAATTCAGAGGAGAGTGGGAGAAATGAGATGTGCAAGAAGGAAAAGGAGAGAAGAGACTATTATATCTAGACTTAGATTTGGGCACACAGTGTTAAACTGCACTTTATTTAAAATAGGTAAGCATAACACTGGAAGATGTGAATACTGTGGGCAACAAGAGACAATAGAACACATCATGGTGCACTGTAAGAAATATGAGGGAAAAAGATGGCAAATGATCCGAAACATTAGAATGGAAAGAATAAATTTTGATTTGGTAGAAATTCTTAGAAAAAAACTCAAGAGATAAGTGCTATGGAATCGTTTTTCATTATCTTAGATGAATCAATATGACTGAAAAGATTTGAGTTTTAATTTGTTTTGTTGATTCAATTTAGTTTTATTTTGTTTTGAATAAAATTAGTAGTCATTCAGATCCACACTCCATACCAGTTGGTGGCGGTAATGCACCTTTTCATTTTGTGCCAACCATCAAGAAAAACTCCAGAAAAGAAAAAAGACACATGGCTAAGTCTTGTTTAGCCCCGTCTAGCAATTCTGAGCATTTTCCCTGTGTTTTTCCCGTGTCTGACCTTTTGGATTGTGTATTTTGACTCTGATTCTCTGCTGCCTGCCACAACTTCTGCTTGTTTCTGTTTTCGATTCTGGATATCCCTGACATACCTGATGCTATTCCTGAATTCTGCCTGTCTGACCATTCATAAATGAAGCACTGCAATTGGATCCGAACCACTCTGACTCCCTTCATAACAGAAGACTTCACCAAACCAGGATCCAGAAGTGTATCCAGGTCAGTCATGCATCCAGCAGCACAGATTGTGTCTACGTCAAGGAGATTGCTCCATTGAGGACTATGTGATGGACTTTGTGTAACTGGCTCATTCAACATCTATGGACGAGATGTACCACATGATATTTTTCAGAGGAGGCCTAGCTGAACCGCTGCAATCAATTATGCCACTGCACGATCCAAACTGGAAACTGAGTTTTACATAGATCTGGCACTTCAACTAAGTGGCTCTGCCTTTACTGTGGGTGTTGTGGACGAGGAACACCACAGTCCTGCAGTATCTCCCACTCCAGAGTGTCTTTCCAAGATGGCTTCCAGTCCAGAAACTTGTGACGTCTTGTTTAGCCCTGTCTAGCATTTCTGAGCGTTTTCCCTGTGTTTGTTTTTCCCGTGTCTGACCTTTTGGGCTGTGTATTTCGACTCTGATTCTCTGCTGCCTGCCCCGACTTCTGGTTGTTTCTCTTTTCGATTCTGGATATCCCTGACATACCTGACTCCATTCCTGAATTCTGCCTGTCTGACCATTCTTAAAGCACTGCAATTGGGTCCGAACGACTCTGACTGTCTTCATAACTGATGTATACCATTTAGAAGATCTCTTAAAAGAAACAACACATTTCTTCATGGGGGGCAAACTCATCCAAAATAGATGTAAAGGCAGCATTATATTAGTCAATTGAGGTCACAAATGGTAGTTCACTGATAGTGTATATACAAAAGTGTCTAGGTCAATATCTTGCTTTTTCTAAAACAAATGACATGCTCCTTGGTTGTCTATGCCAGTCAATAGTACGGTGGCCGAGACAGCTCAACATGCTGTAAATTAAACGCATGCAAATTGCAAAAACATCAGCAAGTGAAGAAAACATCTCCATCAGTTTGACAACACAAGTGTTGCAAATCATCACAACACATACATATACGAAACACGCTACAAGAAAGTAATCACAACACTTGCATATAACGAAACATGTTGCAAATACTTCACAACACATGCATACAACGAAACGTGCTGCAAGTACTTCAACACATATAAATTAAGAAACGCTGCAAATCCTCACAGCACATACACAATTAGAAACAATTAAAGAAGCATTGCAAATTTATTTTGATTAACATTGAAATTATATTTAGTTGAGGAAATTAAAGTTAGCCATCTAAAGTAACAATTTACATTTATTAATGTAATTATTCAGCTTATTTAAGCTAATAATATCCAAAAGATAAAGGAATCATGCTGTTTTTTTTAACTATATGACTATAAAACTATATAAACTATAAAAGAAAAAAAATTCTCCAGGTTACAAATGTAACCTTTGTTCCCTGAGAACAGGGAACGAGACAATACGTCATCGACGTTATTGGGAACGCCTCAGGCGTGACAGGTGTCTGAAATCAAATATCAACTCACAGCAATCATGCTGACCGGCGACAGCCGTGAATCATCAGCTTGAATGATGAGCGTGCGACCTGGATATATAAAAAGGGCGCCTTGAAACCATGACAATATCCTTTCGTCTGAAGGGACTGTTTGGCAGGCAGGCAGGCCCCGAGGCATGGCTGGGAGACGTATTGTCTTGTTCCCTGTTCTCAAGGAACAAAGGTTACATTTGTAACCTGAGACGTTTCCTTTCGAAGGGAACTTCGACAATACGTCATTGACGTTATGGGGAACGAAATACCCATGCCGCCATGCTAAAGGGAGTCCATGCCCAATGGCAGTGACAACTGTCAGAACCAGCAATTCAATGAACCCTAGAACCACTCACCCTCAGGTTACACTGGGCTGTTAGTGACAGCACTCCCTACGGTCATAGCCCAAGCTATATGATACCACAGAAAACCATAAACCTAGTTTAGTGAAAGGTCTACCTGGGCCTGCTCAAGGGCCTATGACCACAACTTCAATTTCTTAGAAGGGGGCCCTTCTAGGAAATGTGGCTAGGGAACCCCAGCCAGTCACTATTCAGGGGAACGTGCCACCTGAAATGCCACCAGGCAGGCCTGACCTGGTGTCACTACATAAGAACCCTTAGCAGAGAATAAATACTTGAGCCAAGCCAGGGCACAAGCTCACCTTTGCTAGCTGCCTGATAAGGACTGCTAAACTGAAAATAAGCGGCCACTAGCTTACAAAACCCAGCACCACTTTGAAACTATTCTCAGGGAGACCTGGAGAGGCCTACTACCTGACAATCACAGTATGTGGGAGCTCAACTTCAGAGAGGCCTGGTGTAGCCTACTACCTGATAACCACAATATATGGGAGTTCACCTACAGAGAGGCCTAAAGAGGCCTACTACCTGTTACCAGATAACCACCTTAAGTGGAAACTGAAAGTAATTTGGAACTCAACTCCAGGGAGGCCTGGTGAGGCCTACTACCTGACAACCACAAAACACGGGAGCTCGCTTACAGAGAGGCCTGGAGGGGCCTACTACCTGAAAAAAAACATGCTATTTAGTGGAAATGCACAGTATGTGGGAGCTAAACCTCCAGGGAGGCCTGGTGAGGCCTACTAGCTGACAACCACAGTATGTGGGAGTTCACTTTCAGGGAGGCCTTGTGAGGCCTACTACCTGATAGTTCAAAAAAGCGGGAACTCAACTTCAAGGAGGCCTGCGGGGCCTGCCACCTAGTTACCACAGTATGTAGGATTTAACCCTCAGGGAGGCCTTGTAAAGCCTACTACCTGATTACCACAAAATGTGGGAGCCCATCTTCAGGGAGGCCTGAAGAGGCCTACTACCTGAAACAGTCTAATCAGCTGGATGTGACTGCTGCTGGGGGCTCGCCTAACAGGGAGGCCTGGTCGAGCCTACTAGCTGATAGCGAGTCTATTCTGCTACTTTAACGAACACTGCTGGAACCATACTATTAAAAAACCTTTCCTATAGTTTTGTCCTAGTGTATGTTTCACAATATTGTGACCCACCTCCGAGGAGGCCTGTTAAGGCCTATTACTCGGCAGTGAGCCTTCTGCCCGAACTACCAGGGCCAACCATCGAAGGTGAGCTGGCCTAGGAGCCCTATTTGGGGGCTATCCGGTCAAGGAGGCCTGCTGGGGCCTACTACCTAACCGTGCAGCCTTCGCGGCAGAAAGCTGTTACTACAGCATCCTGGTGCCTAATCACATTGCCAAAGGCAGTGTACTCAGCAAAAAGCAATACCCTTATAGCAGGGGAGTATAACATACACCATTCTGCCTAGTGGAGGCCCCATTAGGGGCCTACCTACTAAATGCATAGGCGTCAGCCCATGGCAATGCTCTGGCTTCAAGGCCAACCCACTTCAACCCATCTGTCGAGCGATAAGCTCAACGGGCAGAGTGGAGCCAGCTTTAGAGGCCCAAACTTCTCTGTTCGGCACGGTCTGATGAACTGTCACTTCGCAGAGGCGAAAGATGGCCTAACCCTGCCATACTGATCCTACCTCATCTACCACCCTGCATTACTATATCACCCCTGAATGGAGAGAAAGGGGCGGGCCTTGGCCAACAACTCCCATTTAAGGGAGGAGGCTGAAATCTAGGGGAGGAAGCCTAACACATAATGAATGCGGCAGCTATACTAAGCAACACGCCTCCAATATCCCTAGCATAGCCTAGGCCAGCTACAGAAGCGGCTCGGGTGAGTCGGGTGACCTACAAGCATAGATCTACCTGAGGGCTCGGAGTCGCCACAGCCTACTTGATTGAGAGGCTGTGAAACACTCAACCTACTGAAACCTTACAGAGCTCAGGGAGCGAGTACTCAGGATACCAGTGTCACAAACCGATAGGCAGGACATCTATCTGAAGATCTATCTGAAGCACCAACGTCAGTCTAAACCTAAAGCAAAAAAGCTCTCCTTTTTTCTTTTTTTTTTTAGGAAGACGAACTAATCTACCCCTGGGTGGCTAATAGCCCTGAGGCTAAATAGAAATGAGCGGTGGCCCACCACGCAAATAAAATGTTATCACATACTCAGCACGGAAGCCAAATCTTCTTTGAGCTTCTCCCTAATTCATTCTAGCCACCAACTGGGGGAGGCTTCAGGGCCCTAAAGTCCAATACTTTAATTGCTCCTCTAAGAATCACCCCCTAGGTCTATATATGTAACAAGGTCTGTAGAGAAATACAAATCAGTGTTAGTTATACACACAGAATTTTTAAAAACCAAAAAGTTCACCTGCGGCGTGCGGAGTGAAGACTCGCCAGAGAGTTCTCAATGAATATGGAGTCCACCACTTTTACATGCCTAAAAGAGGCGCTCACATCAACCAGTTGCTACAGCGGGCCATCAGAACATAGTTCTCATTATAAGGCCCATCCCCAGGGCTGGTGTAACGTAAACGCCTGGGGAGTCAAGAAGAAGGAGAGGGCTGGTAGAAAAGGCCCTCCAGGGAGATCAAGCCCTACTTCCGCTGAGTGTTGCTGCGCTTGTGCTGAATGACCTCCCTTAAGTCCCTCTTCTTGCGGGAGGCTTGCCTCCTCTGTGTCCTACTCCTCCATGAAGGGGGTGCAAGAGAGGCGACACTAGCCCTCTGGTCCTGTCTACGGTCCTCAGACCAAGACAGACCAGGTCCTCCCGCCTGCCTGGGCTGGGGCCCGGATCTCATCTGTATACAGGTCTTAAATGCGGCTGAGCGAGCCTTCGCCTCCCTAAACTTTCCAACCACCGCCTCAGCGGAGGTGCCAAAAAGTTTAGCATGTGAAACTGGTGAATCAAGGAGAAGGGATTTTTCTTTCTCCCCGATATCAGCCAAGTTGAGCCACAGATGCCTCTGTGTCTGTGCAGTCTGTTTAGTGGCCCGGAGAGACAAATCTATGGTCCGGCGCAACTCAGCGACTGCCTCAGGGGACAGCCCTGCCCCCTGGTCAAGATCCTGCAGCAGGTCAGCTTGGTAGGCTTGGAGCACTGCCATGGTATGAAGGGCAGCACCAGCCTGACCTGCTGCCATGTACGCTCTGCCATTCAAGCAAGCCGTGGTTTTAAGGGGCTTGGATGGCAGAGTCGGAGCTTTTAGTGTTGACACCCGCCCACATATGAGATAGTTCGCAAACGTCTCGTCAATGGGCGGCATCGACACATAACCATACTAATATCAAACAGGTTTCAAAAGATCACAGCATCTGACTGTTCAGATCAAGTTGTTGAAATGCTCATACTTACAAAAAAAAAAAAAAACACTTCCAAACCTTCCAAACCATAAGATCTCAATTTTGGCTGCCAGATACTGTATATCCAGAGATACTGTTGCAGACTTCGTAAATCTGTCTGCAACAACAAAGTCCCACCAAATGTCATGTAGTGTGAACTTTCCTTAAGAGGATAGAATGTTTTTATTATTATTATTATTATTTAATTATTTTAAATTACAGTATTTATCCTATACTGCAACATGTTTCTAACACATCACTGAGGAAGTGACTGCAAATTTGACATTTATTTTCTTCTCTGACCAACAGTACCGCCGTGTATGCAGTCTGCATAGGGCACCAACTCCCAGAGGGGGCGCCATCCCAGTTGCTTAAAAATAAAAATAATAAATAAATAAAAATAAAATAAACATGCGCCATCCTCCCATCCACGCTTGCGACCGCTCGCACATGTTTGTGGCTGAATGTTCATAATTGATAGATGGACGTCTATGCCCGGATAAAGGACATCAGCAGTCTGGCAAAGAGAAAAGAAAACTAAAGAAAGTAAAAAATAAATAAATAAATAAGTAAATAAATAAATAAAAGCGTTAAGTTGGCTTGACGTTGGACGTTCGAGAGTCTCAAATTTAGGGACCGTCTCTAAAGTTACATGCAATGTTGTACTATATTATACACTTTTCTAACGTCAGTAGAATTTGAGGAGAATGAATTGCAGTCATAAAACAACTGTAATTGTTAATCTAGGTGTCAGCTATAATGCAAAATTGAACTGAATGTTTGATAATTATTAAAATAAACTGTAAATCATATGTTAATTATGCTACTTTTTCACATGGACTCAAACGCAAATTTGAAGCTCAATAGCATTTGGGGAGAAAGACTTGCAGTCATAAAACAATTGTAATGTGTTCATTTAGGTGTCAGCTACAATGCACACCTTACACATTTTTAATATATATTAAAATAAATTATAAATCTTTTAGTTAATAACAAGGCCCATTTATCACTTTTAGGCACATTCCTGTGAAAGTTTATTTTATTTTTTTATTTTTTATTTTTCTTTCAGGTTCCCTTAAGAAAATTACCCATGGTTTTAACAATAACACCATTATTCTTGTAGCCACAGTAACTGCAAATTAACCATGTTTTTGTTACTTCAAATAATAATTTACAAAGAAGTATTAATATACTGTAATATAAATTATAATAAGAATTTTTTGGGGGGCTATAAAAACAGAAAGACTTAAAATGCATTATATCAATTATATTGATTCAGATTTCTCTTGGCACAGCGATTAGAAGACGTAAAATTGTCAGGCAGTTTGCTCACATCACATGACATCTACGTCATCAAGCTCAATTTGAGTCTGCTCTGTACGCTCGACCCCCAGGAAGTGCGTGCTTCTAAATAACTTCACTTGTCTCTGTTGAATCCAGGCGGCAAGGAAGTTGACCGGAAGTTGAAGTCGGCCGGGTGCCGCCAACTTGTAGCAGAACTTCACTTGCATTAGCATTGCCATTGACTCCTATTCATTTTGGCGTCACTTTGACAGCCAATAACTTTACATCTGAGGCGTTTAAAGACTCCATTTGTCCATTATTAATTTCTAAAGATACACGACAATGTATAAAGGGCTCCATTACCTTCTATGTTACATTATGGCCCCGTAGAAACAGTTTTTGTAATAAGCGATTGTGTCATAAGCACTCAACTCTCTGTCACATTACCGTACAGACAGGAGGAGAAGCTCGCAGGCAATTAACTTAATATGGCGTACTGGCGATACATTTTAAAATACTATACAAAATAATTAATCAGAATACTTACTCGTGCTCACTCACGCCAAAGTACTCCCTGCTCAAGCTCGACGTCTCTGCAAGATTAACGATGGCAGTTTGCACGCACAGCCACTTAGAAGATTTACATCTGTCAGACAGGTTGCTGACATCATCAAGCTTAGTTTGAGCCTGCGCGTCAGAAAGGGAAGTGCTCAAAAAATGCTAAAAATGGGCTTCACTTGTCTCAATTGAGTTCCAATGGGGTCGGTGTGTCCATTTGTTTTACTGTCTATGGTTGAATCCAATGGGGTCAGTGTGTCCATTTCTTTTACTGTCTATGGTTGAATCCAATGGGGTCACTGTGTCCATTTCTTGCAGGTCTCAGGTTCACAGCCCACCCATTCGGCCCCGCTCTCGGTTTTCCCCTCTATCTGCACTGTGCTCTGCCCGATTTTCAGCATTTTCAAATATTGCCAGTGGGTGAAGTCATGCTCTGACCAGGGGTTTAGTTACCCTTTAATGGAGATAATCACAGAAATTACATAAAGTCATTACGCAGATGTTAGAGTGGGGGTGAAATGCTCGTTTTCACTCAATCTCCTGTTAATCTTGAGTACCTATAGAGTAGTACTGCATCCTTCATAACCCCAAAAATCTTTAGTTTTATTATATTCATAAGAGAAAGATAGTCTGTACCAATTTTTCCCGGAAAAACATGACCGGCTGGAGGCGTGACGTGTGGGCGGAGCTAAAGAATCACGAGCGCCAGTAGGCTTTTGCGTTGAGAGCATGTGGAAGCTGTGACATTACCGTGAGGGAAAAAAACATCCAAAACAAACCATGGCTAACAGTCAGATTCAGCCGTTTATTTATGATCCAGAATCAGATCCCGAGGCTGAAACTGAACGACAGCAGCAGCAGCAACGACTCGCTCCGAGCGGGGCTCGAACCTGTGTCTCCGGCATGGGAGGGGACGCACTAACAAGGAGGCAGAGATATTTGAAGCAGTTTTACTCACCGCCTGCGGTTCCAAAACACAATCGTGACCCCTTTTCGTTGGAATTGCATCATCCTTAAGAAATAAACGATACGCAAATTCGTCGTCAAACTGGGCCTTGTTTGTAAAACAAGAATCTTCGAAATGCAGGGAACAAACAAAAACACTTGCACAACTCCGTTGATGCTCTGTAAAAATAAACTCCGTCCACTGGTCCCTTAATGCTGTTTTTTTTTTTTTGGTAATCTGTGCAGGGTTGTCTTGCCCTGGCAACCAAAAACACACTCCTTTTGTGACATTTCGCGACGCTCTCGCTCTGATCAGTGAATGTCTGTTGTGCTCTCAGTGCTCTGCTATACGGGAGCGTGCACTCTTCCGGCAGACGCGCCCTTAGGACCCATATAAGGAAATTCCGCTCCATCTAACGTCACACAGAGCCATACTCGAAAAAAACTTTCAGAAACTTGTGACAAACCGGAAGGAATATTTTGGGAACAAAAGTACTCCTTCAAACGTGCAACTTAATTTTTGAAACTTTGTCCATGTTTAGCATGGGAATCCAACTCTTTAACAGTGTAAAAAACTCAGTATGCATGAAATAGCATTTCACCCCCCCCTTGAAAAATGATAACAATTTAGACATGTTTATTGGATACGCTTGATTACTTTTCCTGTGGTATGCTGTTTTAATAACAGCAGAGAAGTGCTTTATGTGCACAATAATTAATTTTCAAACTAAACTGCAGATCTCATGTTGAGAGAAAATATTTTTGTGAGAACAATGTTCAATGATGCACACTTCGATATTGTAATTACGCATGGTTTTAAAAAATTTCGTGCGTACGCAAAATCTACCATTTGTGCATACGTACACTTTTAGGATGAAATCTTTGGAGAGTTTGATAAATGAGACCCCTGGCCTTGGCTTTACGCAAGGATTTAAATGTTAAGCGGAGTATCCAGATGACCGGAGGAGGGCAGTAATAAGACAGTGATGCGTCTAGCCTGCCGCAAATTATATAAGAAGAAGATGATTCGCGTACCAAAGTACCGCGAGAGCAAACCGCAGTCGCACTGAATGGTTGCGACTCACTCTCGCGATAGTTTGATGTCATTAACAGATCTGTTTGCGTATACGCATACTTTCAGTTTTCCTACAAATATAATTTTAGGAATATTACGTAAAATATTCATTATTTATATCGGGACACCATGATCATCGGGTATGTTTATATTTTTTCAGTGACATTCTGTTTCATCGAAACGATTTGTAGGCTACTTCCCAAACGTTTCACTTCAGATCTGCTGCGATAGGTGAAAAAGTGATAGTTTGCTCGCATGTGCATTTGGCCTGGTTTGTTTTGGCACTCACTTAAACTACCATTAGTAAACAAGTATTTGTATCGCCATTAATGCATTATTTGTGGTCTGATTAGTTAACAAGGGATAAATACTCAAAGAAATAGCTATAACTATTGTTTGATCTATCCATTAGCATTAGCATAGAGGATGGGTGATAATACTTCCTTAGCCTCTTGAGACCCTGCGGCCTCATATGAGGACATTATATTTTAGTTAATTTGTCAGAGACTGTACATACCCCAGTTTTAAGTCTGGATGTCTTGTACAGAGCAAATTCAGGGCTTTTCAGAGATACCAAATGATTTGGATGTTTCATGACCACTCCCTCTCCTTGGTCATAAAAAAATGTCTGAAATTAAGTTACACTCTTAAATATGATCATATTTTGTAATTATTTGAATAATGTTGTAGTTATTAATCATTTGAATCGGTCTCATTTTTAAACTGTGTATCATAAATCAACATCTCAGGAAAATGTTATGGGATTCAAATCAAAATATGACTTTCTGTTATTTCCTCATATGGACACTGGGACATGTTTATTACACATTTTGGGAACAAATTTCAATATTCAGTTATAACTCCCATTATTACACTTATTTTATGCTGCCCCAAATACACATTAATATGCAAATTAAATTTAGTTTATAGATACATTATATACAATGAGAAAACCTGTTTATGGCCATTTAACACACATTTTGCAGAAAGAAAAATGAAATCATTCTTTTATAACATCTTTGAGAATCATCTTTAAACAAAGTCTGGTAAAACAAAACAAAAAATAACAATAAGCATTAATGATTTAAAAAATCTTTTTTTTTTTTAGTGATTGAGTCCGAAGGTCCCCTAACGAGGACAGAGCATAACTTAATGCCTTAATTTTTACCTAAAAAAAATTCTATGATCTTAAGAGGTTAAGTACAACATCTCCATGTTCTGTGTGATTGACTGTTGCTGCACTTCTCACACTTTCAGCTGCACACATTCTAGAGTTAATCACAAACTCTGGTTCAACCCTTGAGTTGACAGAAGGTTTATATCGGGCTTTAGGAGACTGCTGAACCTGATCTAAACCAGGTTGGATTTGTTGGTTTTGTCAACTCTAAACCTACTCTGAAACTGCTTGTTCAGCTGGCTTCATGCTACAAGGAGAGAACTATGAAACCATCAAAGTTTCATCTTAGATGTAGGTATTCAAATTATCTTCATAAACCTGTAGAGAAATCATGTCTGATTGTCATGAACCTGTGTGAAATCTTGATTATGTGTGTTACGTGTGAATCAATGTTGCTTTCACAGGTTTCCTTGTTGGAAATAGGACATGAATGTCATTTCAGGTTGTATTTACAACTGGGAAACTGAGGTTATTTTGATAGCCAAGTTTCTGAGAATGGTGTGGAAAGAGAAACATAGCTGTATATGTTTTTCCCACAACATCTACATTGCTTTCTCCTGCTATTACAGTATTGTATATTCACATATATAAATAAATATATGATGTATATGTATTTAACACAAATTGCATTAATTTGACCTAGATTCAGGAATCATCAGCATGTTGAAAACTGGCTTAAATAAGATTTCACCAGGAAACAGACAAAAGTGAACTCATGAATGGACTGTACTCATGATTCCTCTTCTTTCTAACAATAAAGCACTTTAAAGCGACAAACTTGGAAGTATAATTTCAGAAGTGGGAAGTAGGACGTTTCAGATAGCACGTGAAGGAAGCACAAACACATGACCTTGACATTCATCTCATGTGAAATTCAAATCAGTTCGTTTTGAATGTAGACCAGCAGGCAAATTTTATATTTTTAGTTATTTGTATAAAACGTAAACATTATTGTTCTAAGCTAATGTGCATTATTATCAGCAGTCACTTCCCATAATGTTTTTAGTTTTGTAAGTGTGTTGATGTCATCGCAAGTTAGAGAGCATTTCTAACTGTTGTGATCACTGCTGATCATTTCTGCTCGTCTCAAACAATGAGATTAAACTGATTCTAATGGTTGAGATTAACAAAGTTAAAGGAACTTGAATTATTATTATTATTATTTTTTCTTTCTGCAGATACTGCTTCATCTGTGCATTTTTAGTGCTGATAAACAAAGGTGAGCACAAAAAAAAAAAATATATATATATATATACCACATGTATAAATGCCAAATTGTTTACAATTAATGTTTGTGTGATTTTAGTCTTTCTGCAGGACACAGTCGAGGGGTTTATTGGTGGTTCTGTTGTCCTGCCGTGTTCTTCAGATGAACATGATGTTAAACTTCAAGATATTAATGTGCTTTGGAGAGACAAAGGCAGCGAGACTGTTTATGATATAATTAGCGGTAAAGATTCAGTAGAGCGACAGAACCCACGGTACAAGAACAGAGCTGAAACCTTCCCTGAGGAGTATGAGAGAAGAAACTTCTCCATCAAACTCATCGATCTCACTCATGCTGATGAAGGAGAGTTCAGCTGCTTCATCACACACTCATCTGATTCTAAACAGGAGACTGTACGGCTGTTCATTACCGGTGTGGAAAAATTGTTAATTTATGTTTGAGGTTTTAAAGGTGCAGTATGTAACAGTGACATTGAAAGGGGTACATTAGTCCAAATTAAAAATACTGAAGAGCTGTTTCTCCTGTCAATGTACATTGATGAGTTGATTTGTCTCTGGTCAGAGCAGTTTTTAGATGGATGCCAAGGCTTTTTACTTTGGGCAGAATCTGTGATCTTTGATCCAGTTCATTTGCTCCCCTGGCTGAATTATGCTGTGTTTTCCACCAATTGGCAACTGTGGCTGTCAAAATATTAATGGATAAACTGTCAGTAGGCAGAATTACAAAGCCCAAAACAAAAACTGACATTCAGATACAGAACGCACATTTCAAAGCAGAATAACTCAGCATTGTTTTTCAGAGAAGCATATGTGTGAACTTAACATGTTTCCTAAATATCTGCAAACATATTGTTATTTGTATGCATTAGTACAGTTAAAACAAATTACATACTGCACCTTTAAAAACAGTCTGACTGCTGTATGATCCATTTCCAATATGAATTATAAACAAATATGTTGTTTTATCACAGTACAGTAATGTTATCTCTCTTTCTCTCTCTCTCTCTCTAAACATTTGTTTTGTTGCAGATTCAGCAGCAGTCGCTAGTACAGAATCTCCTCAACAAGAAAACCATGATCTACAGTAGGAACAATATCAATAGTGATCTGTGTTTGCATTATCATTCTATTAATTTCCATGTCTGTAGTCTATTTCATTAATCACAGGAAAAAAACTCAAACCCAATATAGAGAAGCACCTGTGGTAAACTGAAGGGCCTGTTGCACACTGTATGCGTCAGCAGCCTGTATTTTCAAGGACATGATAACAAATGAGTGTTCACATCAGAAGTAGAGTGGCATTACATACACGATCACATTTTCTGTTGCAGATCCTCTCTCTTGATATACTTTTGCTGAAAACAATTTGCTCTGTTTGTTCTTATTGTATAACAGAATGAGATCTTGAAACTCTGAAACAGGAACATTTTGCTGTCAAATATGTTTCTGCCTTAACAGTTCATATGTTTTTTGGAAGGAATAAATGTATTTTGTATTCTTTATGTATTTCTTGCAAGTAAACAGTAAAAATACACATATACCAAACTTCATTCCATTATTATTAATATTTTATTATTATTATTATTATTATTATTATTATTATTATTATTATTATTATTGCAGTTATACACTGCTGGTAAAACATTTGAGGTGTTTGTTAATGTTTTACAGAAAAGTTTTTTATGCTCACCAAGCCTGCATTTATTTAAAGCAAAAAGAAAAGAAAAAAAGTCAACTATTGCTACTGTATTTAAATAATGTTTTTCTACTTAATATACTTTATAATATAATTTATTCCTGTGATGCAAAGCCAACTTTCAGCATCATTCCTCCAGTCTTCAGTGTCACATGATCCTTCAGAAATCATTCTGATTTGTTCATCCGTGTTCCTGTAGTTCAAATGGTAGAGCACTGCGCTATGAAGCGTAAGGTTGGGGGTTCGTTTCCCCGGGAACACATAAGTAAAAATTGATAGCTTGAATGCACTGTAAGTCACTTTTGATAAAAGCGTCTGCTAAATGCATACATTTAATTTAATATGCTGATTATCAATGTTGTAAACAGTTGTGCTACTTATTGTTTTATTCATTTATTTTTGAAACCTGTGATACTTTTTTCAGCGTTTTTGATAAATAAAATATTAAAAAGAACAATATTTAATCAAACTACAAATATATTGTAACAATGTACACTAGTGTGTGTGTGTGTGTGTGTGTGTGTGTGTGTGTGTGTGTGTGTGTACTTCTGAAGGATCATGTGACAATGAAACCTGGAGTAATGGCTACTGAAATTTAAGCTTTGCATTACAGGAATACATTATATTTATATTTTAAAGTACAATAAAATAAAAAACCTTATTTAAAATTGTAGTATTTTTTCACTACAGTTTCCCCCCCTGTATTTTTAATTGAAATAAATACAGCATTGATAAAGTAAAAAACAAAAGAAAAAAATACAGATCACAAACTTATGAATTGATGGATGAATGAAGTAATAATAATAAATAAATAAAAAATCAAAATGAAGGCTAAAATGACTAAAGTCATTTCTAAGAAGATAAAGATTATATGTTTTGAAACCTAAAAGAACGGAACTAAATCTGTGGGTAAATAGAAACTTCTCTCAAGGGCAGTATTTGCTTTCTGAACCCGAGATTCTCGTCTGGTTTATTCTACTTCTCTTTATGTTGGTTTTCTAATCTATTGACATGTGTTATGTTTTATTGAAAATAAGAGACATTTTTACAGGCAGTCGTCATTCTTCCAAATTTCTTCTAGTATACATTTATGAATTGGAGCAAACAATGCAGTTGCACAATTTGACACAGAAATACAGTGTGCTGTATAAAATGGATCATCATCATAATTGAGTTAAGGGTAATTTTTGGTTATTCAATTAATTTATGATGCATCATATAATGATCTAATTTTAATTGATAGCATAATTTATTGCTCCAAGAAAGTCATTAACTTTATTTTTAAAGAAGACTCTTGTGATCTCCAAACTGAACATTTGCTTCAATTGGTTTAATAATGTGAATAAACTAAGCGTTGGAAAACAGTTTAGATTTGTAATAAGATTCCCGACATATCTACATTCTGAGTATGATTTTACCTAATTTTATTTTATTGGAAAGAGCAGCAGTGAATCAAATAATGAGTAAATAAACTCAAACTTACATGAGCACCAGAGGGAAGATTTCTTAGCTTGTTTGGAAATACATATGGACCTGATCCTCAAGTGAATATTTTCTTTGAATGATGTTTTATATATTGTTGCTGTTGTACCTCTACACTGTCATAACTTGACTTCAGTTTATCGTTACAGTAGCAGCAAAAAATGCAAATATTTCAAAGGCATTCTCAGCAGAGAAACCGAAAGTGAGAGAGCTGAGAAAAAAAAGAAAAGAAAAAACAGCAATATAATTTGGATTTTCCTGTACATTTTCCTTTTAAACATTTAGTATATAGTGGGACAGGAAAGGCTGTTATGAAAAAAAAAAAATACAGTATATTAATTAGATTTTTTTTTTTTTTTTTTTTTTTTTTTTTACAGGCTTAAATAAAGAACAGACTTATAATCGCATTTATTTGCTTTGTGTTGATCAAGAATATGGAAACTAGTTTATTAGATATTAAAAATATATTCTGTTACACAAGGTGTAGTCGCGGGGGTGCATTTCCCGTACAACGACATAACCCGCTGATTAACCACCACAGTTTTTAATGCATTGTTGTGGAAACGAATTAGCTAATCACAACTGTATCCCGACAATATGGTACCTGTGTCATAGATCTATCGTTCAAACTCATAGACAGTAAAAGAAATGGACACAGCGACCCTATTGGATTCAACGGAGACAAGTGAAGTCAATTAGAAGCACGCACTACCCCGGCTTCGGAGTCAGAGGACATTCTGGACACATGTGGTTCTCTCCCTCCGAGTGGACAGGAGAAAAGCGTTTCCCCTTCCTACAGTGAGCTGTTGAATGTGGTTACTCATGAGGTGGATAAACTGGGGCTAGATTGGGAAGTGGAGGCAGCCGAGATCCAATCTTCATCTAAGCTGGATGACTGTTTTCTAACTAGTCGTACACCTACCTGCACAGCCCCATAGGCTGTTGCCCTTCTTCCTGGTACACCACCAAGAGGTTTTGAGGTCATGGAAACAGCCTTACTCAGTGTGCATTACAAATGCTGCGGCTGCGAATTTCGCCACCATTCCTGACATGGCGGACCGTGGCTCTTCCACTATACGCAGTGGAAGAGACTCTTGCCAAACATGTCATGCCAAATTCACCCACGGCCTGAAAGTCTTGCTCCTCTGTTCCTTCGAAGGCATGTCAAGTCATGTCCAACCTCATCGGTAAGTCTTACCTGGCTGCAGGTCAAGCAGCAGCCACTCTCCATTCGATGGTGGTGCTTCAAGCCTACAAAGTAGAGCTCTTGAAAGAACTTGATGAGGGAGAAGGTATCACCCCGGAGGCTGTGAAAGAGCTATGACGGGTAACATATTTGGCACTACGTGCTACCAAACACACTGTCCAAGCAGTAAGCCGTTCTATGGCAGGGATGCTAACAGTTAAGCTCCACCTGAGGCTTAATCACCGATATCAAAGAAAAAGATGAATAATTTCTTATGAATGCCCCAATTTCCAAGGATGGGTTGTTTGGAGAGGCAGTCACCTCAGTGGTGGAGAAATTTAGGGCAGCGAAGCAGCAAGCAGCCGCTTTCCGCTGGCTGATTCCTCACAGGTCCAAAGAAACAGAGCAACACCAGCCATCGACGCAATTGTGTTCAATATTCTCAAACCACCAACGGGTCACTTCACAGGAAGAGCCTTCACCCATGGCACTCCTTCGTAATGATTGGGGTCCTAGAACTTATCCACCGGCTTGCCAGCGACAATGAAAAAGACTAGACCTGAGTTCGACAGCAAAGACCTCTCGTCCTCAGGCCCCTAACAGCAGTTCCTGATACGTCTGCTGTTCGTAAGGGACTGTAGCGCTGTTGGACTGCTAATTTGCATCCAACCCTCTCACCGCAAATGCCGCCTCGAGCAGCATCGGATCAAGCTACAACTTTGAGCGCCCCCTCAGACACTCTGCACAATTCAGGCTTCAGAGTTTGAGGGACAGCCCAAGGGTCTGGCACATGTGTCCATTTCAGTGGTGGATGAAAAGCCAAAGGATTTCACCCTGTTGTTTTGGTGACACAGAGGTGTGTTATGACGATAAAGGATGTCGACCAAATTCTTTTTTTGCTCCGAGACTGTCATGACGGATGCGAAATTGACAGGTTGGGGGCTGTTTGTCAAGGCTGCTGATTGGCCGTCGTGTGTTAATCAGGTCGGACAACATAGTGGTTGTATCGTGTTTGAAACACCAAGGAGGATACGTTCTCGCCCACTATGAAGGCTGGTGAGGAACATCCTTCTATGGTCTAAGAACAGATTTCTGTCGATCCGATTGGTTCATGTCCCCAGACACTTGAACTTCAGAGCGCATTTGCTCTTGAGACACAGCCTGGAGGAGGGGGAATGGAGGTTGCACCCCCAAATGGTGAGCCATATGGGAGATGGGAGATTCCCCTCATACAGGACTTGCTGTCACACACACTGGGAATGATTTGGCACCCAAGGCCAGATATATGGAAGCTGTGGGTGTGGCCTGTGTGCGGGGTGTAT
This sequence comes from Carassius auratus, assembly GCF_003368295.1. Lineage (NCBI taxonomy): Eukaryota > Metazoa > Chordata > Actinopteri > Cypriniformes > Cyprinidae > Carassius > Carassius auratus. The sequence goes on from NC_039289.1 coordinate 9,660,985, forward strand.
AATTAATAAGAGTTAATATGTATTAATAAAATTAATAACAGGTAATATGTCCCGGACTCTCAGTAAAGACCACTGAGACTATAATTAATTCTAGGGCTGTTTTTACGAGACCTTTATATTCCTTCAAATGGAAAATATTTACTGCTTACTGCACTTTCGCTTCAGTACTAGAGACTCTTCAAGACCGTTTTTCAAAAGGAGTAACACCAACCACTCTTAAAGTGTATGTGGCAGCCATATCAGCTAACCACGCATATATAGACTCCATTTCAGTGGGCCGTCATCCTCTGGTCTCTCGCTTTATGCAGGGTTCACGACGGATGAGACCTTTCTGCCCTGCACGAGTTCCATTGTGGGATCTATCTATTGTATTGCGAGAATTATCTGGACATCCGTTTGAGCCCTTGGAAACTGTGTCTGAAAAAATCCTGACTCTAAAGACAGTCCTTCTTTTAGCTTTATCCTCCCTCAAGAGAGTTGGGGATTTAAAAGCTCTTTCTGTTTCACCTTTTTGCATGGATTTTGCACCAGGATTTATGAAAGTTTTGCTGCAACCAAGGCCTGATTATGTTCTTAAAGGTCCTATGACATGAACATTTCACTTTCTGAGGTTTTTTAACATTAATATGAGTTCCCCTAGCCTGTATATGGTCCCCAAGTTTCGAGAAATTTTAATCGGTGTAAATCGAGATTTTGCTATCTTTCTCTGCCTTTGAGAAAATGGAAGCTCAAACGGGCTGATCTGGAATCTCCTCCATGTGACATTGTAAGGAGAAATGTTACCTCCCCTTTCTCTGCTTTGCCCACCCAAATATTTACATATAATTCAGTCGCAATGTCAGCACAGGCGTTACAGACTTTTATGATATGGATTCAACAGCACCGGCACAAACAGTGAGTAACAGTGTTCATTAATGCCTGATCTGTGATCAGCGATTTCTGATTAGTAGCTAATTATTCAAGTTCACACAGACTTTCTTTCTAAATAATTTAATACTGTTTATGCATCATTGAATGAAGCCAGTGACTAAACGATAAACTTCACATTGTTTCTCTTATTAGCATGAAACAAATCTGTTATTTAAATTGTGGTTTAACTACAGAGAGCGATCAAAGAACGCTCACTTTTTTTTCCGGAGCTGTCACACATCGCGAGTATATCTGCACTCTTGCCTAAACTGCCGTTACAATGAATGACGCTGTTATGCTGCACAACAAAGCTCTTACTGTATTCATGTTACGGGAACTAAACAACCGAAGCAATATGTGTCTTCCTTAGATGTAATGTTAGTTCTGTACTTCAGCGTTGGGTAAAACACCACTATAATCTCCTTTGTGGTAACAGCGAAGATGTTGAATTAAACATACACACAATCAGCTTTTCTGCATGCCCCTATAATCAAAACTTCTACTTAGCACTTGATCCATTTCTGCAGATCAGTTTTTGTAACTGAACCTGTTGCTTTGGTCTTAAAGGTCCTGTTTTTCGTGCTTTTTTTGAAGCTTTGATTGTGTTTACAGTGTGCAATATAACAAGATAAAACATTACCGTCTACAGCCGCTAGAGGGCTGATTTCAGTGAGAGTCTACAGGACTGATGCAACTTATACTCAGGTGAGACTTATAGTCCGAAAAATACGGTACTTATATTCACAGGAGCGTTTTTACTGACGAGATCCGCATGAAAATTGCATTCGATTTTTTTGCATAGCCCTAATATCTAGTTAACAAAGCTAAACAGCGTTGCCCTTTGTGTAATAATTTACAGAAACTGTTAAACGCACCAACTTAATAAAATACACTTACCGGTTGTGGTCCATAAACAACGCCTTCTCCAGACAAATTGCTCGTAACTGCTCCATCTTTCAAGAATAATCTTTGTGCGAATCCGGCATTAAACTGATTGAGATTGAGGAAGCTGTCCTCAGAAAAATTTGCTGCACATAGTTTTACATGTGGATTATAATTTTCGGGAACCGATTTAAACATAAATTGTAACCATTAATCTCCAAGTACAGCATCCCTGGGAAGCCCAAACAAAGGTGATTGGACTCCGAGATTAAAATAACAGCGTTTCAATAACATGGCGACAAACACAAAAGCAACTCTTCCTCTTCTCCGTCGGAGCGCAACAAGACCAAGCCCCCTTTTTTGTGTATTCATATGGGCGGATGTTAGTCAAAAACTGTTTTAGTTACGTCATTACTGCAGGAACTAGAGGAATGTAGTCCAAATGGGTCGTTTTTTTGTTGGCGAATTCTGTTAAATAAAATATCTCGCTTGACATTGAACTTGGAGCTTTAGAATTTTACAGATATTATTTATACTATTACAACAACATTACACACTAAAGTTCAAAACATGGGATCACGAAGAACGGGACCTTTAATCAACAGCCGCTTGCACCACCTGCTGGTGAGCGACTGACAGTGGATGGAGATCATGCATCTGTGCTCTACTGCTATTCCTGCAGCTCCCGGATGTGAAATGGTGAATTATCTGCCGAATTTTAATCACTGAATTTGGAAAGTTAAATAAAATGGAACGAAATTTGCCTGTCGAACATTATACATCGTATTTTTAAACCGATTGAATATTTTGGAAGTGAATTCTTGAATGTGAATATTAATTATTGATTTTTTAATCATGAAAAGGTGTGTGAAATAGTTTGAAATTAAATACTCACAGCTTAACAATTATGTTAAATTTCAGGACCTAAAAATGCAAGCCCTGGAAATACAAGGCATTAAAATGCAAGTACTGTTAATGCAATGCATTATTTTTTTCAGTTTGTGCTATTCAGCATGCATTTTTGTTTCAAAGACATATGTCATTATTTTGCTTCCATAATAACGTGAACTACAGACACCTTTGATAACACTGGTCGCGCTGATAGTGATGTCACGGACTGTCATCTGCCAACTTCACTGTCACTTTTGAATCATGACTTCAGACATCAGTCTGAGGTGTTTGCCAAATTGTCCACTAGACAATGCAATGTCTCATTACCCTTCTCAGTGAGCCATGGTTAACCATTGGGGAACTGGTTCATCTAGTTCATTAAAAAGAACCAGTTCAAAAGAATGATTAGTTTGCATACAGGATATCACTCCAGACCATTTGTCTGAGGCTGTGGAATACAGGTAATAATGCTATAAATAATATTTAGTTTCTTGCTCATTTCAATTGAAAAGACCTCAATATATCATCAGGAGCCACTGGTATAATTTTTGTATCCCTTGAAATGATTTTATTATTCTCAAAAAAACTGGTGCACTGGTAGATCCATATGGCCTCTGTAAAGAAAGATTGTCTGATCCTGTATGTTTTAAAGCTTCTCTGCAGCCCTCAGTAGGTCATTCATAATAGTTCAGAATGAGTTATGACTAAATAAGTTTAGTATCTACATCCTCTTCATCCAAAACAAAAAATCCTCTTCCTCAACATACTTTTTTTTTCTTTCTAATAACTCAGTTCAAGTAGTATATTTTTTAAAAACTTGTCTTAAAATATTAGGGACTTTTACTAGAAAACAGGGCAAAAATACTGTATATTTGACATATACAGTGCATTGCAAAGAGCATTTATGACTTTCCCAATATCTGCAGTACAGGGGAATGTGTTTTTGCCAGGCATGACATTTCCTCAGTCAACATCCTTGTTGGTCCTGAATCAACACCCCTATCAACCAATCAGATTTCAAGTTCAGGGTTACTATGATTAGGGTAGGATTTGATTAGTGTTAAAGGCTTGCATTTTTTATTAAATAAAGTAAGACATTTCCATGTTTTGTTCTACATTAAGTGACAATTTTAAAGGTGAATTTTTAAAGGCAAGTTTTGCATTATCTGAGTAACGCTGTTAATGCTTTGTTAAAAAATATGGACAAAGACACCATCTATTCATTGTTGTGGTGTGGTTAGTGCAGAGCCAGCCCAAGACATAAGCAAACTAAGTGGCTGGTTAGGGGCCCCCAAGAGTACATGAAATGAAAGCTTGATTTTTATTTATTCATACATATTGATAACCCATGGCAGTTTTTTTTTCTGACAGCTGAATTTCCTTAAAATGGTTAACAACTGGTGTTGACAGTAAATGCATTGTCTGCTTATTTAGGAACTTTTCAGTACACCATATATGCCACTCAGTACTGTAAGACTTTGAACGTAATTAAATATCGTAGAAAGGTCAAAAACATGGCAGGCAGCCAGTGGTATGATGTAAGCAACACAGCTGCAACAAATAAAATTGAAAATGTGTTAGATTTATAGTGTGTGAATAATCAAGCATTCACAATAGTCAATTGTATTGGCAGCAACGAGGGCCCCTCAAATAAATGTCTGCTTAGTGCCCCATAAAGGTATGAGCTGGCCCTGGGTTAGTGTGTAACTAAGTTTGTACTCATCCAACTGTAGCAGAACTGAACCCTGACCACAATGATGTTTACACATTTTTTATCTACTTTATGTTTTTGCACAATGTGCACATAGCCATGTTATCAGTATGTATTTTAACATAAGCATGTGATGTTACATAATACAAAATCGATTTCATACTGGCAAACATGATGTGAGAAAGAACATTTGTGGTAGAGACAGCAACATAATGAAAAACTCATTTTCTTTAGCAACAGCAAAAACATGTTCCTTATTCAGTGTTTCAAGGTCTTGTGTTCATGCGGCAATTGTATAACAGCACAAAACGGTGTCTTTTCCACCAGAGAACCAAGGAAAGATGAAAGAATGTCTATCTCTCTTAGCTCATTGTCTGTGTTTGTGGTTCAAATAAGTAAGGCTGGACAAAAATGTGCAAGTCATTCTTTCTGTCGAAATCTTTAGACTTGTTTACGAAGACTGTTTTATGTACAGTGAGCATCTTGTTCTGCCCGTAAATAAGGCACAGTGCATCCTGGTTCTACATCAGAACAACGGCTCCTGTGTCAGCAGCACCACACACAAATAAATTACACAAACAAATACGTTTTTGGGGTGAACTAACCATTTAAAATTACAATATTTTTTTTAATGCAAGGTTTGGCCAATTTGTAATCTTTTTTGAGATTAGATCTGGCTCACCAGTCAGTGTTCTACAGGTTTTACTTAAAACACAAAATGTGACAACTGAAGCCAGATAAGAAAAAAAAAAAGGGTAAGAACCAAACAAGTATAATTCAGGCATCCAGTTAGGTGGTTGGAGAGGAATGTTAGGAAAATGGGTTGTGGCTCCCTCCAATCAGGGCATTCATAGATTATTTGACTAGCATCACGATGACTAAAGCATGCACTAAGCAGCAGCTGGATAAGCTCCAAGAAAACATCAGATTGGCACGAATAGAGATAAAACCCATAAAACCTCACATCATCTCCATTGTCAAAGGCTGACTTAATAATGACAGGTTCTGTATAGCGGAAGAGCCCATACCAACGGTCATGGAAAAGCACAACAAAAGTCTTGGACAATAGTAAACTCAAGAAATATAGACTAGAGAAAAGGCAAGAGACAGTGGACTCAAGAACATCAATGGTAAAGCTCTTCCGGGAAAGTTGAAACTGTGGTGCTACCAAATTTGGTTTGTTGCCAAGGCTTATGTGGGTAATTTCCATATACAAGCTCATGCCAACCACCTGGAGGGACTGATGATTCACAATTGAGTAAAAGGATTAGGCTACAAAGATACCTTAGTAGCATAGGACAGTACGACACTGGAGATCTCTTCCCGTTTCAAGCCTTGTGGAGGAGTACACATTTTATAGCCTACTAGAAACACTTTTTTTTAATCACATGACAAGGCAGAAGTAGCACTGCTTTGTTCATGTGGCATTGAGTGGTCAGGTAGGGGAGCGGACCCACCAAAAGTGGATATACATCGACTACGCCACCCGGAATATACCGGGACATAACAGCCCTACGAAAGGGCACACAGGTTCGTGGCCAACAGCCAGGGTGAGCATAGAGACAGATAGTACAATATATTTGCAATTTATTTATATACACACACACAACTGTAATGGTTTAAACATTGTTTTTGGATACAATATAAAACATGCCTAATACACAAGTCTACCAGTTACAAAAAATGACCAGGAGGAGAAAAATGACCAGCAGGGGCCTTTTGGATTATCACCTCACATCATATCGCAAACCACTCAATTGTGAGAGGAATACAATTGGCCAAACACCACACTAACCCAAGTGGACACACTAAAAGTATAAAACCCCCACTTTAAAAGTTCCTACTCATAAATCACATAATTAACTGGTATAAACTAAGACATTTATATCACAACAGTTAAATGGTTACACAAACACTAAAACCAAAGCAGCAGTGCAGTCATACTGATGTACATTTGTCTTGGACCAAGGTACTGGAAACCCCTGGAAGTGTAGTTACACCGAGAGAGAATTCCAATGTAGCAAAACGCATGGTTGCTTACCACACGAGACCATGGCTGCTAGCATGCTGAAAAAGGCCTACTTGCGACACCAACAGGGAGATGCAACAAAACCCTATCCTTTGTCCATGACTTTCCACAATGATCTAGTACCCAGGATGATGCATCTTGAGTAAATCAAACCATTCCCTTTTTAATAGGATCAATCCCAACACTGATAGGTTCATTGGATTCAAACCATTTTAACCAATGATGGAGTAGGAACACTGATAGGTTCCCAGGCTGGAGTGACGTCAACCAATCATATCTGGGCTAATACCTTACCCTGCTACATTCCACCCCCACATCAGGCATCGTCGCCCCGATGATGAATTTCAAACCTTAAGGATCATCCCAAGGCCTAACCTTCCATATTACAGGAATGGAATATATCCATCTAAAACATCAGGCTGCACACTAGCTGCCTGAACCTCTAGAAGGGACCTTACAGTGATGCCAATTAAAATACCCCGATAAAAGTAAATTCTGCCCCACATTAATACCCACATTGACTGGCATTAAAAAGTACCCCAACTTACCTACCCCAATGATGATGGGGCCACCAACCTCACTAAAAGGCTATATTTAGGAGGCTCAAAAAGCATAAGGTCATGCAAAACTCACTCTGAGCAAGTTACAATTACTAATTGAATATGCCACCTACAATCCACCATATCCTACAACTGCATACCTTGACGGATCCTTGCAGATGAAGCAAGGCTGGACGCATACTTCCGGGTGGTATTAGGGCACCTGGGTTACAGAATTCCACAGCCACAATAAAGAGGCTCACTAAACAGTGGAGAGTACAATGACACTAATGACAATGCCATGCTGGGACGCCAAAACTACTAGAAATCACTATTCACCACAAAGCTATAACTCCCTTGTTTGGGGGGGAGGGGGGGGGCACAGTTATTTTTTTTTCCTTTCTAGAACTATGGTGTAAAAGGCTGCCTACTCCCAACCACAGGAGGGAAACTTTCAAATTGAGGGCAAAGTAGAACATGTTCCCAAACTTTCTTCCAACCAAAATAGCCAGGTTGTCAACCACTTACAGTTAAGGGATAACCCACAGGAAGGTTACTTTTGCAACTATGGCAAATAACCATGAACCCTGGGGCTTAAATGTACACTTAAAACCATCTAACCTTCATGATTTCCAAAGAGCTGATCCAATTGGGCTTACTGGGATTTCAACAGGACCCTTTACTCAAGCTCTAAAAGGGCAACACAGGCTTCGAACAATGGTCTCCACACTACCTGACAGGAATTTAAGGGAACCATTTTGATGCTACCCACCCCCAGATTTCCCTCCCAACTCTCCTCAAGGCCCCAGTATGGACTTTCAACAAACTGGCAAATGACACCCGGTTTCAGCTCTTCACGCAAAAACTACCTCCAGTCCAAACGAACCACCTCCAGGGGTTTCCACATTTGAGAAAAATGTACTGAATGGTTTAATCCCGAGGGCTCAAGGTCTATGACACTTTAGGGAATCTTTTCATCACTACTACTTACCAACTGTAAGGGAAGTCAAACCAAGGAGGTTTACCCTAAAAGTGATCTGCACAGCTGCTTTATCCCGAAGAGACAAAAACAAATGCAATACAAAACAGCTCTACACAAAAAACTCTACCTACGTCTCCAAGGAAAGAGAAAACCTTAAAAACACAAGCTCACCCTGAACTATGGCACACCCTGCCGACTACGCCAAATGTGGCATTGAGTGGTCAGGTAGGGGAGCGGACCCACCAAAAGTGGATATACATCGACTACGCCACCCGGAATATACCGGGACATAACAGCCCTACGAAAGGGCACACAGGTTCGTGGCCAACAGCCAGGGTGAGCATAGAGACAGATAGTACAATATATTTGCAATTTATTTATATACACACACACAACTGTAATGGTTTAAACATTGTTTTTGGATACAATATAAAACATGCCTAATACACAAGTCTACCAGTTACAAAAAATGACCAGGAGGAGAAAAATGACCAGCAGGGGCCTTTTGGATTATCACCTCACATCATACCGCAAACCACTCAATTGTGAGAGGAATACAATTGGCCAAACACCACACTAACCCAAGTGGACACACTGAAAGTATAAAACCCCCACTTTAAAAGTTCCTACTCATAAATCACATAATTAACTGGTATAAACTAAGACATTGATATCAAAACAGTTAAATGGTTACACAAACATTTGGTTACACATGTGGTTACAAATGGTTACACATCTTGAGTAAATCAAACCATTCCCTTTTTAATAGGATCAATCCCAACACTGATAGGTTCATTGGATTCAAACCATTTTAACCAATGATGGAGTAGGAACACTGATAGGTTCCCAGGCTGGAGTGACGTCAACCAATCATATCTGGGCTAATACCTTACCCTGCTACATTCACATGCTTTATTTATTACCTGGAGATGACTTGAAAAAAAAAAAAACATATCTTGTTGCAGTATGCTTAATGTCTTCGTGTTTCCAAACGTTTCTGTTTTTCATACAGTGATAGCTGGACGCTTTTGTCCAGTTTCCTGGTTCAACATTCTGCACGAGAGCGCCCTCTGGCTTCGAGTATAAATAAAACACACTCATGAGAGTTTAGCGCTCGTGATGTACATCTCGCCTTATTCTGGGTGACTGGGTCCGAATAAAATATCAGGTCATGTGCAGACTATCCTGTCTCTTTGAGTTTAAATCTATATTTATTCAGACCAGGTCTTGAAAACCTCTATGTGAACACACTTCGCTGAGAAAGTGCGGTGGATGAAATTACGTGATACTAAAAAGTGTTTCCCAAGTTATATACGCCCCTGCTCTGAAGTATTGTATTTAAATAAAATAGTCACTAAATAATTAAGTCTGATATCTAATAATACAAATAAGATGGTCTTTTCAGCAGGAATGCATGTAATTTTTGATCCAATAATGAAATTATGAAATGAACAGCAGTAAATTTAATAAATTAGTAAATGTACTCAGACTTACATGATAATGTGATTGAAGCTTCCTGCCATTAAACTCTTTGGGAAAACACATTGTGTTCTTCAAGTCAAACATTTCTCTTATATGTTCCTGCTGGCTCATTCTGACCTACAGAGCAAAATGAAAGAGAGAGAGAGAGATTTGAATAAAGCAAAGAAACACATCCTGGCTTATCACAAATTTGCCTTTCAAATAGATTTCAATAATTAACTATTAAAAACTTGTTCTACAACAAGAAATTACCTGTATTCTTTTTCTTATAGCTGAGTTCAATCCCTAAAGTTGCTCTCTCTTGTTTTGATCCTGACAGATTGTTCAGCTCTTGTGAGACTCAAAGATAATATTGACTGACGTTCTCTTGGGAGGAGGAACTCATAGACACTGAGGGCATCTGTCAGAGATGAGAAGGCGAGTGGACAATTACAGTCTGTTTTGTAGTCATCAGATCACCAAGACATCCTCATTCTGATCTACAAAGGAACTAAAAGAAACAGAAAGCAACAGTTTCACACGCACATCATGTCTTGAATCTGCCCTTCATCCCTTGTTTGTTATTAGGATACAGTATCAGCATGAAGGTTTGGTGGCTAGTTTTAAATCAGATGAACTTTCTGAATTCAAATATCCAGTTTTTAAATGTTTTAAAAGCACTTTTTCTTGTTTATTTGATCATTAGGAAACATTCTAGTTCACTATTCTTCAAACATAATGAGAATTTTACTTCTGAATCAAGTAACATTTCAACATCCAACTAAATGTTTCAGGTATAAACACTTCATGGACAATGCTAACATTTTGTGAAAAGGAGACGTTTTAAAGACCAGGTGACTTTGAACAAATGATTTAACAATGCTAATGGAAGAATTATTGTTTTTAACCTTTTTCATTGCACAGCTAATTAAAAAAAAGGGTTTATTGTGAAACATTTCTATTTTTATTTAGAATATCAGCCAATATGACACACTTTGTGCTGATTTACACTCATTTTTGTGGTTTTTATTAACAGATCTGAATGTAACAGTTACTCTTTGCACAGTAAATATCATGACGAGAACTTTGACCTGACAAAAACTAAAAACATGAACTCAATGAAATATGAAAACAAGCTGTTGTTGTGTCTGGATGTTTTTCTGATTTACATCTCATTGTCCTTCCAGCTTCAGAATGAAGAGATCAGATGAGAAAAATATCTTTATTTAGCATCAGTTTCTTAAACCCTCAGGACATTTACTGTAACAGCACAGGAATGCTGTTATCTTGAAGATCCCTTTACATTCCACTAGATGGCAAAGACGACTAGCAGAGATATGGAGTTTGAGGCATGTGGAGCTGCTTGTTTGCAAATGACTCATGACGTCATAGAACACTAAGATATCATTATCACGCACACACACATACAAAAAAAAGTCTAAAGAATTTTCAACTGGGCTTTGTGTTTTTTTCTTGACATGACCAATGTTGAGATTGATGTGCTGCTGCTTGATGTCTGTGTGTGCATAAATAATAGAATAGTTCAAAACTTTCTTGTACAGAACATAAAAAAAAAAAAAAAAAAATCCTTCATTCCTGATTGGTGCAACACTACTGGCGTTCTTGCCGCAGTATCAGAGTATCAGACACTGTATATAGTATCAAAGCCATCATTCAGTATGTGGTCCAGATCTGGAACTAAACAATGTTGCTGTCAGGGATTATTTCTATTCTTTCCGACAACAAAGCATGTGAACGTGACGAGCTGGTAATCACGGCTTCAGAAATGGGAAGTAGGACATTTCTGATTGCATGTACATCATGAGTCCAAGACAGTTTCTGATTATTCCATTAGTTCACCTGACACAAACATAGTATTTGAAGTGATATTATGTGTGAACATTTTTGGCTTTCTCTCTACACTGGCATCAGGTAAAACTAGAAACTAGAAGTGTCTATGCACACACTTGTTAGACTATAAATCTAACATGGACAACATATGCATCTACCCCATTAGAGATGTCTGTAACTTTTTTTTTAAAGAAAAAAAAATGTTGGTATCTAATATAGCATCTTGCACAAAGCTTAAATGATGAAATTGTTATTAAGACATTTTGCCTTTGTTACTTAATGCCTCGAGTAAGGAAGTGACCCTTTCATATTTCTTTCTGTGAAAAGATATTTTTTTTTTTTTTTAGCATACAATCTGTGAAATTTAGAAGAGAAGTCTTCAGTCCATTCTTGGAAATGTGTTGAATTTTAGATGACTGTTTGGATCAGTAACATTCTCCAAACAGAGACAGATCACACATGCATGTCTGTCCCACTAATTTCACAACTACTGTATGTAGCAAAAATTGTGTTGCTCAAAAGAGTTACTAGTAACTATGGCTTGCGGAAAGTAGAGCACCAAATTGCAACACTGTATTGTAGAAGAGATTCAAAAGAAATTCAAGACTTTAGTTTGAGGCATTAAGATGCACTTTACAATTCACAGCCTGACTTCAAAAGAATCTAAAGTTTTATTCAAAATGAACTTTTAAAATGTATATTTAAGTATCTGTAAGGATGCTTTTCCAAGCCCCAAGCTACCAAGCTTCCATGCTACCTTAATATTAGCATGTGTTTTTGATGATCTGATATTTGCTCTCAAAATTGATTAAAGCGTACCTGTACATATTGTACAATTTAGTTTTTCAAAGTGACCACTCAAATTAAAAATGAAAACGGTGAACTCATTTAACAAAAAATAGTCCATGTTGCAGAGTCATTAATGGTGGGATTTAATGTGAAATTTTCTACAGAAAAAAAACAAAACAAAAACAGATATATTAGCTATTTTTGACTGGCTAGGAATAAATTTGAATGACCAATTATGGTCTATATTTTGTGTGTTCTGCAGCCCAATTATTATTATTTTTTTTTTATATTAAAATCTTATTTGTTTGTTTAATGGTACAATGTTGTTCTAAACAAAGCATATCAATATCACTACGCACATAATCCAGACACATTAGGTTTTATGCCTATAGTTTTTTTTTATTATTATTATTATTATTTTTTTTTTTTTTATGTAGGACAGCTCCTATATTACTGAACAAATGGAATACGACTACTGTAGAAGTTTGAATGCTTTACACACCTTTGATGAAGAACTGTTCTTGATTGGTGAAGCTGGAATACATCCATCTTCATTCTTCAAGAGGAAAAATTTTTGTTTTGTTCAGGGAAATGTATTTTTGTTTTGCCACAGCCTAAAAAGATCAGCCTCAAAAAAACCTTTCTTTCTCATCTTCTCTGTGTTAAAGATGTGTGTACTCCAGAAGTTTGAGAGACTGTGTAGATGAGGAGGAAACACAGAGCATAGTTGTGATGGGAGGAGCAGAATCCACATGACTACTGCTAATGTAAACTATTACAGGTATTGCAAGGCATTGCCACTTATACAGAAGAACATTCTTGTTTTGAAAATATTCATATATTGTAAGGGCATTGTGTGATCTGCTGTTGGTGTTGCTTTTAAAAATATCCAAATAAGAACAGGTCTGGCTGAAGTACCAAGAAGAATATGAAAGACTGCTGGCCTTTTGACGCCCCCGCACAACCTGAAGCTCCATTTTCCTATTGAAGGAAAAAGCATCCCAGATCATGATGGAGCCTTCTCCACTGTGCCGCTTAGAAACATCTAAGGTGGGATCTCTTTGTCATGCCAGTAATGTTGGAAGACATCAGGATCATCCAGGTTAATTTTTTTCTTGTCAGAGAATAAAACTTTCTTCCACCTTTCAGTGTCCCATGTTTGGTGCTCCCTTGCAAATTCCAAATGGGCAAGTTTGTGTCGTGGGAGGAGACGTGGCCTTTGAAGATGTTTTTTAGGGCCCGAGCACCGATGGTGTGAGGACCCTCTTGGAATTGCTCCGTTTATTATTATTATTAGGGCTCAAGCCTGGAGGGCGAGAGCCCTATTGTTTTCCTTAGGATTATTTGTTATTATTATTATTATTATTATTTTTCTTCAAGGTTTCGGGGGCTTTTGGGGCCCTTAACATGCTCAAAAACTCTTGAAAATTGCCACACACCTTGGAACCTGCGGCCATTAGGACCGGGCAGAGTCTGATACACGGGCGTGGCACAGAGGCTCTACAGCGCCCCCTGTAGTACTGAGGGCCATATATCATGCATACTTGCACGTATACATATGAAACTTGGTACATATATATAACTCATCAAACCAAACAACTTTCACACTGCATGTCATAAGCTCCGCCCAACAGGAAGTTGGCTATTTAGGGTTTTATGAAAAACACATGCTCTGGAATTTGATATACTCCTCTGAGGAACTCCACCCGTTCACCACCAAACTCGGTGAACACGATCTCAAGACATTGGGGATGCTAAATTGCGAAGAGATTTTTGATATCTCGAACGGTTTGCCCGTGGCGAGGCGTTGAAATTATGGCGAGAAATGAGAAACAGGAAATGTCTAATAACATCCACATACATTTCCTGAATTTGATCAAACTTAATTGGTTTGTTCATTGTATGATACCGATCATATATATGTGACTATTAGGAGTCAAAGTTATAGCGCCACCAACTGGCAGCAGGAAGTGAATCATTTTCAAAACGCTTTGAATTCAGCATCTTATTTTTACTTGATTTGCTTCAAACTTCATCAGAATAATGACAAAACACGGCCGAAGAAAATCTGTTGTGGGGATATTTATATCTAATATAGTGTTGCTATGGCAACGTGTCAAACTTGAATGTTCTGTTCTGGTGATTTTTAGGCAGATAACTAGCTCAGATTTACATGAAACTCAAAACACATATCAGTATTAGTGATAGCTAGACAATGGCAAAAGCTTTTAAAAGGGCGTGAAGGAGGCACTCTATAGCGCCACCTTTTGTCAAAAGTGGGGGGGTTAGTTTTAGCTACAGACACCAAACTTGGTACATAAATTGTTCTTTTCAAGACGGACAACTTTCTAATTCACAGTCATCAGCTACGACCAACAGGAAGTCGGCTATTTTGATTTGAATGTGTATTTTTGAGATTTTACAGTTGTGAATTAATGCATACTCCTCACAGGGGAAGTACACTATACACACCAAACTTTGTCAACATGAAGAAAAAACATTGAGGAACTTAAATTGCGAACGGATTTTGGTTAGCTTGAACGGTTTTGTCGTGGTGATTTTTTGAAATGACAGTAAAAAGGGAAACATTAATTGTCTTGTATGTTTAAATTGCAGCTTCCAAACACTTCAAAGCATTTTTTCATACAAAGATCAAATCATTCTGAGGAAATATGCATAGTTTCACGACTTTACAACACTGTATGGATAACAGAAAATTAAAAAACTGTCAGACTTCTCAACTGACATGATCTCACTCTGGCCACTCTGTCTGTGTGAGGAAAGGGAGGGGGAGAGGGAGGGGGAGTGTGAGGGGGTTGGTGACTGTGAATGTTTGGTGACTGACAGTGTGTGTGGATTGTAGGGAGGGGCTGTCTGGCAGAGAGAGAGAGAGAGAGAGAGAGAGAGAGAGAGAGAGACCTAATCATCCCTTTAATAATCAGGAAAAAAAAAATCTGTATTTTAAATTGTTATTGTTTTTGTTGTTGCTAATGGTGGTGTTTTTTCCTTTCATTACAGGTTAAGAAATCTCTTAGGCCTTATCCTTTTCTGACAGTTTTAGGGATTTAAAAACATCCTAAGAATCCTTATTTGTGCTGCAAATAATAATTTCAAACTCATTTGATACTGACCTATGACAACCTGTGACGTGACATGACATTTATTAATCTCATGGATGTAACAGTAAAACTCTTCAACTGACAGATAAAGCTGCAATGCAAGCAAAACTATTTCACAAATGCTTATAGGTCATTAAAATCATTACAAAACACTAATAAATTATTTAAGGATTTGGTAACACTGTAAAATAATGTCTAATTTGTTAACATTAGTAAATGCATTGGTAACACTTTATAATAACTGCACTCATTAGCTAAGCATTAGTAAATAGTTCATGATTATAAAGCCTTTTCCCTTAATAATAGTCATTATTAAGCAGTAATACATCTATAAATAAATTGTTCTTGGTTTAAAAGCACATATATTACAAAATAGATTAAAGTCTCAGTTGTCTTATAAAATAAATGAATAAACACAACCCAGCTTGATTCAGAATTCAGAAATATTTATTTCAAGATGCAATAAAAGGAAACTGTACACTTGAATAGCTTTTGAGCGATTCTTGAAGGATTAGCATCACCTTCTCTTGTACGATGGTTTGAGGAATATATCTTCCAGATAGTACTGCCGCTCCCTATATGCAGAGTATGCAGTCTTCGTAGGGCACCAACTCCCAGAGGGGGCACCATCCCAGTTGCTCAAAAAAAACAAAAAAAACATGCGCCATTCTCCAATATGTGCTCGCGACCGCTCACACCTCATGTTTGCGGCTGAATGTTCGTAATTGATGGATAGACGTCTATGCCTGGGTATAGCACATCAGCAATCCGGCACAGAGAAAAAAAACTAAAGAAAAAAAAAACAGGCATAAAGTTGTCTTGACATTGGACATTCGAGAGTCTCAAATTTAGGGCCGGTCTCTAAAGTTACATGTGATATTGTTATACACTTTTCTAACGTCAGTAGCATTTGAAGAGAATGACTTACAGTCATAAAAACAACTGTAATTGTTCATCTAGGTGACAGCTATAATGCACAATTAATTTGAATGTTTGATATTTATTACAACAAACTGTAAGTCATATGTAAATTATGCTACTTTTTCACATGGGCTCAAATGCAAATTTGAAGCTCAATAGCATTTGAGAAGAAAGACTTGCAGTCACAAAACAATTGTAATGTGTTCATATAGGTGTCAGCTACAATGCACACCTTATAAATTTTTTATAAATATAAAAATAAAGTATTACTAAAGTTATATATATATTGTTCTGTGTATGTGATTTCAAAGTCTAGATTGGTCGGATTAACCCTTTAACTGCCGCATCCCTTAAAACTTGATTGTCAGAGGGTTACTGTAAATGCTTATGCCCGCTGGGCACAGTTTTCCCGATGCCACCGGGGTGGCGTTGCACTGATGGCTTGAGCCCGACATTGCTGCTTGCAGCTATATTTATTATTATTATTATTATTATTAGGGCCCGAGCCAATGGGCGCAGGGCCCTATTGTTCCCCTAAGGATTATTCTTCTTATTATTATTTTTATTTTTTATGAACCTTCCGGGGGTTTTTGGGGGCCTTAACATACTCAAAAACTCTTGAAAATTGGCACACACATTGGAACCTGCGGCCATCAGGACGCCACAGAGGCTGGGACCCGGGCGTGGCACAGGGGCTCTACAGCGCCCCCTGGAACACAGTCAGACACCTTGAACCATAGCTCACACACACTTGCATGTATTTATATGAAACTCAGTACACTTATAGATCTCATTGAGCTGAACAACTTTTGCGCTCTATGTCATAGGCTCCGCCCAACAGGAAGTCAGCTATTCAGGGCTGTTTAAAAAAAGCATGCTCTGGAATTTGAAATACTCCTCTGAGGACTTTCAACCGTTTGCTTCGAAACTCGGTGAACATGATCTCAAGACATTGGGGATGAAAAATTGCGAGGGGATTTTTGATATCTCGAAGGGTTTGCCCGTGGCGTGGCGTTGAATTTAGGTCAAAAAATTAGAAACAGGAAATGCCTAATAACATCCACATACATTACCTGAGTTTGATCAAACTTCATCGGTTTGTTTGAAGTATGATACCGATCGTATATATGTGACTATTAAGAGTCAACGTTATAGCGCCACCAACTGGCAGCAGGAAATTGAGTCATTTTCAAAATGCTTTGAATTCAGCATCTTATTTTTACTCGATTTGCTTCAAACTTCATCAGAATAATGACAAAACATGGCCGATGTAAATCTGTTGTGGGAATATTGATATCTTATATATTGTTGCCATGGCAACATGTCAAACGTGAATATTCTGTTATGGTGATTTTGAGGCAGATAACAACCTCAGATTTACATGAAACTCAAAACACATATCAGTATTATTGATAGCTAGACAATGGAAAAAGCTTTTATAAGGGCGTGGAAGAGGCACTCCATAGCGCCACCTTTTGTCAAAAGTGGGGGGGTTAGTTTTAGCTACAGACACCAAACTTGGTACGTATATTGTTCTTATAAAGATGGACAACTTTCTAATTCACAGTTATCAGCTACGACCAACAGGAAGTCGGCTATTTTGATTTGAATATGGATTTTTGAAAAAAAATTGAGCTGTGATTTAATCCATACTCCTCAGAGGAAAAGTTCACTATACTCACCAAACTTTATCTACATGTTGCAAAAACATTGAGGAACTTAAATTGCAAACGGATTTTGGTCAGCTTGAACGGTTTTGTCGTGGTGATTTTTTGAAATGACAGTCAAAAAAGGAATCATTAACTGTCTTGTATTTTTAAATTGCAGCTTCCAAACACTTAAAAGCATTTTCTCATACAGAGATCAAATCATTCTGAGGAAATATGCATAGTTTCATGACTTTACGACACTGTATGATTAAAAGAAAATTAAAAAACTGTCAGACATCTCATCTCACTCTGTCCCTCTGTTTGAGGAATGTATGTGTGCTGACTGAGTGTGTCTGTGTGTGTGTGTGTGTGTGTGTGTGTGTGTGTGTGTGTGTGTGTGTGAGTGTGAGTGGGGGATGGGCATGAGCTGAGTGGCAGACAGACAGGGAGAGAGAGAGAGGGACTTAAACATCTCTTTAATCACAAGAAAAAAAATATATTTTAAATTGTTTTTTTGTTGTTGTTGTTGTTGCTAATTGTGCTGTTTTCATTACAGCTTAAGAAATCTCTTAGGCCTTATCCTTTTCTGACAGTTTCAGTGATTAAATTTTTTTTCTAAAAATACTTATTTGTGCTGCAAATAATAATTTTGGTCCCACTTTATATTAGGTGGCCTTAACTACTATGTACTTACATAAAAAAAATAAGTACAATGTACTTATTGTGTTCATATTGTATTTTAAAACACTTTTGCTGCTATTGAGGTGGGATAGGGGTAAGGTTAGGGAGAGGGTTGGAGGTATGGGTAAGTTTAAGGGTGGGTTAAGGTGTAAAGTATGGGTCAACAGTGTATTTATAAATGCAATTACAGAAATTAAATACAGATGTAATTACATGTAGTTTTTTTTTTTTATATATATAAGTACAATGTAAAAACATGTATGTACACAATAAGTACATTGTACTAAATTATTATTTAAAATGTAAGTACATAGTAGTTAAGGCCACTTAATATAAAGTGGGTCCATAATTTCAAACTCATTTGATACTGACCTCTGACACCCTGTGATTGACATTAATCTGAATTTATATAATCTCATGGATGTAACAGTAAAACTGTTCAGCTCACAGATGACGACCAAGCTGTGATGCAAGCAAAACTATTTCACAAATGCTTATAGGTCAATTAATTTATAACAAAACACTTTTAATTACTTAAGGATTTGGTAACAAATTAAAATATTGTCTCATTTTTTAACATTAGTAAATGCATTGGTAGATACCTACAAAATACCTACCACAAAGTCTCTTGGTAGGAAATCCAAATCCCAACAGGAAGTCGGTTATTTAGAATTTTCTCTGCAAAATTGGTGTTGTTTTTGCCATTTTCTGGGGATGTACTTTAACAAACTCCTCCTGGAGATTTATTCAGATCACCACCAAACTTGGTCAGTTAAATCTAAAGGCCTTTGCGATGTTAAATTGCGAAGATCTTGAGGTTTCGTTAAAGGGCGTGTCCATGGCGACCTGACAGATTTCGATGTTTCGCCATGAAAAAGGAAGTTGCTGTAACTCAGACATACAATGTCCAATCTGCCCCAAACTTCACATGTTAGATAAGACTTCTGCCCTTAACAGAGCTACATGCCCATATTCAGTTATAGTCATAGCGCCACCTGCTGGCAACAGGAAGTGACATGTTTTACGCTGCGACAAACTACTCCTAGAAATCTTTTGACATTAATGTATTTTTTGTGGTCAGTCTAATCTTAAGGCCTGAGCAATGTTAAATTGTGGAGATCTTGAGTTTTTGTTAAAGGGCGTGTCCATGGCGCCATGACAAAATTTGACGTCTCGCCACAGCAAGAGAAGTTGTTGTAACTGAAGCATAAAATGTTCAATCTTCCCCAAACTTCACATGTTCGATAAGAGTCCTGCCCTGAACACATCTGAAGGCCAATATTCCATTATAATGATAGCGCCACCTGCTGGCAACAGGAAGATTGGCACATATATGGAATAAACATTGATATATTCTACTTATATTTATGAGTTTAAACACATATTTCTCACCGTTCA
Source organism: Carassius auratus (assembly GCF_003368295.1). Classification (NCBI taxonomy): domain Eukaryota; kingdom Metazoa; phylum Chordata; class Actinopteri; order Cypriniformes; family Cyprinidae; genus Carassius; species Carassius auratus. The sequence goes on from NC_039289.1 coordinate 9,680,797, forward strand.
CCTATTTACTAAAGCCACTCGCTGCCGGTGAGCCCGGGTGCGAGGGCCCGTTCATCGCTGCTTGCAGCTTTAATTAGGGCTCAAGCCTGGAGGGCGAGAGCCCTATTGTTTTCCTTAGGATTATTTGTTATTATTATTATTATTATTATTTTTCTTCAAGGTTTCGGGGGCTTTTGGGGCCCTTAACATGCTCAAAAACTCTTGAAAATTGGCACACACCTTGGAACCTGCGGCCATTAGGGCCGGGCAGAGTCTGATACACGGGCGTGGCACAGGGGCTCTACAGCGCCCCCTGTAGTACCGAGGGCCATATATCATGCATACTTGCACGTATACATATGAAACTTGGTACATATATATAACTCATCAAACCAAACAACTTTCACACTGCATGTCATAAGCTCCGCCCAACAGGAAGTTGGCTATTTAGGGTTTTATGAAAAACACATGCTCTGGAATTTGATATACTCCTCTGAGGAACTCCACCCGTTCAACACAAAACTTGGTGAACACGATCTCAAGACATTGGGGATGCTAAATTGCGAAGAGATTTTTGATATCTCGAACGGTTTGCCCGTGGCGAGGCGTTGAAATTATGGCGAGAAATGAGAAACAGGAAATGTATAATAACATCCACATACATTTGCTGAATTTGATCAAACTTAATTGGTTTGTTCGTTGTATGATACCGATCGTATATATGTGACTATTAGGAGTCAAAGTTATAGCGCCACCAACTGGCAGCAGGAAGTGAATCATTTTCAGAACGCTTTGAATTCAGCATCTTATTTTTACTTGATTTGCTTCAAACTTCATCAGAATAATGACAAAACACGGCCGAAGAAAATCTGTCGTGGGGATATTTATATCTAATATAGTGTTGCCATGGCAACGTGTCAAACTTGAATGTTCTGTTCTGGTGATTTTTAGGCAGATAACTAGCTCAGATTTACATGAAACTCGAAACAGATATCAGTATTAAAGATAGCTAGACCATGGCAAAAGCTTTTAAAAGGGCGTGGAAGAGGCACTCTATAGCGCCACCTTTTGTCAAAAGTGGGGGGGTTAGTTTTAGCTACAGACACCAAACTTGGTACATAAATTGTTCTTATCAAGACGGACAACTTTCTAATTCGCAGTCATAAGCTATGACCAACAGGAAGTTGGCTATTTTGACTTGAATATGGATTTTTGGGAATTTTCTTTTGTGAATTAATGCATACTCCTCCCAGGGGAAGTGCACTATACACACCAAACTTTGTCTACATTAAGAAAAAACATTGAGGAACTTAAATTGCGAATGAATTTTGGATACCTTGAAACGTTTTGTCGTGGTGATTTTTTGAAATAACAGTAAAAAGTGAAACATTAATCGTCTTGTATTTTTAAATTGCAGCTTCCAAACCTTTAAAAAACATTTTTCATTTAGAAAACCAGTGATTCTGAGGAAATATGCATAGTTTCATGACTTTACAGCACTGTATGATTAAAAGAAAATTAAAAAACATCTGATCTCACTCTGTCACTCTGTGTGAGGAATGTATGCGTGCTGACTGTGTGTGTGTGAGTGTGAGTGGGGGAGAGGTGTGAGGTGTGAGGTGAGTGGCAGACAAGACAGGGAGAGAGAGAGGGACTTAAACATATCTTTAATCACCAGAAAAAAATATTATTTTAAATTGTTATTTTTTTATTGTTGTTGCTAATTGTGCTGTTTTCATTACACCTTAAGAAATATCTTAGGCCTTATCCTTTTCTGACAGTTTCAGGGATTAAAAAAATTCTAAAAATACTTATTTTAGCTGCAAATAATAATTTCAAACTCATTTGATACTGACCTCTGACACCCTGTGACATGACATTTATTTGAATTTACATAATCTCATGGATGTAACAGTAAAACTGTTCAGCTCACAGATCAAGACTAAGCTGTGATGCAAGCAGAACTATTTCACAAATGCTTAAAGGTTAATGAAATTATAACAAAACACTTTTAAATTATTTAAGGATTTGGTAACACTTTAAAATAATTTCTCAATTGTTAACATTAGTAAATGCATTGGTAACACATCATAATAGCTGCACTCCTAGCTAAGCATTTGTAAATAGCCAGTTCATGCTTTATATATTCTTCTCCCAAAATTAATATTTTATTAAGCATTTTATAAATACAGCTATAATTAAATTGTTCATAGTTTATATGCACATTTATTTTGAGGAGATTAAAGGCTGTTATCTTCCAAAATAAAAAAAAAATAAATAAAAAAAATAAACAAACACAGAACTAAAAAGGGAATCATTAATTGGCTTGTATTTTTAAATTGCAGCTTCCAAACATTTCAAAGCATTTTTTCATACAGAGATCAAATCATTCTGAGGAAATATGCATAGTTTCACGACTTTACAACACTGTATGGACAACAGAAAATTTAAAAACTGTCAGACTTCTTAACTAACATGATCTCACTCTGGCCACTCTGTCTGTGTGAGGGAAGGGAGGGGAAGAGGGAGGGGGAGTGTGAGGGGGTTGGTGACTGACTGCATTTTTGGTGACTGACAGTGTGTGTGAATTGTAGGGAGGGGAGGGGCTATCTGGCAGAGAGAGAGAGAGAGAGAGACCTAATCATCTCTTTAATCATCAGTGGAAAAAAAATCAGTATTTTAAATGTTTATTGTTTTTGTTTTTGCTAATGGTGGTGTTTTTTTCCCCTTTCATTACAGCTTAAGAAATATCTTAGGCCTTATCCTTTTCTGACAGTTTTAGGGATTTAAAAACATCCTAAGAATCCTTATTTGTGCTGCAAATAATAATTTCAAACTCATTTGATACTGACCTATGACATCCTGTGACATGACATGACATTTATCTGAATTTAAGAGTTATGAATCTACATCCGTCTGCATGGACTCTTGTTTGTAGGTGTTCTAAACTTGCTTACTCCTATTATCAATGGCAACGGCATTGGAAAGCCAGTACATTATATATATATACATATATATATATATATATATATATATATATATATATATATATATATATATATATATATATATATATATATATATATATATATATATACATATATTGCATTTGTTTATATTTCATTTTTGTAAATAACTTAATTTATAAATGATAAAAAGATCCTTAAAAAAGTATGAAAATACAATGATTGAACTTTATAGATGTGCTCAAGAACAAACATTTATAGCTGTATTTATTAACTGCTTAATAATGCATATTAAAGGAGTGCTATTATGTTGTTTCACACTTTCAACTTTAGTTAGTCTGTAATGTTGCTGTTTCAGCATAAAAAAGTTCTGCAAAGATTCAAAGCTCAAAGTCCAATTCAATAGGATAATTTTATTTAACAAAAGTCACATTTTAGAAAAAAAAAAACGAACAACTTGTTTGGACTGCAACAAATATTTTCCAGGACTTGTGATATCACAAATACGGACGAATGGGATGTAAATTGGTTGAGCTGCACTAGAAAAGGCAATGAGTGTGATATATACGTAGTTGACCATGAAGACTGGAAAAGAAAAAAAACTCTGTATATTAAGGTGTGAAGAATTATTAGCCATTTTTCCTTTACTGATAAAATGAGTCAAAAACAAAGGTTTAACTCAGACTGAAAATCCAAAATTATTAGATCCCCATGAGAAATATTCAAAATAAGTACAGTACTGTAATTGCAGAGTTAAGACATGACCACTGGACAGTAAAATGCTTACTGGGTAACAGGGGTCAGAAAAAAAACAAGTGGAGAAGAACAGAAACACATTAACTGGAAAATAATTAAGAATTAAAGTCAATAATTAGGTGTGAAACTATCAGGGAGCATTAAGTCTACAGTCCCACCTTTTTTCAGAGCTGCAACTTTCCTGGAGTCTCCAGAATTACAAAGTGTCAGGTTCTGAGAGACTTAAAAGATCCCAAAAATGACTTAATTAGAATAGCATGAAATATTGTGAAATACTATATATTGAGACTTTATATATAGGCTTTATGAACAGATGGGTTCTGACTGACTCTTGTACGACGCTTTGAGGAATATATCTTCCAGAATCTAGCATTAGATTTAGGAGCTTATTTTTATTCCATCTCCTATCCTGAAAAGTCTGTCTTGCAGAATTGACTAAAAATTAATATTCACATTAATTCTTAATTCTTTTGCAATTCTTTTTGTCATTTTTTCACCAAATTTTTTTTCTTCTTCTGCCCCCGTGACCCAGTCACCATTTTTTGTCCAATGGTCAAGTCTTAACCTAATTATTGTTAATTATCTTAAAATAATTATTGTTCATGTTAACATAGTTAATGTTTATGAATTAAATATTATTGTAATGTGTAACTAAAGTTATATAGATTGTTCTGTGAATGTGATTTCAAAGTCTAGATGATTCGGATTAACCCTTTAACTGCCGTATCCTTTAAAACCTGACTGCCAGAGGGCTATTGTGAATGCATGTGCCCGCTGGGCACAGTTTACCTGATGCCACAGAGGTGGCGTTGCACTGATGGCTTGAGCCCGCCATCGCTGCTTGCAGCTATATTTATTATTATTATTCTTCTTCTCCAAAATGAATCTGATTTTTGAGGGCCTAAACATGCTCGAAAAGTCATGAAACTTTGCACACACCTCAGAACTGGCGAAAATTTACGTCTGATATGGGTTTCAGAAGTGGGTGTGGCAAAATGGCTCAACAGCGCCACCTATACACGTTCAACGGTGTGCGCCTCGAGCTACGTTTCATGTACATGTATGAAAATCGGTATACTCATGTAACTCTCCAATACCTACAAAAAAGTCTCTTGGAGCAAAATCCGAAACCCAACAGGAAGTCGGTTATTACTAATATTATGAGCAAATTTTGTGTCATTTTTGTCATTTCCATGCGTTGTATTTTAACGAACTCCTCCTAGAGATTCATTCAGATCAACACCAAATTTGGTATGGCTAATCTGAAGGCCTTTGCGATGTTAAATTGCGAAGCTTTTGAGTTTTCATTAATGGGCGTGTCCGTGGCGGCCTGGCGAATTTCGATGACTCGCCATGAAACAGGAAATTGCTATAACTCAGACATACAATGACCAGTCTGCCCCAAACTTCACATGTTTGATGAGACTCCTGACCTGAACAGATTGACATGCCCATATTCAGTTATAGTCATAGCGCCACCTATTGGCAACAGGAAGTGACATATTTTACACTGCGATTAACTACTCCTAGAAATTTTATGACATCAATGTATTTTTTGTGGTCAGTCTAATCTAAAGGCCTGTGCGATGTTAAGTTGTGAAGATCTTGAGTTTTCGTTAAAAGGCGTGTCCATGGCGCCGTCGCGAAGTTCGATGTCTCGCCATGGGAATAAAATATGTTATAACTCAGGCATAAAATGTCCGATCTTCCCCAAACTGCACATGTGTGATAAGAGTCCTGGCCTGAACACATCTGAAGGCCAAAATTCCATCAGGTGTGGCAAAATGGCTCGATAGCGCCACCTATACACTTTCAACAGAGTGCGCCTCGAGCTATGTTTCACATACATGTACAAAAATCGGTATACATATGTAACACACCAATACCTACAAAAAAGTCTCTTGGTACAAAATCCGAATCCCAACAGGAAGTCGGTTATTTAGAATTTTCTCTGCAAAATTGGGGTTGTTTTTGCCATTTTCAGGGGTTGTACTTTAACGAACTCCTCCTAGAGATTTATTCAGATCAACCCCAAACTTGGTAAGTTAAATCTAAAGGCCTTTGCGATGTTAAATTGCGAAGATCTTGAGGTTTTGTTAAAGGGCGTGACCATGGCGGCCTGGCAAATTTCGATGTTTCGCCATGAAAAAGGAGGTTGCTGTAACTCGGACATACAATGTCCAATCTGCCCCAAACTTCACATGTTAGATAAGACTTCTGCACTTAACAGATCTACATGCCCATATTCAGTTATAGTCATAGCGCCACCTGCTGGCAACAGGAAGTCACATGTTTTACACTGCGACAAACTACTCCTAGAAATCTTTTGACATTAATGTATTTTTTGTGGTCAGTCTAATCTAAAGGTCTGTGCAATGTTAAATTGTGGAGAACTTGAGTTTTTGTTAAAGGACGTGTCCATGGCACCATGACAAAATTTGATGTCTCGTCACAGCAAGAGAAGTTGTTGTAACTCAGGCATAAAATGTTCGATCTCCCCCAAACTTCACATGTTAGATAAGAATTCTGCCCTGAACACATCTGAATGCCAATATTCCATTATAATGATAGCGCCACCTGCTGGCAACAGGAGGACTGGTACAAATAAATGACTTTGACATATTCCACTTATTTTTAAGACTTTAAATGCATATTTCTCACCGTTCACCTTTTTACTAAAGCCAAACGATGGCGGTGAGCCCGGGTGCGAGGGCCCGTTCATCGCTGCTTGCAGCTTTAATTGTTCTTGAAGTCCTTCTCTAGCAGATGACATCTTGGTTATTGGGCTGCAGTCAGCATCTGTAAGGGCCTTAATTTGGGTCGAGGATCAACCTGTGTCTTCACGGACAACCCGTCGGATCCTGCGGCTCAGTGCAAGTGAAATATTTTTGGGTCTACCACTTGACTTTTTTGTTCCATAAGTCTCATGATTTTTAAATAAATGTCTTACTACGTCCAACCTCGGGGCAGCGATGGTGTGTTGCGAGAGGCCTTGCTTGTGCAGCTCAACAATCCTGCCATGTTCAAAGAGAGAAAGCCTTTTTGCCTTTGCCATCAGGAGATCTTGACAGTATGACTGCTTGAAGAACAATGACATGAAAGCCATATTTTTGTGCAGATTTGATCTTTTTATGGCTATGGTCTTAAACTTTTGATCAGTTGATGAAAAGCCTGTTTGAGTTTAAATGCAGTTGTCAATAAATTGCCTATACTGTATTTTTTTGTCTCTTGCTCCTGTTTCTTCTTTTCTTCTTTCTTCTCTGGGTTGCACGTACAACCCAGTTATGATCCACTAGTGCGAAATGTGTAAAACTTGCAATGCATCCCCTGGTCTTAAGATTTTGTTCAGTAGTGTATGTTTAAAATAGAAGGGCTAGAGCACATTTGGAACTTGCACTGAATCATATTTACTTAGAAGTGAATATAAGCAGAACATGTTTCCTGGATAAACATCCTAGTGTCGGGTCACTGGTCTAATCATCTGCTCTTTGGTTTGAGGGTTGTGTGTGTGTGTTTGTGGGTGTGGATTGTTTGACAGCTCACCACGTGCACGTGTTTGTGTTATTTGTTTCCCACCCTCCTTGTTCTCCGCTTGTTAACCTATATTGTTCGCCACTTGGTCCTTGTTACCTCTAATTTCCTCCCTTTATAGTTCCCTGTGTTTCTCTGTCTTTTGTCAGACTGTTGTGATTCATCCCAATTGCTCTGATCATCTTGTTGGTCAGTGTACCCACCATGTCTTGTCTCGTCACCAGGCTCCAGTGCTCGTAGCCGTATTGTTTTCTGCCCCCTCACAGTGTGCTCAGTTGCCAAGAATATCCCTCTGGTTCTCATCCCATCCTGGGTCTCGGCTGTCGATTTTGTAGATGCCCACCTTGCTGGCTTCACCTCCTCTGCCGTTGTTGCGGCTGATGTCAGCCGCTGCTCTTCTTTCGATCAGGAGACAGCAGAATGATCGATTTCATGACTGATTTTTTCTGCATGAATAAAGCTTTGTTTAACCCGCATCTGAATCCAGCCTGCTTTTCTTGACACCTAGTTGGTCTTGGATCAACATCCCTTTCAAAAGGTTGGGTTCATAATGGGCTAATGTTAGGGTTAGGCTTGGGTTAGAGTTAACACATAATAACACATAATAAATGCATACTGGCTGTCCATGTCTGCTCGGTGATGGTAAATAAAATATATCCCACTGTTCAGTAGTGATTTCCATTATGAGTGATTATTAAGATTTAGATTAGTTTGTATAAATATTATGATTAAAAAAAATATATATTTGCATTTTCTCCTCTCTCTCTGACCACCATAACCAATTAATATTTTTTTTTCCTGTTTTTATGAAGTCATATAAAATGCTAACATAGTTTTGCTATTGGAACAAACGTCTAGGTTATGTATGTAACCTTTGTTCCCTGAAGGAGGGAATGGAGACATTACATCATAAAAAAGACTGGCAAATGGGGTCTCGCCCGAGAGCCCAATCACCTTCAAGTGGTAACAAAATGAGCCAATGGTACACAGTGTGTCTTGGTCTGTGGGATTTGCATCTCGAGTTCCGCCCTGCTGTGTGGGTATATGAGGAGCAGCACAAGCAACTCGCATTCAAGTCTTCGCTGAGGAGCCGAGCCCTGTGACCTGGCCGTTCAGCAGACAAGCGATGTGGCAAAGGGACGTAACGTCTCCGTTCCCTCCGTTCTCTCCTTCAGGGAACGAGGGTTACATAAGTGACCTAAATGTTCCCTTTCAGTCGGTCACATTTTACGCCAGAAAGAGGACATGGGCTTTACACAGAGATTATATAATCTTGCAAATATGTTAGGTGTCGCCCAGCCCCCAGCTCTACAGATGTCTGTTAGCAAGGCGCCATGCACCAGTGCCCAGGGAGAGGCTACACTCTTAGTTGAGTGAGCTCTCAACCCTAGGGGGCATGGCAAGTCTTGAGCCTGATAAGCCAGGACAACAGCATCCACTATCCAGTGGAATAACCTCTGCTTGGAGACAGCCTTTCCCTTCTGCTGGCCTCCGTAACAAATAAAGAGCTGGTCTGAGTTCTGTCTACATAAGTGCGGAGCATAAGTACTGGACAGAGCAGCATGCAAGTTCACCACCTGATCTCTAAAGTGAGAGGTGGGAACTTTGGGCAAGTATCCAGGCTGGGGTCTCAAGATAAAGTGAGATTTGGCAGACACACTTCTTCAATTGAAAATGCCTGCAGGTCCCCGACCCTCTTAACTGAAGTCAAAGCCATCAGGGGTGCAGTTTTCAATGATAAAAACCTTTGCTCTACTGAGAGCAAGGGTTCAAAGGTTGCCCTCTGAAGTGTGCACCCATCAACACAGTGACTGGGTTCAAGGCCCGGTTCAAGGCACGCAAGTCCAGGATTGGGCTTAACTCACCTGTTTTCTTGGGTATGAAGTAGGGTCTGTAAAGGCCAGACTTCATGTCGGCTGCAGGGACCAGCTCTATCGTGCCCTTTGCCAGCAGGGTTGAGCCCTCTATGCATGTCAGGAGCATCCTTGCCCACCCTCGTTGTGCGAACCCAGTTGGCAGGTTTAGTGGCAGAGGCAGGCGGCAACGCCCTTCTGTGGCCATCTCCTCGCTGTGGCCGGGGTGAAGGCTGCTGCTGTGGCTGAATGGGAGTGGAGGGGACCACAGGGGGCGCCTTTGGCTGAAGTGACTGTGTCAGCAGCAGTGTGGAGGCAGCAGCGGGGTGCCGGGGCAGGATGTGCTTGATGGCCTCAGTCTGCTTCTGGGCAGCAGAGAACTGCTGGGCAAAATTCTCCACCGTGTTGCCGAAGAGGCCAGGAGTTGAGGAGTTGAGTCCAATCAGACTCCCTCATGTCTGCCAGGTTTAGCCATAGGTGGTGCTGCTGGACCACCAAAGTGGACATCACCTAACCCAAGGAGCGTGCTGTAACATCCGTCGCCCGGAAAGTGAGATTGGTAGCAGTGCGCGCCTCCTGCAAAACCCCTGGGTCAGCACTGCCCCCGTGCAGCTCTTTGAGCACCTTGGCCTGGTAGACCTGAATGGTGATTTCTGTTGGGTGGCCGAGTGAAGGGACCCCAAAATTGAATTTTAAATCATAATTGTGTCATAATTATGAAATAAAAAGCTTTTTTATAAATTCTGAATTTCTTAATTTTTCATAAAATTGATTGTCAGTTGTACTTTTTATGTGGAAATTTCTTTTGTAGTATTTTTTTTCTCATAATTTCAGATTTAGTATTTTTGAATATTTATAATAATAATTATGTTTTACGAAAGCATTTTTTTTAATATTCTTATAAAAACTAAAAAATAAATGAATTTGTCTGTTTTTGCTCTTGTACCGATAAATACATAAAAAAATATGTGACAATACCCGTCTTGGATAGTATTTTCGAAATAACTGTTGGTTATGTCTTAAGTGAAAGTAAACAGTTGAGAAAAAAAAATCGTATGTTATATTGGATGTGTTCATTGTCTCTTAAAGTGACCGCGCCTAATTTAGCTACTAGCTGCTGTAATGTTAACCCAATGAAAGAAAAATGTAAACATTTAAATTAAAGAAAATAAGAGAGGCAGCTGTGGCCTAATGGTTAGAGAGTTGGACTTGTAACCCAAAGGTTGCAGGTTCGAGTCTTGTGCTAGCAGGAGTTGTAGGTAGGGGGGAGTGAATGAACAGTGCTCTCTTCCACTCTCAATATCCATGACTGGAGTTCTCTTGAGCAAGGCACTGAACCCCCAGTTGCTCCCTGGGTGGTGGATCTATAGCTGCCCACTGCTCCGGGTGTGTGTTCACTTCTCACTGCTGTGTATGTGCACTTGGACGGGTTAAATGCAAAGCACCAATTCCAAGTATGGGTTATCATACTTGGAAAATGTAACGACATAAAGCAAACTGTAACATATTATACCCAAAAAATGTTCAAACAGTTTACTAATAGTGAAATTGATAAAAAAAAAAAAAAAAAAAAATAGATGTATTTGGGACCAAAAGGTATTCAGACACTTTGACCTGACCATGTTTTGCTTACGTTTTTTTTTTTTTTTTCGGAATTGCTAATGCAACCTTTTCACACCACAGACTGAACAAAATTAATCAATACTTGGTAATTGGTCAACAAATTATTAACAGATGTCTGAAGTTTTGTTTGATTGTAATCCATTACATATCTTTCCATCAAAGTTACCTGATATTATCAAGATTAATTTGTTTTGACAGTTTAACTCTGAGTTCTTGTAATATTTTATTACCATTTTCTAAACTATAGCAAATTAACTCATATTGTGAGAAATGTTGAAAGGGTCTGAATAAATTTTGGTTTGACTGTATATTTAATTTTTACAGTGCTATTTTACATTTAATTATTCGGTTTCTGTACCTGGACACTTACAAACTTGAAAAAGCTTAAAGGTCCCCTTTCTTTGTGATCCCATGTTTTAAACTTTAGTTAGTGTGTAATGTTGTTGTTAGAGTATAAATAATATCTGTAAAATTCTAAAACTCAAAGTTCAATGCCAAGAGAGATATTTTATTTAACAGAATTTGCCTACAAAAAACGACCCGTTTGGACTACATCCCTCTAGTTCCTGTAGTAATGACGTCACTAAAACAGTTTTTTGATTAACCTCCACCCACATGAATTCACAAAAAGGGGGCGTGGTCTTGTTGCGCTCCCTCCTACGGAAAAGAGGAAGAGCTGCCTTTGTGTTTGCCATGTCGTTTGAAACACTACTATTTTCATCTCTGAGTCCAATCATCTTTGTTTGGGCTTCCCAGGGACGCTGTACTTGGAGATTAATGGTTACAATTGATGTTTAACTCGGTTCCCGAAAATTATAATCCACATGTAAAACTATGTGCAGCACATTTTGCTGAGGACAGCTTGCTGAGGACAATTTCCTCAATCCCAATCAGTTTAATGCTGGATTCGCAAAAAGATTATTCTTGAAAGATGTAGCAGTTCCTTCTTTGTCTGGGGAAGGCGTTGTTTATGGACCACAACCGGTACGTGTATTTTATTATTTAAGTTGGTGCGTTTAACAGTTTCTGTAACTTACTATACAAAGGGCAACGCTGTTTAGCTTTGTTAACTAAATGTTAGGGCTGTGCAAAAAAAAACGAATGCTATTTTAATGCGCATCTCGTTAGTAAAAACGCTCCTGTGATTATAATTACATCTCCAGCACATGCTCCTGCCAACTTGATTCTCAAAACTAGTCCAATCACGTTACCAGGAGGTCAGCCTGCTCTAAGCTGGTGTCGAATCACCACACAGGAACTGCTGGCCCAATCAGAACTCGTTACGTATTTCTGCAGGAGGGATTTTATAGAACAAGGAAGTCATCAGCTCATTTTTGTGACAGTGAAAACAGCGTTATAAAGATAGGTGAATTGTGTGAAAAATACGGTTTCTTTACACGCGAAACATGAACACATGTTATATTGCACACTGTAAACACAATCAAAGCTTAAAAAAAATTCAGAATAACGGGACCTTTAAACACTGTGTAAATAGCACAAACAAATAAACAGAACGAACATACAAAATAAACACTTTCAAACAGGGCCCACTGGTACAACCTGCACCGGGGCCCCACAAACCCCAGCTACGGCCCTGCCTGCCAGAGAAATTATAAGAAGGTTGGCCACCATGAAGATAAGATTTTCAGATCATGTTAAAAATTTGGGTGATGAGACCACCATTTATGATGAATTCAGCCTTATTTTTAGATAAGCAGGGTTCCATTACTAGTGTTGTGAGGGCTGCCTATTATCAACTAAGAATTATTTATAAACTGAAAACATTTCTCTTTTAAGGATCTGGAGACTTTTATTCATGCCTTTGTGTCATCACTCATCGATTACTGTAATTCAGTTTATATATGTCACAGTGTCTGGGTTCTGTTCCCTGGGTTTCCACTAGATGTCCTCCTTTCCCACGGTGTCTGTCACTTTATGAACTGTCTGTTCCTTTATTTGGTCACCTTCCTCCTTGTTTGGGTTAATTGATTATTCCCCACCTGTCTCCAGTTCCCTCATTAACTTCTGTGTATTTATACCAGGTCTGTCTGAGTATGTGTCACGGAGTCCTTGTCTAATGTTTAGTTATCCTGACGTATCTGTAGTCTTGATCTTGCCTTGTGTTCTTGTCTGTTTTCGTGTTGGATTTATACTCTGCTTTTGACCCCTGCCTGGAATGTTTAGCCTTTTGATTACCCCTAATAAACAACATACCTGCACTTGGATCTCTCTGTGTATTCCTGCATCCCGGTCATGACAATATAGGTATTCCAAAGGTCAATTAAATTGTCTTCAATAAGTACAAAATACTGCTGCTAGACTTTTGACTTACACAAAGAAGAGAGAGAATTACTCCAGTTTTGTTTTCTTTAAACTGGTTGCTTGTAGAATTGAGAATTTAATTCAAGGTTTTGCTGATGGTTTTTAAAGTGTTTCATGGCATTACTCCAAATTATATTGTTGACCTATCGATTCCTTATCAAAGTTCAAGAAACTTAAGATCTCCCAGTCAGATTATTCTTCATGTTCCCAAAATGAGATAAAATCAAATGGGGATAGGCCTTTCGTAGTGGCTGCCAATGCACATTAAATCTTCTCCATCTGTGAATACTAAATTGAAATTGTACCTTTTTGGTAGAGCGTTTAGAATCAATTAGAGTGACTAGGGGTTTAATTTTTATTTATTTTATTTTTATTTTTTTATCATGTTTTTTGTTTCTGTTTGTAATGTTGCTGGGAAGCACTTTGGTCAATGGCAGTTGTTTTAAATGTGCTATAGAAATAAAATTTGCATTGTATTGTATTCTATCTGTTTTCTGTTCTTCAAGCAAATTCTTTGCTTACTCACCTGTGGCAGCAACAATGACAGAACCAAACTCATACTCAATACAGGTTTAAATTGTTTTTATTGAAGAACACAGTATAAATCAAGCGTAGGATCACAGCTAACATAATTTTGTTATAAGAACATTCTCAAAATATTCAGTGTTTGTTCTGGAAACATAAAATATGTCCTGACGTTCGATGAAATTTTTTAAAACTGTATGATATTTCTCAAACATTCAACTTAATTTTGATTTAAAATGTGACATTCTAGGAACCGAGAACTGAGAAGGAAACAGCATTCCCAACTTCAGTTATTACTAACCAGAACGACTTTATTTCTGTCACACATCTACAGAAATAATTACTGAGAATTAACAGAGATTTGGATGTTGACGTCTTGTTGAAAATTGTATGTTTCATGTCATCATCATGGTGATCAGTGTTTTGACAGTGAGATCTGTGAATGGATTAATTACACAAAACATGTTTTAAACAAGAACTTCTGTAGATGTGGGACATAAAGTAAATCTGGTTAGTAACAATTGAAGCTGGAAATGCTTTTGTGGAGTTGTTTATAATCACAGAACTTGTGTGCATATGTATTAACAATATTTAAATTACAAGGTGAAAAAAGAGAGAAGGCAGATACTTTATGCTTCCATGTTTAATACAAATGCTCCTGCCATTGCTGCAAGAAAGTAATGGTATTTAGCAACTTTTTCATCATGATCTTCTTCATCAGCCTGATTCATACTGATTCAAGATTGGCCATTTCCAGTTTCCCTCTGGCTGCTTGAGCACCTTTTTATAAAGAAAACTGCAATGAAAATAATAACCAATAACACAGGTGATATAATACAAGCCAAGAGCAAAGACAGCCGCGGCCCCTTTCCCTCCTGTTCTGAAAAAAAAAGAAAAAATAAAGCATTTACAGAAAACATTACTTCACTGTGATACACAGTAGCATTCATATTGGATAATTGGTGAATTTCAGATATTGGATCAAAAACTTGCAGAATTTAGATTTTAAAACAATTGACTTTGTTTATATTAAAAACATATTGCACTAATCGAATATTTTCACATACCACTGATGATCAGCTTTAGAGTCTGATATTTATTTGAGTTTTTCATATAACAAATGTATTGTCCTGCATCAGTATGCTGAAGATTGATGAGTTTGATGGAGAAATTTCCTCTCAGATACTCTTGAGGGAAAGTTTCAATTCGGTTCTTGTACTCTGGATCCTGTGTCATTGGTGAATTTCTGAGTGGAATTATATCAAATACAATTTTGCTCCCATTGTGTCTCCAGCTCACATCAATGTCTTGAGGTTTATAATCATGTTCAGCTGAGGAACACGGCAGGACAACAGAACCACCAATAACAGCCTCTACTGTGACCTGCAGACACACTGAAATATATATAATAATTATTATTATTATTATTATTTTTTCTGTAAGCACACAGTCTGGTATTTATACATGGTAAATTAATTTAACACTTAACTATAGTTACCTATCGATACTTCACTGCATCTGCTAAAGCACTTTGGGGAAAACCCCTTTTCCTCCTATGACTGAATCCTTTCAATAATGCAGTGTAATTGCATTGCCATTAGTTTGTGCTGTGAATAAAAAACGAACCAATGGAATGGGCGTAGCCATTTGGCTATATAATCGGGCATTTTTGCCAGAAAGCGACACCACAACTCATTCCCTCCTGCTTCCTCACTCTCTCCACTCTCTCCACTCTCTCCTCACTCTCTCACCTGTTCACATCTCCCTTCCAGACCAGCATCCCTCTGAGGCTGTGAGTGATCTGTTTTTTTTTGGTGGGAGTAAGTGAGATGCCATGGTTGACAGCATACAATTGAA
The DNA here is from genome assembly GCF_003368295.1 of Carassius auratus. Classification (NCBI taxonomy): domain Eukaryota; kingdom Metazoa; phylum Chordata; class Actinopteri; order Cypriniformes; family Cyprinidae; genus Carassius; species Carassius auratus. Next base: position 9,696,209 of record NC_039289.1, read on the forward strand.
GGCTTCAGATATGGAGCAGCCAGACCACTCCTAAAACAGCCTCTGTTGTGCCTTCGAGCACCTTGTTCATGTCTGGGTACCGACAGTTTGTCCACACAACCAGGCCGAGGCCTTCCTTGTCCCCAAGAAGGATTGTCCCCAAGAAGGATGGCGGCCCAAAGCCCATTCTCAATCTCAGCCACTTGAATCGTAACCATCATGAGATGGTAGTTCAAGATGATTACATTGAAACAGATCCTCTTAGTTTCAGTTGGGCCTGCTCCGCATGCGTCCCCTACAGTACTGGCTGAAACCACGAGTTCCATCCCACGGCTGTGTAACAGCCCTGGCCTCTTATAAAGATCATTAGTGGATGGAATGGTGTATGCCCCTGAGAATGGTCTGCAGAAGGAAGGTGGTCTCGATAGAGACCTCCAACACAGGTTGGGGAGCACTGTGTGAACCGTGTCCAATCCAGAGCTGGGCCTCGCTGTCCACATTTACTTGGTTTTGTAATCTGAACCTTTCGACATAAACAGGGCACTCTGTTATATGACAAAACCAGTGCTTGGTGTTTGCCTTCTTCATGTACACTCTTGGCCCTCACTGAGTTCCTAGACTGTTCTGAATTATCTTGAGACGATTATACAAGGTTAGGCTGACCTCTCTGAGTTTGGCCCTACTGCACCCGCCACCCCCCCCCCCCCTTGGGTGCTTAAGGCAAGTTCAAGTATTATTTGTTCCTCATATCACAGTGGAATTGTACTGGTTCCCCAAAGCATCTTATCAGACTTCGTACAAGTGAAGTATCGACAGGGAACGTACTCGGTTACTTGATTGGTACCTTGATTCCCTGAGATACAGAATGAGTACTGCATACCTTGGTACGATATGTAGCTGCAGTCATCACTTCAGTCAAAGTAACCTGAGGATACTATGGTGAAATTCCAGATTATATAGCCAGTCTTTGCAGATGAAGTACCCATTCCGTATCTCTAGAAGCCGGGGTTACGTTAGAAACAAAGCATTTTTTTGTTTTCACCTTTGTTTATCAGCACAGCGAATACAGTAATGGAGCAGCAACTGCAGAAACAAGAAAAAAGTCTCTTTAACTTAATTTAGCTCAACTTTAACTTCAACTTAACATGCTTCAAGCAACACCAACATAATATGTTTGATTTTCATATAACACACATAAGGTAAGATAGGGTAGAGTGTCTCCCATGTCAATGCATGCTATATTGTTACTTTTTGGCAGTAAATGTTTTTGAAGAGGACAAAATATTGAATTGTTTTATATATATATATATATATATATATATATATATATATATATATATATATATATATATATATATATATAAATTCAATATTTTCCTAATGACAATTTTATGATCGCTTGTAGAAAGCGTACTAACAAGCACCTTTTCCCCATTATTTTTATTTATCTATTTGTTTATTTTTTATCACAGAATAAGGCAGGAAATACATTTCATAGTTTCTATAGGTCACTAAATGATATGCCAATCAGTACTGCATTATTCATATAGTTTATTTATTACGCGGAGATAACTTGTAAAACACACATAAATCGTTTATTTTCGCAATCGTGTGTTTATTGTCTTCAAGTTTTTTTTCTGCTTTTTATTCAGCTCAGCTACAGGGATAGATGGATACTCCTGCACATCACAAGTCATTACTTCTATGACTCTGTTTTAGACTTTCTTCACCAGACTGCCCTCCGGCTTCAAATATGAATTAAACATACACTGTGTTGAGCACTTCAGATATTCACTTCTCCTCATTTTAGAGGTCATGCATGGACTATCAATATTGTCTCTTTGAATGTAAATCTAGAAACCTCTATGTGTACACACCTGCGGGGGATGTGCAGGGGATGAATTTTCATTTCATTAAAATTCAATATAGAAAATGCAGCTAACATTCTACACACATCAGTATAAACAAAGGTGCCTGTACTCTTTTATTAGCATATAATTTAATTTTAAATAAGACAGATTTTCTTTCCGACATAACATCAACTGTACTGTTTAACAACAGCAACTCAATAATAATAACAATAATAATAATAATAGACCTAATATAATTCTGTTTCTAATTCCAGAGTGATTCAGAAGTGCAAATAAATAATTATTTAACTTTTAAACTTAAAATGGTATTTTCTGTTTTGCGTTTCTTTTTCAAAAACTGTGCCACAGCATTTGCTGCTATCAATACAGAAGCATCTGCCGTGCAGTTCTCCATGTGCCCTTTTTATAATTTGAGGACCTGCCCCTCCAAACGTATCTGTATGACCCTGTTATACTGGTAAAACCTTGATTTAACCATAAGACTAGGCAAATCCAACTACTATCATTAACTACTACTAACAAAAACTACCATGAAACACTAACATGAGCCACAAAAGACGATAATCCAAAATGCTAACTGCTAACAACTAAATCAAAATAATGATAAACCTGATAATCAGGTTAATAATATTTAATGTTTAATGAAATTATGATGCTTAAGTGTTTTCCTGTTTTTAATTCTAGTTTAAAAGAAGCATGTGTCAACCCAAACACAGCAGGCCAAACACAAGCAACGAACTAATGTTACATCAGACATTCATTTCCGAGAAGTACGAGTTTCTCCAAATAGCGCTTCTTTCAGAATTCATCTCACATACCTGATCATGGTTCTGGTTCAATATAATCAATATCCTGTATGATTTATTTGACTATATCACTCATAAATATTTCTGAAAATAGAGTGAAATACTACTTTTTCAACTCTTCCGTAGCAATGTCCCATGTGTCGTTCTACAGATGATGTCAGACGTCAAGTGTACGTAAATACGTAAGAGGTGAGTGTCATCATCAGTTACCAGATGAAATGATCACACTCAAAAATAAAGATCTACCTTTTAAAGTACTCACTAAATTTACCCATGCAATGTATCGTTATCAAAATATATAAACATTGAGTAAAACTGTGCTTTTTGTACTATAGGAAGAATTGGCTCATTTGATTTACAACAGTAATTTTGGTCTAAAGTTTATTATTATTATTATTATTATTATTATTATTATTATTTGCCACAATAAATGTTAGTTATAAGCTGTCTCTAAAAGATCTCATATATTCTTTTACACACAGAAGCAAAATGTATGAGTTTGTTGTGAACTTCTATATTTCTGTATGGTAAATATCACATCCACAAAGAAAAACTGCATAATTAAAAATGATTCTTAATAGAAATGGAGTCACTGAAATGATCTTAAATGTCAATCAAATCAAAAAAGAATGATACGTTGTTAAACTTTATAGAGAAATGCTTGGTAACGTCCTTTCTATACATCACCAAATGTGTTGGATCTTGAATCTGTTGCTAGAAAAAAGGAATAACTTATTGTTTTTACCATTTCTTTTATTTACTTTACTTATTATCGTTGTTGTTTACTGTATGTATTTGTTTGTTTTTCTTCTTCTTCTATCTGGTATATAAATGTGTCTCTTTTAAAGTAATTCCACCCTGTATGTCTTAAGAAACATGTTGCAAGACATGTCCCAATAATAAATAAATCAGTAAATTTAAAAATGAATTTAAAAAAAGAAAAAAGAAAAAAGAAAGAAAGAAAGAGTTGCACTCTAGACATCTGTTCCTTATTCAGTATATTCAGACTACTGAGACACAAGTTGACTTTTGATTTTCTGCTGAATTTCCACCATTCCTAATGATCTCAGCTGTCTTGAATAATCTGTCTGGTCTTTAGTTCATTAATACTACTTTTTTATTTTTATTATTGGTTAGACTACAAAATACTGTGCAAAGTTCAGTGAACAATAATTCATTTAAAAATATATTATTAATAATAAAAAAAAAAAAATCATGACATCTGATGTGTCATTTGATCCCATAAGTGAAATGAACAGCAGTAAATTAAGAGTAAATGTACTCAGACTTACATGAGTGTGCGATTGAAGTCTCCTGCCATAAAACTCTTTGGGGGAAAAACAACAACATTGTGTTCAAGTCAAACACTTCTATTATATGACCCTGCTTGCTCACTCTGACCTACAGAGAGAGAGAGAGAGAGAGAGGAACTCATAGAGACTGAGGCCATCTGCCAGAGATGAGCAGGCGACAGTTATAGGTGTGTTGTGGTTTTATTTCAGATCACCAAGACATCCTCATTCTGATCTACCAAGAAACTAAAAGAAACAGAAAGCAACAGATTCACATGCACAGCCTTGTCTTGATATTACCCTTCAAGACTTGTTTGTTATTAGGATATAGTATCATCATGCAGGTTCGGTTGCTAGTTTTAAATCAGATGAACTTTCTGCAGCAAATACAATTGACTATTGTCAGTGTCTGATTATTTGCACACTATAAATCTAACACAGTTATCAAATGTATTTGCTGTTGTTGTGTTGCTTATATTGTACCACTCTCAGTGTTTAATTGTAAAAGTAACAAACCCACAAGAGAGGTTAGGTGTTGATTTGCAATTTTACAAGTGACATGTGACAATACATTTACTGTCAACAAGTTCAATGAAATTCAACTGTTTGTCTGTTTTCCATAGAATATATTGATGGAAAAGAATGTTATTTTAACAACATAAATTATTAAACACAGCAGCAAGTAATCTGCAGGGCCAGCTGTAGACATAGGAGGCCATAGGGAAAATTCATGTTTGAGCCCCCCCCCCCCTCCACCCTAATAAAAAAGCACTTGAAACAAATATGATCCATAATCTTTTTGCTTATACAACATTTAATTTAAAATTGTGCATATTTGTGCTTATACAGTACAAAAGTTTGGAACATTGCTATGTTTAATGTTTTTGAATAAAGTATTTTATGCTCATCAAGCCTGGATATATTTGATCAAAAATACAATAAAAAATGAATTAACCAAACAATAATATTGTAAAATATTATTACAGTTTAAAATAATTTATCTATTTTACTATAATTTAAATATTTTACCATAATTAAAAAAAAAAAAAATCTGTGATCAAAGCTGAATTTTCATCACACTAATTTAAAGTTTTCAGTGTCACATGATCCTACCTAAATGTCACGGGATGACAAGCGTTTTCTCAAAATGTTTCTGGGTGGGGGTTATTTTGGTGGACAACGGGCCAGTTCCGGAGTTTCCTTTCATGGATTTGAGGAGGAGGCAGGACCAAGTGGAAAGGACCAAGTGGGAAAGACAGAGCAGGAAGGACTAGCGCGGTGGGAAGATGAAACTTTAGTCGCAGCATTTGGGGAATTGGAGGAACGAATTCACAGCGTGAACGGGAAGAGGATTGGGAAGTGGCTGAACATCTCTATCATCTATACAGCAGCTAAGTGCCCTTTTGGATATTCTCTTGTGAAGCCCTCTTGTCTTTGATATTTGTGGATACAATTGCCTGTGGATAGTGTCTTTGAATTGGTGGAAGACTTGGATTGAAATCTTGTTGAAATATTCCTCACAGTGTGGGAGAGTCAAGCCTTAGATGGCAGAAGTATCCGGCGGCGACCGTGAGCGGGGGCTGTATTTGCTGTGAGTTTGTTGTGGACTGCAGTGCCTAGTGTGAAGTGAACACGTGTGAAAACTGCTGGGTGACGTATTCTATCATTGTCTGCTCTATATTCCACTGTCATACTCTGGAGATAAGCCGTTGTGTGGAGCCTCTCATTATAGACTATTCCATTACATGCCATCTGCCGCGAGGAGAAGCCGCTGAGTGAAACCACCTCACCACTGAACGTTCCACTATCTGCTAGCACACTTGGAAAGGGAACCGCTGGGTGAAGTATTCTACCATTGTCTTTATTCTACTGTTATATTCTGGGGATAAATGATTGTGTGAAAGCTTCACATCACAGCCTGTCATACCATCTGCTACCTACCTCGAAGGGAAACCGCTGAGTGAAATCTTCCCCTACTGAATGCCTTACTGTCCGCTGGCACCCTCTGGGAGAGAGATCGCTGGGTGACGTACTCTACCATTGTCTGGCTATATTCTGCTGCTATACTTGGGAAATAAGGTGTTGTGTGGAAGCTCTCCATTATAGACTGTCACCTACCCGTTGTCCGCTTTGAAGGGAAGTTGCTGGGCGAAAATCCCCTTAACACTGCATGTCCCACTATCCGCTGGCAACATGGGAAGGAACCGCTGGGTGGAGTAACTTACCATTGTTCGTTCCATACTCTGCTGATGTGCTCCGGAGGTAAGCCGCTGTGCGGGAGCTCCTCATTATAGACTGTCACTTCACCGGCCCTCCGCTCTGGTATAGGAGACCGCTGAGTGAAACCATCCTATCCTTGGAGGGCCCACTATCGGCTGGCATATAGCGAGAGGAAACCGCTGGGGGAGGTAATTTACCTTTTGTATGCTTATTTAGTTGACATCCTTTGCAGATACGCTGTTGTGTGAAAATCCCTTGATACAGTTTGTTACCTCACCTGTTGTCCAGTGGGTGTATAAAGGAACTGCTGTGTGTTTGTGTTCCACTGTCGAGCAGGTATTAGTCGTCGGCTGTCCCGAGGAGGAATCACTACTTACATTGAAAGCTTGGGAGGGACTTGTGGAGTGGAGATCTCTGTGTTTTCTCTGTGCTGTTATCTGCCCCGTGGAAGGATTGAGGGTTCCCCGTTCGGTTAACGGTTGGATAGGGATTGTCGTGCCAAACTCCCCACTGTTGCTGAACTGAAGAAATGGAATGGGAACTCCGTCAACATGTGTTTTAGTGATTAGGGTCTTAACTTTAAAAAAATTGTACCTTTTTATACTTACCTGGTCGTCGGTCTGTGGTGTCTCTGGATAAACTCCTTGAGGTGGTACATTAGTGGGGATCAGGAACCGGCCCGTGACAAACTTGGCGTAGTCGGCAGGGTTCCGCCTCGAGTTGAGTGGCCAGAGACCCACGATGGCAGATGAATACTTGCCGGCAGTCCGGCCTCCGGTTATGCCTGTTTTTATGGGTGCACCGTGGGCCCAGAAGTATGGAGGACCAGGATCAGAGTGGAGCTTGACAGAGTGGAAGGCCCAGGTGGAGTACCTGGCGGGACTGCAGGGGTTGAGTGCTTCACAGAAAACAGTTTGTGCTTAATTCACTTGAAGGCGAGGCCAAGAGGGAAGTACAAGCCGCACCTGAAGCAACCCGAGGTACAGCTCAAGCAATCTTCAATTTCCTGGCTGGGCAATATGGTGATGCCCCCCCGGTGGCTTTCCTCAGAGCACAGTTCTTTAATTGTAAACAAGGACCCCGGCAGACGCTGCGGGCCTATGCCTTGCGACTGCGAGAGCAGTTCGCAAGGTTGAAGGGGCGACGTGACCATGACCTAGGGGAAGAAGAGACCCTGTTAAGAGATCAGTTCCTCCTGGGACTCCGTGAGGGGCCCATCCGGCAGAGTTTACGTGTACAGCTTCGTACGGGCCCTGGGCTGACGTTTGAAGGACTAAGGCAAGAGGCCTTGGCCCTGGAATCGGATCCCGTCTTTGCACCAGGAACGTTCCTATTCTGATGGAAGTTGAGAGCTGGGACGACGTCCTGCCCGGCCAACGGGTTTGAGGTTTCAGTGGGACGAACAGGGACGGCCAATATGTAACAGCTGTGGAGAGCCGGGGCACATAAGCTGCCAGTGTGGTCAGTGCCGTGGTTCGCAAGGGGGTTTTTAGAGTCACCGGCCACTGTGGGTCAAGTGGTCGGGATTTCGTCGAAGGACCCTTCTTCGTTGTTCGTTTCTAAAGACGGTTTGGTGGGGCACTGCCTGACCATTGAGGTCCAAGTACATGGCGTCGAGTTCCAGTGCCGGTGGATACTGGCTCCCAAGTTACCTTGTTTTCCGAAAGCTTGTCCCAAGAGCTCTCTGAGGCCTGTCAACTGCAGGGAATGGAAGCCCCATGGCTCACTCTGAGAGGGGCGAATGGCCTGGATATCCCCTACGTTGGATACTTGGTAACTGATTTTAAGATTCATGGAATTACTGTACCACAAAGAGAGGTTGTGGTTGTACGAGATCATTGTCTGGGGGGTACTTCGAGCGCTTCTGGGCATGAATGTTCTTGCAGATTGCTAGGAAGAGGTGCTTCGTGTCAGACCAGCTCGAACCATTCCGATGGAGGAAAGGAGAGGATGGGAGAGGATTGTGGCAGATTGTCGTAGGATCCAGATGGCCGGTTCCCAGGGGGATCGGGAGGACCGGGGGAGTCGTTGCAAGGAGAGGGTCTGGAAGAGGAACAGGCACGACAGCTCCAGGGTTTCTTGGCCAAGTGGCAGCAAATCTTCTCGACTCATGATGACGATTATGGGTGTACGGATATTGTGAGGCATCTGATCCATATCGGCGATGCTGCGCCCAGCCGGGAACGATACCGTCCGGTACCACCAACTTTGTACTCTGAGATCCGTACCTTGTTACGAGGGATGCTGGAGAAGGGGGTTATCCGTGAGAGCAGTAGCCCGTGGGCTGCCCTGATTGTCTTAGTTCGGAAGACTGGGGCTTGCAGGTTCTGTGTGGGCTATCGGAAGCTGAATCAAGTCACCAAGAAAGACGCTTTCCCCTTGCCGAGGATAGAGGACTCTCTCACCAGTTTGACACAGGCTTCCATGGTATTTCACCTTAGATCTCGCCAGCGGGTATTGGCAGGTAAGGGTCGAGGAGGGGGACCGGGAGAAGACTGCATTCACTACCCCCTTTGAGCTCTTTGAATGGGACCGGGTGCCATTCGGACTTTGTAACGCCCCAGCTACATTCCAGCGGTTGATGCAGCGGTGTCTGGGTGGTCAGTTGGTGGATTCTGCATTGGTGTATTTGGATGATGTGATCATTTACTCCCCGGATTTCGCCTCACATTTGCGGCATCTGGAACAGGCGTTCCGAGCGATGGAAAAGTATGGTCTGAATTTACAACCAGACAAGTGCCAATTGCTCCGAAAGGAGGTGAGATTCCTGGGTCACTGCATAAGCGCTGCTGGAGTTTCTGTGGACCCGGACAAGGTGGCGGTTGTCCAGGGGTTGGAACCACCTAAGACGGTGCGGCAAGTAAGATCCTTTCTGGGTTTTGTGGGGTATTATCGTCGTTTTATAAAGGATTTCTCTAAGACTGCCAAACCATTGAACCAACCCCTTGCAGGTTCAGGCCACCCTCGTGGACAAGGGTCTCACCCTGTCGCTTGGGATTCCGCCTGTGAAACCGCCTTCCAACGGCTTAAAAAGGAGCTATTACAGGCCCCCATCCTGGCCTATGCAGATTTCACCCAGCCTTTTATCCTCTATAAGGATGCTAGTAATACCGGACTGGGAGCAGTACTGGCCCAATGACAACAGGGAAGGGAATGGGTTATCGCCTATGCAAGCAGGAGCCTCCATCTGGCGGAGCGGAATGATTCCAACTACAGTTCCTTTAAGATCGAGCTGTTGGCTATGAAGTGGGCAATGTGTAAGAAGTTTAAAGACTACCTGTGGGGAGCCCAGGTACTTGTGGTGACGGATAACAACCCATTGGTGCATCTACATGCAGCCAAATTGGGGGCAGTTAAGCAGCGGTGGGTAGCGCAGCTGGCAAACTAGAACTATCAGCTACAGTATCGACCAGGCCGAGAGCATATTAATGCTGACGTACTGTCCAGACTCCCGGTGTCTGATAACGAAGGCCCCCCTTTGAGGCGCCTGGCTGAGCAGGAGGAGGAACTGATGGTGAGAGTGGTAGAGGCTCCTGGCTTTCACCCAGAGGAAGCCCCTGATAGCTGGGGCTGGGATCCGCAGCGATGTAAGGAGCGGCAAAAGGAGGATGGTGACTTGGTGGTGGTAAGGGCTTGCCTGGAGCAGTGAGTTCCCCTTGGAGTGGCTGAAAGACGGACTCAGACACGGGTGGTGAAGAAACTCCTTGGACAATAGGAGCGGCTCTGCTTAAAGGATGGAGTGGTGTGTCGCTCCGTCCAGGATCCGACGACCCATGAAGCTGTGCTCCAGGTGGTAGTCCCAGAGGGTCAAATACAGCCGCTGCTACGAACCTATCATGTCCAGTTGGGACACCAAGGGAAGGAGAGGACAGTATCCCTGTTGCGGAGGTGCTTCTACTGGTTGGGGATGGAGGCGTCAGTGAACTTGTTCGTCCAGGGATGCCCTCGCTGTGTGCTCTTCAAGGCCCGGAGAGAAGTGCGGGCCCCTCTGGTTTCCTTGTGCCCTGGGGCCCCTTTACACATTGTGGCTATGGATTATTTGACGTTGAGCTGGCCCAAGAAAAGGTAACGGAGGATGTGAATGGTTCAATTAGACCTTGTTGAGCCTATTGGGGACCCTGGACACGTACCAGCAAGGCCATTGGATAGATCGCCCTTCCTGCCCTGATGCAGGCCTATAATAATAGTGTGCATAGTACTACTGGCTACGCCCCTACTTACCTGATGTTCGGGAGACATGTGCGCTTGCCTATGGATCTGCTTTGGGGGACTGCTATGGTCGACGAGCCTATGGAGCTTACCGATTGGGTGGACCATCATCACCAGCAGCTCCATGCGGCTTACCAACGAGTCACAGACCGGATTGGTAAGGCAGCGGTTAAGAACAAGAGGTTGTATGATTAGATGGCTCGAGAGGCCCCTCTGCTACATGGAGAGCGGGTACTGGTACGGGACAATCGGCGTCAAGGGAAGGGGAAACTTAGTGATCAGTGGGAGGTCCAGCCATACGTGGTGGAGCGACAAAAGAGACCTAGCCAGCCGGTATACACCGTTCGGTCTGAAGGGAAGTCTGGGCCTGAGAGGGTATTGCATCGAAACTTACTCCGCCCTTGCCAAAATTACCCGAAGCCCATGGTAGATGTTCCTGAGGTCCCGGCACCCCCGAGACCCCCCTTGGTGGGGTGGGCAGTGATCCCAAGGAGTCCAGAGCAGGAGGAGAGAGGAGTGGACCCTGTCTCACCCCCTAGACGCTCCCAACGGGAAACACGAGGACAACCCCCTGAGAGGTATGGAGAATGGGTTTCGGCTCTCCCGGTCTAGGGACTAGACCGAAATGGTGGGGGAGGATGTCACGGGATGACAAGCGGGAGGAACTATAGTCCCGGGAAATGTTTCCGGGTGGGGGTTATTTTGGTGCGACACCGGGCCAGTTCCGGAGTTTCCTTTCATGGATTTTATCCAGACGCCGCAATGTAATGAAGATACGAGTTGCAGCTGTGTAAAGGGAGGGAAGTTGGCAACGATTGGGTTGCAGACTAATCAAGCGAATATAAAAGGGACATTGAGACCGAAGAGGAGGAGGCAGGACAAAGAGGAAAGGACCAAGTGGGAAAGACAGAGCAGGAAGGACTAGCGCGGTGGGAAGATGGAACTTTAGTCGCAGCATTTGGGGAATTGGAGGAACGAATTCACAGCGTGAATGGGAAGAGGATTGGGAAGTGGCTGAACATCTCTATCATCTATACAGCAGCAAAGTGCCCTTTTGGATATTCTCTTGTGAAGCCCTCTTGGCTTTGATATTTGTGGATACAATTGCCTGTGGATAGTGTCTTTGAATTGGTGGAAGACTTGGATTGAAATCCTGTTTAAATATTCCTCACAGTGTGGGAGAGTCAAGCCTTAGATGGCAGAAGTAGCCGGCAGCGACCGTGAGCGGGGGCTGTATTTGCTTTGAGTTTGTTGTGGACTGCAGTGCCTAGTGTGAAGTGAACAAGTGTGATTCTCTGAGGTGATTAATTGTATAGACGAGTGTGGGTGGATATTCTGCTGTCTGCTCTGAAGGAAAGCCGCTGTGTTTGAAGATCTTGTACTACTGCCTGTCCCATTAACTGTTGTCAAACGTTGAAGAGCAGCTGTGGAGGGAGGCGATTTGATCATTGCCTGTTTGAAGTTCCGCTGTGATATTCTGAAATGAAACTGCTGTGAATAGTCTCTTGTTACAAGTGTTCCATAGTCTGCCGCTGCCCTCTTGGAGGGGAAGCTGTTCTTTGTCGTGGTCCGCCCTGAGGAGAAGTGATTTGTCCATTGCTGCCCTGTTGAAAGGAAGGCCACTGGGTGCTGCTCTTCTGCCGTTGAACATTCCACTATTTGTTGGCATGCCTGGAAAGAAAATTGCTGGGTGACGTATTATATTATTGTCTGCTCTATATTCCACTGTCATACTCTGGAGATAAGCCGTTGTGTGGAGCCTCTCATTATAGACTGTTCCGTTACCTGCCGTCTGCCACGAGGAGAAGCCGCTGAGTGAAACCACCTCACCACTGAACGTTCCACTATCTGCTAGCACACTTGGAAAGGGAACCGCTGGGTGAAGTATTCTACCATTGTCTATATTCTACTGTTATATTCTGGTTATAAATGATTGTGTGAAAGCTCCACATCACAGCCTGTCATACTCTCTGCCACCTACCTCGAAGGGAAACCGCTGAGTGAAATCATCCCCTACTGAATGCCTTACTGTCTGCTGGCACCCTCTGGGAGAGAGATTGCTGGGTGACGTATTTTACCATTGTCTGGCTATATTCTGCTGCTATACTTGGGAGATAAGGTGTTGTGTGGAAGATCTCCATTATAGACTGTCACCTACCCGTTGTCCGCTTTGAAGGGAAGTTGCTGGGCGAAAATCCCCTTAACACTGCATGTCCCACTATCCGCTGGCAACCTGGGAAGGAACTGCTGGGTGGAGTAACTTACCATTGTTCGTTCCATACTCTGCTGATGTGCTCCGGAGGTAAGCCACTGTGCGGGAGCTCCTCATTATAGACTGTCACTTCACCGGCCCTCCGCTCTGGGATAAGAGACCGCTGAGTGAAACCATCCTATCCTTGGAGGGCCCACTATCGGCTGGCATATAGTGAGAGGAAACCGCTGGGGGAGGAAATTTACCTTTTGTATGCTTATTTAGTTGACATCCTTTGCAGATACGCTGTTGTGTGAAAATCCCTTGATACAGTTTGTTACCTCACCTGTTGTCCAGCGGGTGTAGAAAGGCACTGCTGTGTGTTTGTGTGCCACTGACGAGCATGTATTAGTCGTCGGCTGCCCCGAAGAGGAATCACTACTTACATTGAAAGCTTGGGAGGGACTTGTGGAGTGGAGATCTCTGAGTTTTCTCTGTGCTGTTATCTGCCCCGTGGAAGGATTGAGGGTTCCCCGTTCGGTTGACGGTTGAATAGGGATTGTCAAGCCAAACTCCCCACTGTTGCTGAACTGAAGAAACGGAGTGGGAACTCCGTCAACGTGTGTTTTAATGATTAGGGTCTTAACTAAATAAAATTTTACCTTTTTATACTTACCTGGTCGTCCGTCTGTGGTGTCTCTGGATAAACTCCTTGAGGTGGTACATTAGTGGGGATCGGGAACCGGCCCGTGACATAAATCATTCTAATATGCTAATTTGTTATCAACGTTAGAACCAGTGCTTACTGTTTATTTTATAAAACTTTGATACTTTTTTAAGGATTTGTCTTTTCTTAAGAAGTTGTTAAATATATATTAAACATGTCTTACTGTAAGTTTACATTTTACAAAATTGAGATTTACACTTCATCTGAAAGCTGAATAAATAAGCGTCAGTGAATAGTGTCATTTTGGCAATCTTGAGCAGGGTGCAGATGGCATATGCTCTTCTATATCTGTGGTGCGCCAATGCATTGTTTGCTTTCAAACCAAAGTGTAAATACATGTAAAAAAAAACGTATCCTTGTGGTGCGGCTGATAAAGAACAGCATATGCTGCCTGCATAATGCTTAGATTTGCCAAAATGGCGCTACACTAATTGTTGAATAAAGTCATCACTTTTGTTTTTGTTGTGTACAAAAAGTATTCTCATCGCTTCATAACGTTACGGTTGAATCACTGATGGCAGATGGAAAGTTAATAATGACAAAAAAAAAAAAAAAAAAAAAAAAAAAAACAAGCAGGAGAGGAGCGCCCAAGTGTTATCATTCAGTATGTGGGTCAGATCTGGGGCTAAACAACGTTGTTATCTGTGATTATTTCGATCATTTTTTCTGACAAAAAAACGAGCTGGTAATCTTCAGAAATGTAAAGTAGGACATTTCTAGTGGCTTTTTATGAGTCCAAGTTTTCTGATTATTTCATTCATTCACCTGACACAAACATACCTGAATTCAAATAGTTTTTGAAGTCATATTATGTGAGACTATTTTTGGCTTTCTCTAACTCTCTGCAACGGAATCAGGTAAAACTAGAAGTGTCTAAACACACACTTGTTAGACTGGAAAGTAAGTATTAGAGGAAGTGAACCTCCCATATTACTTTCTATGACAAGAGTACATTTTTAGTAAACAGTCTGTAGAATTCAGAAGACAAACCTTCCGCCCATTCTTGGAAATGTGTTGAGTTTAAGATGACTGATAGCATCAGTAATGTTCTCCAAACAGGGACAGATCACACATGCAAATCTACCCTACCAATTTCACAACTACTGTATGTAGCAAAAAAATAAATAAAAATAACTGTTGCTAAATAGAGTAACTATGACTTGTGGAAAGTATAGCAGAAAATTGCACCATTGTTTGTAGAAGAGATGATAGTAACTTCAAGACTTTAGTTTGAGGCATTAAGATGCAATTTACAATTCACAGCCTGACTTCAAAAGAATCTCAATTTTTATTAATTTAAATACATTTAAACTGTATATTTAAGCAACTGTGAGGAAGATGTTAGTCATGTTGAGACATTTAAATGTTCAAATGGGTTTATTTTAGAAAGATGAACATTTTAACCCAACAGACATTATAATTTCATCTTAATTTATTTGCTCATCCTCATAATGTAATGGTCTGAGTGTATGCTGCTCCCTGCATTTAGTTTAGCTGTATATTGCGGCATTTTATTTAGAGCTTCAAAAATATGTTTTATTATTATTATTTTTTTTAATTAGCATTTTCAATGTAGATCTATAAATAGGCAGCTTATATATATATATATTAAAAATCGGGGGAAAACGTTTAGTCATTAAGGTATTTTGCTTATTTTTCTAAATAAATCATAACTATAAAAAGAGAAATAATAAAACCTAATAATTGGAATATATTTACAGAACAAACAGACAAACTATCTGAATATTATTTCAAAAATGAATTTATATATGAGATTAATGATTAATTATGTATTTCCCTATATGATCTGTTTTAGGTGATAAATGCAGGATCTGGGAATTCTGCTGGTTTTCTTGATGATCTATAGGCTGATCATAAACAGTAACGTGTGTATCTTGCACAATTTATTATACTATAAATGTGTCTGTCTGCATGAATATATAGATACCTTAAAATGGCATAATCATATCTTGATTGTGACTTTTTTTGCACAGATTGCTGGAACTTTCTATAAAATGTATAAATGTATGAAGAAGAATGCCAAGACCTAAAAACAAGCCAGACAAGACTGTGGCCCCTTTCTGTTTCTCTAATACTCAAACCTACATTAGCAGTAGTGGTGAAATCAGACTCTCTCTCTCTCTTAGATGGCAGACCTCTTCTTTCTTCTCTTGAATCAGAAAAATCTGGATCAAGAGAAGAAAGAAGAGGACTGAATGATACTGTTACTGGGAATCTACAGTCTCACCTACATTGTGTTTATTCACTCTTTAATATAAATGCCATTTGGTTAATTTTTAAGTTTGGCCCAGTAGAGGGCAGCACACAACAGAGAGACAAAGACATGTTCAAACAACTCAGAAAGAGACTTTATATATTAGAGCAGTTATAACCATAAAGAACTATTCCTTTAACAGTCTGTTTTTAGTATAAACATATATTTTGCTGTTAATGCTTAAAGACGACTTGATTTGCTATTGACTTCTACTATTGACTATTCAAGCAGTATATTCTCTGCAAATATTATTATCTTAAATAATTTTGCTTCTCAGTTAAACTTATATAGTTTTAGGGAAGTGTAGACACTTTTACTGAAAAACATTGCTATACATATACTTCATGTTTGACACAGAAGTGCAAAGAGCACATTTAGGACTTACGCTGAAGAATATTTTCTTAGAAGTGGATGTGATTTTGCCAATTAGCAAATGTTTCCTGGACAAACATCCTTGTTGGTCCTGGATCAACATCCCTATCAACCAGTCCAAAAGTTTCTGGCTAATGTTAGGATATAAGACTATGTGAATCACATGTTGTTTTCTTGATTTACTGTAGCAGCGCTCATACTATAAGAGTAATATCAATCAGGTGTAAAAACATCACAGCATCTGACTGCTCAGATCATGTTGCTGAACTGATCATACAGACCATAAAAAGCACCGGTTTGGACACAGTCATTCCACTGGTTTTGTTGACTGTCAATGTAAGCACATGACAAGAATGCAGAAGTCCCACCTAAAACTCTATCCAAACCTAGAAGAGCAATCTTCTTAAAGAGATTAAAAAACCGGAGTCCTTAACAGGCTATAACATACAATTAAATTCTTTAGCACACTTCTTTTATTCTCATTGATATTGCGTTAATTGGTGCAATCATCCAAGAAATATCTTCAATGCAAGCAGAGCTTCTTGTATTGTATGCATTATATGGCATGTGTTTTTGTATTATGTTGACTGATGTTAATTAAATGCTTTTGATGTCTATTCTTATCATACTGCTTCTTAAATACAAAGATCCTGTTTACTTTTTCAGTTGTCAGAAGCATGACCTGACGTCTTTATCTGATGTTTTACATTTACTTTTAAGGAGTGGTGCTTGATTTGGCACCAGGCCGTTTGTCATATATATTGCCACAAGTGAGGAAGAGCCTCATGTGTTTATCATATTCTGGTGCCAAGATGCATTTAGAGGCCTTTAAAGCCCACATTGATCCCTCGAGGAGCCCTATTATACACTGCCTCAAGAACCCTCATCCAGCTTTGGCTTTCTTGTTTATGCACTTTATGTAAATGTAAATAAAGAGTACAAAATAATATATTTTGGCCCTTTTGGAGATGCAGGTTGTACCAACAAGGATAAAGCTTTAATCTATATGAAATCAAGGTTACACTAATAATTCTGTTACACTAATCTTAATTTAAACCTTGTTTAAAAATAAGCAGGCTTACATTGAATCTATCATTTTGATCCTGGATTTAATTTCACAATAAACCTGGATTAACTATAATCTTGGTCCGTTACAGTTAAAGAGCCACACAGATGGGAAATCAAAAATTACCTGTATTACAGTGTATGATATAGCTGTCCATCAGTGTAAACAATGTGCAAATAATTAAACCAAAAAGTACACGATTTATAAAGTTATTGGCTTCTAAAGTAAGGAGTCAACTCTGAATCGCTGAAACGAGTCGTTATAGATTTCAAAGCTTTTGCCCATCTCTATGTACGTCACTAGGAGCACTTTGCATAATAATCTCCGCCTACTGTCTTGGGAGAAACGAAGCTCTGACCTGCCCCCCCCACACACAGACTCTCTGGTTGGTGAGATAGCTTCATGTCGAGGAGACAGTGTGTTTTTATTTGTAAAGGCAAGTTTATTTTATTTTCACTGCCAAAGAATGAAGATCAGAAGAACCAATGGCTAAAATTCATTTTTTACCACAATACCAGAGCAGTACAACAAATCCTTGTTGTACTGCTCTGGTACAACAAGGCGGGATTTTCAAAGCGTTTGGCCATAAAAGAGGGTTCATTACCAACTTTATTTAGACCAACAAGCATCTCCGAATCACAACGCGAAGTATGATTATGAAGTTATGTGTCTGTTTTCTCCCGAGCGTCTTATCAGTATGTGTGCTGTCTGCAGCCTTCGTCTGCGCTGATCGTCATGTACAAACACATCATTAAAATGAACTGTAACTCCGTGAATACTCAACGAAGAGACATGAGAGAGATATCTATAGAAAGCTTGACATGTCTACTTTAAAACTAAACAAGTGCTGCCAAAAATATTCTCTGATAAAGTAATCCATATGAAAACAACCCGATGTCTGTTTTTCACGTCTCCCTTCATTATATCTAATGTGACCACGCCCCCGCGTTGAACGCACTATTCAGATTCAAACTGAAGCACCCGGCTTGATTACACCCACACAGAAGAAAAAGCAGCGAGACTGTTCAAGTTTTTAATTTAACTGTTTGCTTCGCGTTGAGAGGAATAAGACATAATTCACCCCAAACAGATACTAACGTTTTGTTTACCATGAAGTTGTGTGCGGAACAACCAATCAAAACTATGTCAGTTGACCAATCAGAACACAGTATGCTACCGAAAGGTGGGGTTTAAGGAAACTAAATCTTTTGAACAGATTCGCGCGAACCGTTTGGGGATCTCTGAGAATTGGGGTAATTTTAAAATTATATTTTGACAAAATGACAATGTTTTTTAACCTTGGATGGATTTAAACCTAATGTACAGGACTTATAAACAGTGATAGGAAGCTTAGAATTTTCATCTTACTGGCTCTTTAAGGATTAACTTCTCAAAATGGCTGCACTTATTTTGGATACAGGTCACAATGAGCTGTTCCAAGGATACAGTGTCTCGTTCCCTACTCTGGGAACCACTTAACTGCATAAAAGTGGTTAAAGTGTAGTTATATCTATATAGCATGTAGTAGTGTATAGTATGTAGTAGGCTAGTACAGTAACGCAGTAAATGCAGTATAGTATGTAGTGTGTATATATATATATATATATATATATATATATATATAAATAATTATAAAAATCACCTATTCAATCATTCCTTTTATTACAGTAACATGCATTTATGATATTACAGAAATAACTATTAACATGTTATACTGTATATTTAATTAAACAAACAAATATATAAATAAATAAATGGATAGTTTATATCTTTACAGAAATCATAGCCTATTGTTTACTAGGCGTATATTTAGCACATAAATAAATTGTTTTTTGTAATGTTTCCTTCATTTTCAATCTATTTCCTACATTGCTACAATTCACTAAAAATATTTGTACTCCCTGTAGTTCTGTAATTTGCATCTGTAATACTTTCATTTGTAAAAGAAGCACCTTTATATGTAACTTGGCATTTTCAAATGGAATTACATTCTTTCTCTAATTGTAGTAATTCAAGATGAATTTCGGCTGAAAATACTTTTTTTTTTTTTTTTCTTTAAGCATTCAGCTTGATCTTGTGCCTGAACTGCTCCATCGAGCAGGAATCGGTCATTTAATCGTCATCATTCGCATCTAGGTTAAATATTGTAAGTTCCGCATTTTCAAACCAACAATGTCCAGAGCACAGAAATATGAAAATGAAATGCAGCTAACATACTTTTGTGGGACGATGTCAGTGACTCCAGCTGGTTAGCAGTGGTCGAATGGGTTGCGCAACGGGGTGTAATTTCTCTTCTGTGTTGCATCTTGTTTCACCTTCGCTTTGAGGTTTTGCAGCTGGCTTTCAGACTATATCGCGCTTGTCCTCAATCTCCACAGAAGAATTGAAATCAGCATTTAGCTAGACCCAGCGTCTTCATTCTTTTTAAACTCACCACTGTCGCAGTGTCTGGTCTGTGTTTCCCTGGGTTTCCACTAGTGGTCTCACTTCCCATAGAGTCACCCCACTGCAGACACTACAATTCCCACAAGTCTTTGTCCCATTCATCACTGTTAATTGCACTCAGCTGTCCCCACTTTCATCGTTTTCACCTGTCCATATATATCCTGTTTGTTTCTGGCATTGTTTGTGTGTGTGTTCGTGACAACCACATTTTCAGGAGTGGACAGTTTCATCCGGATATTATATATTGTTTGGTAAACTAATAATTTCCTTCAGAAATGTTTTTTTTTTTCTTTTCTTTTTTGAAGTATTAAGTAAGACTTTGTTCCCCTATAGTTACTCAAAGCCTTATTATGCTGCTTCCAACACCAACATGCCTTCTAAATAAAAATAATTAAAATTGTATCACCTTCAGTACATTCAAAACACAACCAGATTTGATTTCAGATGACAGATTTGTGATGGGTATTGAAGGGAGAGGACTCAAATGCGAGGGCAAAATGACAGTCTTTAATCAAACAAAGGAAAGCCACAGGAAAATCCAAATAAGGAGTACAAAAGGTGAAAACCAAGACAGACCCGCAGGCTGGGTATAAGTAACACAGGAGACCTCTGTGGCTGGAACAACCAGCAGGCTGGCGAGGCGGAGGCTTGACCGGGCTCAGGGGAGATCCGGGGATCGGAGCTCGCAGAGCGGAGAGGCCGTGGCGTTGGACAGCAGGTAAGGTTCTGTGGGGTGCAAAGGGGTGAGCACAGAGACGAACGGGCAGTAATAGCAGAAGACTAACCTAACCCCGACTAGACAGGACAGGACAGGACAAGACTAATTTCTTGTGCAGACGGCAACAGCTTCATTAGGAGATAACAATCTGACAAAGAGACACGGGAACGAGAGGGTAGAAGTAGCCCAGATAACAAGGCTATATGAGAAGCAGGTGGAGGGGAAATTATCTTAATGAGAAGTGAAGTCAGCTGTGACACAGAAGCGAAGAGCGGGGAGACAGGAGGGGAGAAACCAGCAGGGGGAGACAGAGAGAGAAAAAGAGAGAGATAGAGACAGGATCATGACAAGACCATGACAGTACCCTCTCCTCAAAGAGCGCCTCCCGGCGCTCCAGCGGGGAAATGCTGGCGAGACCGGAGGAAATCATCAATGAGCGAGGGGTCCAGGATATCCTTAGGGGAGACCCAACTCCTCTCCTCAGGACCATACCCCTCCCAATCGACTAAGTATTGGTGACCACGACCCCGACCCCGCCTATCTATGATCCTGCGGACGGTGTAGCCCGGGGAGTCTTCGATACGAACGGCAGAGAAAGAAGTGGGGGGGGGGGAGCGGGAGACCAGTTTAATGCAGGAGACGTGAAACACCGGGTGAACACGACGAAGATTCTGCGGCAACCGGAGTTTGACAGCGACAGGGTTAACGATCTTGATAATGCGGAACGGTCCGATGTAGCGTGGGGCCAGTTTACGGGAGTCAGACTGGAGGGGTAAGTTAGATGTAGATAGCCAAACCTTCTGACCCGCGACATAGCGAGGACTTTTGACACGCAATCTATTAGCAGTCACGCACATGCGTCTCTTTGAACGACATAGTGCCGATCTCACCCTCTTCCAGGTTCGCTTACAGCGACTGATAAAGGTCTGAACGGACGGGCAGTAAGAGTCGGTCTCTTGGGATGAAAATAAGGGTGGTTGATAGCCGAGGCAACATTGAAAGGGAGAGATACCAGAGGCCGAGGAAGGGAGGGAATTATGAGCATACTCAGCCCAGGATAGCTGTTCGGCCCAAGACGAGGGATTGCGAAAGGCTAGACTGCGGAGCATGCGGGTAACAATCTGATTGGCTCGCTCGGCCTGGCCATTAGTCTGTGGGTGAAAACCCGAGGAAAGGCTAGCAGTGGCACCTATGAGACGGCAAAATTCTCTCCAGAACTGCGAGGCGAATTGCGGGCCCCTATCGGACACGACGTCGGTGGGCAAGCCATGAAACTTAAACACATTATCAATCATAATCTGGGCCGTTTCCTTAGCAGAGGGCAGTTTGGTAAGGGGAATGAAGTGCGACGATTTAGAAAAGCGGTCGACTACCGTCAGGATGACCGTCTTACCGGCCAAGGGCGGAAGACCGGTGATAAAGTCGAGAGCGATATGGGACCACGGGCGAGAGGGAACAGGTAGCGGCCGGAGGAGACCAGCAGGTGGGGAATTGCCCGCCTTGGTCTGGGCACAAACAGAGCAGGCGGCGATAAAACGGTGCGCATCACGTTCTAAAGAGGGCCACCAGAAACGCTGGCGGATAAATGCGATAGTACCTCGAACACCGGGATGAACCGCTAGTCTAGAGGAATGAGCCCATTGTAGAACTGCCAATCGTATGGGAACCGGGACAAAGAGGCTGCCCCTAGGGCAGTTACGGGGAGTAGCGACATGAGAGAGTGCGCG
The DNA here is from genome assembly GCF_003368295.1 of Carassius auratus. Taxonomy (NCBI): domain Eukaryota; kingdom Metazoa; phylum Chordata; class Actinopteri; order Cypriniformes; family Cyprinidae; genus Carassius; species Carassius auratus. The sequence continues at coordinate 9,718,107 of NC_039289.1, forward strand.
CTTAACCTGTTTCTCGATTCCCCAGACCGTAGCCCCCACCACCCGACCGGGAGGAATAATCGCCTCTTGGGGGGTGCGGCCGATCGAGGGGTGGAAAAGTCGAGACAACGCGTCCGGCTTACCGTTCTTAGAGCCCGGACGGTATGAAATGACAAAATCAAAACGCGTAAAGAAAAGGGCCCAACGAGCCTGACGCGAGTTCAATCTCTTGGCGGAGCGAATGTATTCTAAATTGCGATGATCAGTCAAAACGATGAAAGGGACAGAGGAACCCTCTAACCACTGCCGCCACTCCCCCAATGCCAAGCGGATGGCGAGGAACTCACGATTCCCGACATCGTAATTACGTTCCGCGGGGGAAAGGCGGTGTGAGAAATACGTGCAGGGGTGTATCTTATTATCCGACGCTGACCGCTGGGAAAGAACGGCTCCCACCCCTACTTCGGAGGCGTCGACCTCAACAATAAACTGTCTTGAGCTATCTGGAGTGAGGAGGATGGGCGCGGACGTAAAAAGGGTCTTTAGCCGGTCAAACGCTTCCTGCGCAGGACCGGACCAGCCGAAACGAGACTTACCCGAAGTGAGGGCGGTGAGTGGCGCGGCCACCTGGCTGAAGTTGCGTATAAAGCGGCGATAGAAATTAGCAAAACCGAGAAAGCGCTGTAGCGAGACACGAGAATCAGGGACGGGCCAATCGAGCATGGCCTGGACCTTGGCAGGGTCCATACTGATCCCCTCTGCTGAGATAACGGAGCCTAGAAACGTTATAGACGAAGCATGAAAGGAGCACTTCTCGGCCTTAACAAAGAGTCGATTCTCGAGCAATCGTTGGAGAACGCGGCGAACGTGCTGCACATGAATCTGGAGAGAGGGCGAAAAAATCAAAATGTCATCGAGATAGACAAAAACGAATAAATTGAGCATATCCCGAAGGACGTCATTGATCAGAGCTTGAAAGACGGCGGGGGCGTTAACCAATCCGAAGGGAAGGACTCTATACTCGAAGTGGCCGAGGGGCGTGTTAAAGGCGGTCTTCCACTCGTCCCCCTCCCGAATGCGTACGAGATGGTAAGCGTTACGTAGGTCGAACTTGGTAAAGACTTTTGCCCCCTGCAGGATATCAAAGGCTGAGGACATCAGCGGCAGTGGGTAACGATTCTTAACAGTGATGTCGTTCAGCCCCCGATAATCTATGCATGGGCACAAAGAGCCGTCTTTCTTCTTAACAAAAAAGAATCCGGCGCCGGCAGGCGACGAGGAAGGGACGATTGTGCCGGCACTGAGGGCCTCAGATAAATAATTCTCTAAAGCCTCCCATTCGGGAGCGGAAAGGGAGTAGAGCCTACCCCGAGGGGGCGTGGTCCCCGGGCGGAGATCAATAGCGCAGTCATACGGGCGATGGGGCGGAAGAGACATGGCTCGAGAACGGCTGAAAACCCCCCGCAAATCATGATACTCCTCCGGTACCCCAGTCAGATCTCCCGTCTCCTCCTGCAACACAGAAACAGAAGACACGGGGGGAACAGCCGAGGCTAAACACTTAACATGACATGACAACTTCCAGGACAAAACAGACCCCTTAGCCCAGTCAATGTGTGGATTGTGAAGTTCTAACCAAGGGTGCCCCAGTACTAAAGGAGTAAAAGGAGACTGAAAAATAAAAAAGGAAATTGTCTCTTTATGGTTGCCAGAGATGGTCAGAGTTAATGAGATCGTCTGTTTCTGTACCCTAGGTAGGGCGCTGCCATCAAGGGCAAATAAAAGGGTGGAGTCTCTTAGCGGTGTGAGCGGAATACCTTGTTGGAGCGCCCACTTCTCATCCACAAAGTTTCCCTCGGCCCCAGAATCGATCAAGGCCGCACAGGAGGCTGACGACCCCGCCCACTGGAGATGCGCTGGAAGTGTCGTGCAGGAAGTGGAAGGGATAGTGTTAGTGGTAGCGCTCGCCAGTAACCCTCCTCCTACTGGCGAGCGTTGGCTTTTACCGGGCAGGAAGACACAAAGTGAGAGGCACTAGCACAGTACATACAGAGGCGGTTCTGAATCCTCCTCTGACGCTCCTTGGATGAGATACGCAGACCACCCAGCTGCATAGGTTCAGGTTCAGAGTGGGAGGGGCTGACACGAGGCGACGAGAAAAGACTCTCCTCCAGGCGATGAGCACGACGGCGTTGATCAAACCGTCTCTCCACACGGATGGCCAGGTCGATAAGATCGTCGAGCCGGGTAGGGATCTCACGGAAGAGGACCTCGTCCCGCACCTCAGGAGACAAGCCCTCCAGGAAGCGAGCGGTCAGGGCGGGTTGGTTCCACCCGCAGGTGGTAGCGAGGGTCCGGAATTCAATGGAGAAATCCGGCACGGATCGTCTCCCCTGCCGAAGTGTGGAAAGCCGACGGGAAGCCTCCTCTCCATAGGCGGAGCGGTCGAAGACCCGGATCATCTCTTCCTTAAAACGCTCAAAGCTTGAGATGCACTCCACCTCAGTCTCCCAGTTGGCCGTTCCCCACTCGCGAGCTCGCCCGTGGAGGAGTGAAAGAACAAAAGCAACCTTGGCTCTCTCCTTAGCATATGTGGAGGGCTGGAGCGAGAAGACCACCTCGCACTGAGTAAGGAAGGCGCGGCACTGTGTTGGCTCACCCGGATAGGACGGAGGATTATTTATCCGAGGCTCCGTCTGAGCAGGAGGACACTGAGAGGCGGACGGCTGGAGACGGAGGTTGTGAACCTGGCTGGACAGCTCGGACATCTGGGCGGCCAAAGAACCGACGGCGTGTCGGGTAGCGGAGATGTCCTCCTCATGCTTCCCGAGGAGGACGCCCTGGTGCTCAACGGCGGTCTGGAATGGGCTGCCACTCGCTGAGTCCATCATACTGGTCAGATTGTTCTGTGATGGGTATTGAAGGGAGAGGACTCAAATGCGAGGGCAAAATGACAGTCTTTAATCAAACAAAGGAAAGCCACAGGAAAATCCAAATAAGGAGTACAAAAGGTGAAAACCAAGACAGACCCGCAGGCTGGGTATAAGTAACACAGGAGACCTCTGTGGCTGGAACAACCAGCAGGCTGGCGAGGCGGAGGCTTGACCGGGCTCAGGGGAGATCCGGGGATCGGAGCTCGCAGAGCGGGGAGGCCGCGGCGTTGGACAGCAGGTAAGGTTCTGTGGGGTGCAAAGGGGTGAGCACAGAGACGAACGGGCAGTAATAGCAGAAGACTAACCTAACCCCGACTAGACAGGACAGGACAGGACAAGACTAATTTCTTGTGCAGACGGCAACAGCTTCATTAGGAGATAACAATCTGACAAAGAGACACGGGAACGAGAGGGTAGAAGTAGCCCAGATAACAAGGCTATATGAGAAGCAGGTGGAGGGGAAATTATCTTAATGAGAAGTGAAGTCAGCTGTGATACAGAAGCGAAGAGCGGGGAGACAGGAGGGGAGAAACCAGCAGGGGGAGACAGAGAGAGAAAAAGAGAGAGATAGAGACAGGATCATGACAAGACCATGACAAGATTTTGTTTTTAGATATTTATGAAGTATTTAATTTTTTTTTTTCATTTAATTATTTTTAGCAGCTTGTTGTGGCTTGCCACCAACAGGATTGACTATTGTCAATTATTGATTATTCATACATTATAAATCTAACAGACTTATTATCAGTTTTATTTGTTGTAGCTGTGTTGCTTACATCGTCCACTCTCTGTCTGACATGTTATTACCCTTCATGTGTTAACTGTAACAGTAGCAGACAAGTATGGTGATCAGGAGGAGACATGTTCACTTTACTTAGTTTTGCCGTGTTCATGACATATTAACTTGTGAGAAAGTGAGAAAGTGTTGTGGCCATGAGATTTTTTTTGTCAAGGTACACATGCACATTGTTACATCATAACAGTACACATATTTAAAACACATGGCCTCACAGATGTAATTTAAAAAGTGATTAGTCTGTATTTTAGGTGCTCACAATTACATGCACAGAGGCCCTGTGGGTTCCTGCACGAATACACAGTGGCTTATGATCACTGATTTAAACATCATCTGAGATTTAAACATCATTAAAGTGTTGTTAAAACAAAGGACAACACAAAACTAAATATTGAGCACGAGCACCTGAATTCTAACACTGAACTAAAACCAAACCAGACAGGAGCCTCAAGATCCAGATATCACACTTCAAACACACACGACACACCACACGAGCAGAGTGAAGAGAAGATGTGGAGGTTCAACAAACACACACAACACACCACACGAGCAGAGTGAAGAGAAGATGTGGAGGTTCATCAAACACACACAACACACCACACGAGCAGAGTGAAGAGAAGATGTGGAGGTTCAACAAACACACACAACACACCACACGAGCAGAGTGAAGAGAAGATGTGGAGGTTCAACAAACACACACAACACACCACACGAGCAGAGTGAAGAGAAGATGTGGAGGTTCAACAAACACACACAACACACCACACGAGCAGAGTGAAGAGAAGATGTGGAGGTTCAACAATACTAGAACATTTCTGTTGTGATCTGAGAAATATACTAAGCTATGAGAAAAACTATCTAACATGATCAAATATCAAGAGTGCTTAACTTAAAGCAGTGATGATGGTGAGGTTTAATAAGCTGTTGTGGTCAGAACAAATTTGATTTGACTTCCTCTACTTGATGAAGGAAGAGTTTTTTTTGTCTTCCTGTCTCTGCTTTAGATTCATCTTCAGTGTTGTGTGGAAGGAAACACGACAACAAGATGAAGATCATTCTGCTTCAGTTCTGTGAGATTTTACATGATATCAGGATATTTACATGCTTTGTAACTTTATTAAATCATAACTAGTTTTATGTTATGCATCACAGGGGGTTTACATGAGTAATGTTTTATTTTATTTATTTATTTATCTTACAGCTGTATTGATCTGTTGTCAAGCTGCAGTTTTAGATCTACTGACTGATCTGGGATCAAATGTGACCATAAACTGTGATCTTGATGAAAATGAGGTTTATTGGATTTTACTGAAAACAGCAGATCCTCCGACACTGATTCTACGAACATTTCCGACACCAATACCACCTTTTTACTATAATAATACATTCAGAAACAAATATTCAGTGCAGTTTAAACATCATCTGGTTATTAATAATGTGACTGCTGATGAATTAGGAGTTTATTACTGTATGAACACACGCACTCCTCCAAAACTCAGTAACAGCACCAGAATATACTTCAACCGTGAGTTAATTTATTAAATCAGTGATCAAGACACTGATGAACACTACTTACATACATAGATGCCATTTTCTACTTAAATCTTTACAGATCTGCAGTTGTTACAGTGACAGACTGTGAACATTTTCTTTACAGAACAATTTAATCTAACTGAGTGTCACAATCACACAGTTCTGCAGATTATTGATCAGAATCAGACACAGTGGCAGATTATTATCATCATATCTGCTCTGATGAACGGACTTCTGATCATTGTGGTGATTGGTGAGTTACTTTCAGCCATCTGTAAAAATATCACTATGATGGTTTCTCCGTATGCTAAAGTTAATAAAACATGTAAATATTAATTATTTAAGCTTTCGACTACATTTTTATGGTTTCTAGGTTTATTGAAATGTTCTGCAGAACAATCCCGACTCGAAGCTGATCAGCAGCAGACACAAGATACAGAACAACATCAGGAGCATTTACACTTCAAAACATGTGAATCCAGCCTCATTACTAAAATTAATTTCTGTCTCCATAATTATTGAGGATTCTTGTTGACCGGTAAATTAGTGTTTCATAACTCTTCATTTTGATTCATATTTGTTCAAATGCAGCTGAATATATTGCTCTTTCAGGATTTCATGTAGATCTTTAAGAGATAATATTTGCTCCAACCAAATCAACAGCACCTACCTTCAATGATGAAACTTATTTCTTCTGCTTTTAAAGAATAGTTGGAAGTCATGATATTAATGTCTATTAGTTTCTTGAACTAACAGCTATACAGGTAGTTGTATATTTTTCTTCTTGTAAAAGCCTTTGTATTTTAGTGGGTCTCATAAGTCTATGATCATATTTTGTCCCTCCTGCTTCAGATATAATTTGTGTTTAGGAAATTGATGTTTCCTAGTTGGTCTCTTTGTAATTTGGAAGACTTTGTTTTGGAATCGCTGTATCCATCTTTATCTGCTGAAAAGTGGTCGACATGGACATTTCTTTTTCTACCACTTTGACCTTGAAAGAAAAGTGTGAAAATTATATATATATATATATATATATATATATATATATATATATATATATATATATATATATATATATATATTAGGCCTGATTGGTTGAGTTTTTCATGCTGTTGGACCAAGAAGAGGCTAGATGTTATATATAAAGAACTGTTTAATATTTTCTTAGTTTATGATTTGTTTAGTATTCAGTTAAATGACAATAAGATAATAAAGTCTGAGAGTGTGAAATGTCATGGCTTGTCATGTGTGTGTATATTATTTGCCTGTGTTTTAATAAAATGAAACCGTGAAGAGTCTGTCTGCTGGGAATTTTAAAATGTGTTCAAATAGAAATTAAAATAGAAATCTGAAAAATCCCAAAAATGAATGACAGAATAGCTATTATAAAACCATATTACACTTAATCATGTAAACAGCATTTTTCTTCATTACCAAAATAATTTCAACATCATTTTAAATAATGTCACACTGTTGATTAATTAGGACTTTATGACTGTATGAACACAAACAAACAATAAGCACCATTTCCATATTCATCACATCAAAATAAAAATTACAAATTAAAATGGCCAGGCATGAATCACACCTTAAAAATGAATGTGCTACTTTTTTTGATGTCATAATCTTTAAATAATAATAAACAAAACTGTTTTTTTTTTTTTAACTCATCTAAACTGAAGTGTTAAACCCAAACCAGAAACATGTTCCACTGGCTTTGACACTTGACAACCATCTCTCACCTTTGTCTACAGTGGAGGTTTAACTGTGAAACAAGTGCAGTGTTTTTCTATATCTTTATGATTAAGTTCTCACAGTCGTCTTAACCTCAAATGAAAGAGATACATTGCAGTATGAATGCTTTCAGTGTTTTACCACATTTAGCACATTTAGTTCATATTTTTGGCTGGTCTAGCCTGAAAAAATAAGCTTTTTATTAAGCATAAGAAACAACAGACATCAGATCTCATTGATGATTTTAAATATGGCATTTAATCATAAGCTTGGTAAACAGAATTGTATGCTTCCCCATTTAAAGAGATATGAGCTCTACTTGCATGAGTGGGATAGTCGCCCGAGAGACATTTGAAAGATGGCCGCCGAGTGAGATGGCTTGCTTTAAGGGCACTTGTCTTGGCTGTGTTGTCCGTGGGAGTTTGATTCTGCAGTTTCACCTCACGATCACTATTGCACAGACTCTGTCTCCAAATGACATCATCAGCAACTCAGGGGCACCTTAAAATAAGCAGAGACCCCTAAGATACAGCCTTGTAGGCCCCACTACACCACATCAATTGAATAATTTGTTGAATTTAATTTTAGTAACACATTATAATAACTTCAATTGATAAGTCATTAACAAACATAAATATACAACAAATAATATACAGATTATTTCTTAAGATGTGTAAATAGAGGTCTACACAACAAACAAAGACGAACAAATGAAGAACTGAAAGTTTGCTGACATTTGTAATCAATTCAGTTTACTTGAAATAATCATATTTTAATCATTAAGTAATGTTTACTTAGTTCATTAGCTAACACTAATAACAATATTATCTCATAATTCTAGTGATCTATATAATGATCTGTTGAGCAATATAATGTCTGATAATGATTTATAAATGAAAGTTATTATAAAGTGTTACTTCATTTTTTCCCAGTGGTTTTCAGTCATTTTCTTGCTTTTTTCCTCCTTATGAACAAAAACTTTTGGTACATGATAAAAGCTCCTTGTGGTTTCTCAGTTTGATCAATTTAAGCAACCACAAGTGACACAAATGATTTGCATTTTGGGATTGTGATAGTGTTTATATGAAGAAAATCACTTCCTGCCCTTAATCTGCATTTCGCACCACAGCAACGCAGTGATGTCAGTGATGTGCAAACAAGTTATACAAAAGACAACAAGATCAGCGCCTAAAAAGAGCAGAGCATCATAACTTCTGTAGAATGCTGTTTTCTCTGCTGCAAACTCCCAAATATACAAATAATTATTTAACAAATATAATTTACCTGTAGCCAGTAGTCCTCTCCCCAGTGTGTGCCCCTGCGTTAGCCCGCTGACGCCCGTGTGTTAATGTGCCCCTGCTAATACTCTAGTGAGGGTTAGTCGACATGTAGTTTCAATTTATGTAGTAAATTTATATATAGTTAGAAGGATATATTAAGTAGAGTATAAAAATAAAGTGTAACCCAGTGTTTTATTTTGGAATGGAGGTTCATGATTTGTAAAAAGGAGGGGACTCCTGGTTTAAAGCAATGAGTGCATTTTGAACACAGATTTTTATGCACTCAGAAACTGATTTTTGTTCATTTTTTGTCGCACATTCAATTAAATTCAATTCAATTCAAGTTTATTTGTATAGCGCTTTTTACAATACGAATCGTTACGAAGCAACTTTACAGAAAATTGTGTTTCTACAATATGTAATAGTAGCTTATGGTGGTGACTGTCAGTTTGTGCTCGTTTGACAGGATTTTAAAAAAAAAATAAAAATAATACAAGACATAGTCAGCTAGACGAACATTATTAATATCATTAATTAATAATTGTTATATGATGCAGTCACACTTGTAGCAATATTTGTTAGTTCTGTTGTTGATTCAGGGTTAGCATCCTCTGGGGTCCCATTAGCAGGGACGTGCACAGACATTTTGAGGGGCAGGGGCTCAAGTGAAATAAAAGGCACTTCTCATAATTACATATTTCTTTTTCTTTTTTGAAACAAAAAAGTATATATATTAACGCAACACTGACTTCCTTTTTAAAAAAATAATTTAAAAACGTTAATTCATTTTATCTTCCTCAAACTCTAATTTTCAAAAGATGTCTACAAAACAATCAAGTTCACACAGAAACCATGGTCTCCTTAGTATTCACTAGGTTTATAGAGCAGCAAAGGAAACCAACCCACAATGTGCATGTTTTGAAAACATTTTCTGCTACTAGCTTCAAGTATATATTTAGAATAACCAAAATAACTGCATCAAGCAGAGGGGTGTGTTTTACTAATAATTTGTTTATTTTTTTTGCACAAGGCACTACATCATTTTAGTTATTTTGGTTTTATCAGAACACATAACACTTTTAAATCAACACAAATATTCACTCTAAACTGAAAAAGGTTGTTGCTGCTATTTTGTTAACTTTGCATTATGCTGCCTGCCTGGCCCTGCACTGCAAGCAAAATAACTTTTTAGCTTCACACAACTAAGCATCAGAATACTGAATTGCCTTAATGTTTTAATCAAATACATTAATATTATTATTGCTATGCATGTACACATACACAATAACTGATGGTGACTGACAAGGACTTACTTTCACATTTGAGGGAGGACTGTATCATCACCACCATCAAATAAAACCTTCAAAATCCACATTTAGATGGAGTTTGTTTTAAACCTACTACACTCAAAAAATATTCTGTGGCTTAGTAAATATTTAACTTAATTAACTTAATAAAATCTCTGAAAATCTTACTTGATTGTTTGAATTAAACTTACCAAAATAATTGAGTAAAAATTAAATAAAATGAAATAAAAGCCAATGTCATGTATGTATTTGTGGTTGTATGGAATGCTATTTTATAAAGGTTTAGAGGAAATAAAAAAAAGTTCATAATTAAAAAGTAAATTTATAAATTTTGTTATTTTTAATGTTAACCTATTTCTACTCAGTTTTATTTATTAATGTACAGATGCAGTTACTCAGATTTACTACATTTTTTAGAGTGTAGCCTATCCTCCATCTGTTTGCATCTGTAGATTTCTTCTAGATTCACCAATTTAGATTTCTAAATTTCAGGGGGAAAGACTCTTGATGTTAAGTCATTAACTAACTGGGGATGTTCTTATTTTATTAACTTATTTTATTACATGGCTTGGTTGATCTCCAATGTAGAATGCGGTCTGTTATTTCTTGATAACAGACCGCTGTGCGGAGTATAACAGACCGTTGCCATGAAAAACAGAGCGTTGCTATGGACTCACAGGATTCTAACCGTAGAGACGGAGCGTACTATTTTCTTTAGCGGAAGCAATACAATCGGGTTTAAATCAATAAACTCCCTTTTAATATTCTGTGTCAAATTATTTATTTATTTGGTAGGTAGCCAGGTAATAAGCAGGAGGATAATGTATAGCGATTATCCCTTACACAGCTAGTCTAGTAGCTCATGAGGCATGCATGCTAGCAAAACACGGGTTAACTAATTAGTTATATTTGCCTTTGGCTAATCAGCAGTAAATTCGAGCATTATTCGGGGCACTGGTATTTTAATATTTTGTTCATCATCACCAGCTCCACTCACCAGAAAAACACTGCTGGGAGGGGCTGCTGCTGCCTGCAGGTGTGCCGATGTGCGTCGATGTGCGCCGCTGCGCGCAAGGGGGGAAGGGAGTTGGGTTGGGTTGGTGGTCAATGAGCGCTTCAGAACTCCTGACCTGATATTTATACTATTCTTCAATAAATATATTTGTTTGACAGGGAAGCTGTGCGCAAACAGGAATCTATATAATTTTTTCAAAAAAAAAAAAAAAAAAAAAGCACCCCAGAAATAAAAAGGCAGGTCCTCAGCCCCCTTTGATGTCTATGTGTGCACGTGCCTGGTGGGACATTCTGATAATTTTTGCGATGTTGTGTTCAGTCTGTTCTTCTTCTCATTAAGCGGCGGTCACCGTGTGTAAACAGTCATGTGCCAAAATTCAGCAGTTTTTACACACAAGGAAGAAGTAGACTAGGTTGAGTGCAGTGTCAGCAACAACTCTATTGTGGGAGACACAGATACTGTCTTGATCTACATATTGTCCATGTGTTCAAAGACTTCCTCTTCTTTATTTCTTTCTTGTCTTCTTCACACATGTAGCGTGGAGGGAACCAGATTTTATTTTGAAGTGATCAAGACAACATGAAGATCATACAGCTTCAGCTCTGTAAGTTACATATAATGAAGATTTTTAACATCAACTTTGCAAACTCAAGACTTCAACATAAATTGTTTAATTTTTCGTACAGTGGTATCGATCTGTTGTCAAGCTGCAGTTTCAGATCTACTGACTGATTTGGGATCAAATGTGATCATAAACTGTGATCTTGATGAAAATGAGGTTTATTGGATTTTACTGAAAACAGTAGATCCTCCGACAGTGATTCTGCTATCATTTCCAACACCAATACCACCTTTTTACTATAATAAATCATTCAGAAACAAATATTCAGTGCAGTTTAAACATCGTCTGGTTATTAATAATGTGACTGCTGATGAATTAGGAGTTTATTACTGTATGAACACACGCACTCCTCCAAAACTCAGTAACAGCACCAGAATATACTTCACCGGTGAGTTCATTTACTCCTGTAGTAATAAAACATCCTGATTATCAGTGTAATTATTTATATTTGATATTTATTACTACAGTTTTAATAAAACATAAGTTAAATAAGATATAGATATTTACTTCAGTTCTACAAATCTGTATCATCGTCACTGATCTCCAGTAAAAGACTGACAGTAACAGACTGGAAACTTTCATTACAGAAACTCAACGGACTGAGTGTCACAATCACACAGTTCTGGAGATTATTGATCAGAATCAAACACAATCACAGATTATTATCATCATATCTGCTCTGTTGAATGGACTTCTGCTCATTCTGCTGATCGGTGAGTTATTCTTCTTAAATCAAATTAGTAAATTAAATAAACACTAGTGGTGCTGTTAATATCAATATGATGCTCTTCTGCAGTACAGAGGTGAAAATATTTTTCATTCTTTTGACTATTATTTATGTATGTCTCTCTATTGTTTAAAAATATTGAATCTGAATATATAAAAATATTTAATCTTGAAGTTTCATTAGTTTTTGCAGCTGAAAAAACAGAACAGATGGAAAAACATGTTTATGATGCTGATCTGCAGACAGAAGTTATGTATCAGCCACGAGACACAAAACCATCACAAGTATAATAAGGTAAATATGTTAAACAATTTAAAATCTTAGAATAGTTAATACAATTCATTACTATTATTTTTATAATTGTTTAACAATACTGAAGGTTTTTACTTCTTTAAGTTCAACAAATAGTAGACTTTTGTTCAGTTTAATTTTGGTTTAACTGCGGCTGAAATGCTAACTGTTTTCCTCATTGCTCTTTCAGTACACCGCAGTGGACTTTACTTTAAAAAATAATCATCGAGTCAGCAGCATCTATGTGTGATTATATAACATGTTCTTATATGATGTGAATTATCCTGAAGATTTATTCTGTAATATCAAGAGTATTTGGGAGAACTGGGGCTAGGTGTCACACTTCTCCAGTAAAAAAAGAATAATATAAAATAAAATAAATGTATGTCTAAATTTCTGTATAGACATAAAATTTGGAGTCTTTTATACAAAAAATAAATAAATAAATAAAACTATTAACCTATATATTGAATATTTTAAAAATGTAAAATGTAATATTTCCACCATTACTGGCCAGGGAAAAGATACAGTTGAGGAGTTTACACAGATACACATTAAGTTTCTTTGTCAGATTCACTGATGAAAATCGATCTAGTTATCAAGTTTGATGGGAAGTTTTTGAGCTGATTTGCATTTAGCCTTTAAAATGTTTTAGCATGTAACAATAAATTAACTGAAAAGAGGTCAAAGGTCGCTAGACCTCATTATAGTAAATTTTAAGAAAAGTGACTAATTCTCACCATAATATTATGTTTTGAATTAAAAAGGGAAAGTTTTCTGTAACCAAGAATGTTCTCATGCATAAGATTTTACCAATATACTTCTCCTTCATTTTGCTTTGTTAACTATTTCTGAAATATATGTTTGCCTTATATAATTTTGTATTCAGCACACACACACAAAAAAAAGTTTAAATACCAGTTATATTTTGCAATTCTAGATTCAAATTTCAATACCATAGCAAAAATGCCTAGACTAACAAATAAAGTTCAAACATTATTAAACACAAGAGAACAATATTTCAAAAGAAGAAACACACAAATTACAAGCAAGTGCAGAAATTAATTAAATAGAACAAATATTAAACAATGCTTTCATTTGTCAGGTTTGTGGATGTTCAAGTGCAGATATCAATATCTGTACAATATCATATAAACTATTTTCTATTATTATATGAAGAATAGTTATTCTGAACATCCAATTTACCTCTTTTTCATATTACTTTACTTTGTGAACTGTTTATGTAATTAAAATAAATTTGTGTTGTATGTCATTTTGTATTCAGCTAAAAAAGAAAAAAAAAGTGCTAAACCAAAACTGTTTATATTTTCCACTGTTGGCTCACTTTGCTCACACACAGAGTCTGTCACCTTTGGTTTTCTAAAACCTTTATACATTATTGTAACATTGCAGCATTGCAATATAAACACTGTTGTACTTCATGACATGATGCTTATTGTTTGTGCATCTCTACATATTTAATATCAGACTATTAGACGACATGTAAAGCAACTTTGAACTTGATACTGAAGTTTATATTTCTGTGAATGTGCAACGGCTAATGGACTGTTTAAATAACTTTTGCATGTTATATGTGACATTTTCTATCATTTATAATTCAGGATTTTTTTTTTAAACCTTTTTTTTAGTCTAAACGTAAGAAACAATGAAAGTCTCAGATGATGTTCAATGCAAAACATTCATGTAAAAATGCAGTTTCTGAATATTCTTTTCAACTGTTGTCTGTTGCGTATTCAAAGCTGATCTTCACTGAGTTAGGAGTTTGAATAAAACCCTTTCTGTCAGTCTTGGTTCTGATCTCTTGTCTCTGAATTTTCTACTTTAGTTAATTATTTAATCATGTGGTTTATTTAGATCCAAAGTGCTGCTTTACGTTTCTGACTGAATATAATCTATACTGTGATCAAGCAAACTGGGAGGAGTACGCAGGGTTTCTATACTGAGATCCCAAATGTGATTTGATTTCCCTCATCTATATATGTGCCTTTCTGGGTCACAATAGACGTTAAACAGGATAAACATTTCAAGTATACAATAATACTATGCATATTATGGTGATACAATGTTGTTGTTAAATTGATCCTAATATTATAATCTAATATATTAATCTAATATATTAACTGATTGTAATAAAGCACATTTCATCCTGGGCACAGCAGACAGCACTTATCCTCTCTCTTTCTTTTTCTCTCAGTCTCTTTATCTTGCCCTTTATATCTTCCCTTCCCAGAGTTCAGCTTTGATTAATGCAGTCTTTTCTTTTTGAACTGTATCAGTGAAAAAACTAATGTACTGTTGTCCTGGCTAACACAGGGCCAGCAGATATTTACACACACCTCTATGTTTATGAATAATTTTCTCAACTTACTGAAGGTTTCCAGGAAAGCAACCTCCATTAGTCCACAAAATGTGCGCATTCATTTCTAAATTTATGCTAAACCTGCTTAAAAAACGATTTCGCTTTAACAGAACAATACAGGGAAAATCACTGGTGTGGTTTCGATTTATTTATTAGTATTTACTGTTCTGTCTGTTTATTGTTCTGCCTGTGGAATGGCACTTTACAGTTTTTTTCAATCGCTAACAAGCGCTTGACCATACTTCAGATACTTTTTCTAAACTCTTAACACAGACTCACACCTACAAAACACAATTGGCCAAATGGATAATTTTCTTCTCAAAAACACATTTTGTTAAATATATACTATGTCTTCATTTCAAAATAGAACGCATCTTTCTCTGCACACACCAACTTTACAAAAACACTGGAAATCTGACTCAAAATTAAATTATTCTGTCAAAGAATAACACTTGTTTTCACCTCAAAAGGTACATGCAGTCAATCAAAGTACACCAGGTTTCAAAATACTGGCTATTGTTGACATTACAAAAACTGCATAGACTTTTCAGTCACAGTTTTACAGGTATTTGCATGCAAAACATGCAATTCCCTGTTTTACACTAAATTTCTTGGTTAGGAAGTGTATGTCCAAATGTACAGTAATGTTCACATTCAAAAGCATTCCAGTAAAAAGCTATTTTTTCCTTTACTGCTGCATGATTCAACAGGAGGTACAGTAGAAACACGGTATGATACAACAGAAAAGGTTTGACAGTATTGCTTACAGTGAACAAAATATCCATGAAACACATAAGAGCATGCTGAACAAAAAAACAACAACAGCAAAAAGCTCAGAATAAAAAAGGCGGGGGGGTTGGGGGGGGGGGGTAAAATAAAAACAATCTCTCACTGCTCCTCTCACTGCTCCTGCTCCTCTCACTGCTCCTCTCACTGCTCCTGCTCCTCTCATTGCTACTCTCACTGCATCTCTCACTGCTCCTGCTCCTCTCACTGCTCCTGCTCCTCTCATTGCTACTCTCATTGCTCCTCTCACTGCATCTCTCACTGCTCCTGCTCCTCTCATTGCTCCCCTCACTGCTCCTGCTCCTCTCACTGCTCCTGCTCCTCTCACTGCTCCTGCTCCTCTCATTGCTCCTCTCACTGCTCCTGCTCCCCTCGCTGCTCCTGCTCCTCTCATTGCTCCTCTCACTGCTCCTGCTCCTCTCACTGCTCCTGCTCCTCTCACTGCTCCTGCTCCTCTCATTGCTCCTCTCACTGCTCCTCTCACTGCTCCTGCTCCTCTCATTAATCCTCTCACTGCATCTCTCACTGCATCTCTCACTGCTCCTCCTCCTCTCACTGCATCTCTCACTGCTCCTGCTCCTCTCACTGCTCCTGCTCCTCTCACTGCTCCTCTCACTGCTCCTGCTCCTCTCATTGCTCCTCTCACTGCTCCTGCTTCTCTCACTGCTCCTGCTCCTCTCATTGCTCCTCTCACTGCTCCTGCTTCTCTCACTGCTCCTGCTCCTCTCACTGCTCCTGCTCCTTTCACTGCTCCTGATCCTCTCACTGCATCTCTCACTGCTCCTCCTCCTCTCACTGCTCCCCTCACTGCTCCTGCTCCTGCTCCTCTCACTGCTCATGCTCCTCTCACTGCTCCTGCTCCTCTCACTGCTCCCCTCACTGCTCCTGCTCCTCTCACTGCTCATGCTCCCCTCACTGCTCCTCCTCCTCTCATTGCTCCTCTCACTGCTCCTCTCACTGCTCCTGCTCCTCTCACTGCTCCTGCTCCTCTCATTGCATCTCTCACTGCTCCTGCTCCTCTCACTGCTCCTGCTCCTCTCATTGCATCTCTCACTGCTCCTGCTCCTCTCACTGCTCCTGCTCCTCTCACTGCTCCTCCTCCTCTCACTGCTCCCCTCACTGCTCCTGCTCCTGCTCCTCTCACTGCTCATGCTCCTCTCACTGCTCCTGCTCCTCTCACTGCTCCTGCTCCTCTCATTGCTCCTCTCACTGCTCCTGCTCCTCTCACTGCTCCCCTCACTGCTCCTGCTCCTCTCACTGCATCTCTCATTGCATCTCTCACTGCTCCTGCTCCTCTCACTGCTCCTGCTACTCTCACTGCTCCTGCTCCTCTCATTGCATCTCTCACTGCTCCTGCTCCTCTCACTGCTCATGCTCCTCTCACTGCTCCTCCTCCTCTCACTGCTCCCCTCACTGCTCCTGCTCCTGCTCCTCTCACTGCTCATGCTCCTCTCACTGCTCCTGCTCCTCTCACTGCTCCTGCTCCTCTCATTGCTCCTCTCACTGCTCCTGCTCCTCTCACTGCTCATGCTCCTCTCACTGCTCCTGCTCCTCTCACTGCTCCTGCTCCTCTCACTGCTCCCCTCACTGCTCCTGCTCCTCTCACTGCATCTCTCATTGCATCTCTCACTGCTCCTGCTCCTCTCACTGCTCCTGCTTCTCTCACTGCTCCTGCTCCTGCTCCTCTCATTGCATCTCTCACTGCTCCTGCTCCTCTCACTGCTCATGCTCCTCTCACTGCTCCTGCTCCTCTCACTGCTCCTGCTCCTCTCACTGCTCCCCTCACTGCTCCTGCTCCTCTCACTGCATCTCTCATTGCATCTCTCACTGCTCCTGCTCCTCTCACTGCTCCTGCTCCTCTCACTGCTCCTGCTCCTCTCATTGCATCTCTCACTGCTCCTGCTCCTCTCACTGCTCCTGCTCCTCTCATTGCATCTCTCACTGCTCCTGCTCCACTCACTGCTCCTGCTCTTCTCCCTGGGCCCCTTGCTCTTACTCTTCCTCGTCCATACATTACAGTGTTTGTCTTTTTCTGTTTCTGTTTCCAAAAATATCACTCTTCAAAGTCCTCCTTTTATTGTATAAGTGTCAATGTAATAGAAAAAAATAACCCCTGCCATTGAGTCTAAGCCAGATTGGAATCAGCTGTGGTTGGCCCAATTTACACAACATAAATCAGCTTAGATATATTGTTTTTGAACTGATATCATTGCAGAAGCAGAGGTTTTTATACTGTCTCTAAGGTTTGGAACATTGTTTTTGCTATTGTGGGATGTTGTGTGTTAACATTTGTAAATACTACAAAAACGATCCATAATTTTGTTGGGAGGTATAGCTTGTCTGTTCAGAAAATGTAAGCATTGTGGAAATGTGTTCAATGACTCCATATTGTGTGAAAACGACAGGAAATGTGTGAATGGTATGGCCACAATAGACAGATGCTGTGCTAATTGTGTTTAGAGTTTTGAAAATGTGACAACTGCTTGGACAAATGCTTGTTAGCGACTGAAAAAACTGTAATATCTTAGTGTCTTTCACTCATGTCTATGTTTGTGTATTTTCATGTTTACCATTTTACTTGATATGTATGTATTTATGTATGGTCCTGTAATTGTCACTGCTTGTCTGAGCCTCATCACAAGTATTTAAGTGCCCAGGGTTCCTCTGTGTTATCTATGCAAATGATAAATAAAGTTAAAACACACTCTTTTGTGTGAGATAAACATTAGATGTGTATGTGAGAAATACAGTATAATCAACACCATTATGTCAGAGCTACAATTTCCCTTTCATTTTTGTTTATATTAGAGTTGTTTATAGATGCTTTGTATAAAATGTATATGACCCTGACACAAGGTTGCAATATTCAGCACAAGAGCTGCTTCTGCTCATTAGATATAGATTATTAAACTCTGCATGGATGCTGCTCATTTTCATTACAGTTAGACGCATGCTCTGTTTGTATCGGAGCTCTCTGAAGGTCACAACTGGGTTAACTAGGATTTAATCAACATTTCCTTGATTAATCAGCATCACGTGATAGATCATGCTGGTCGAGCAAGTCCACCAACCAGCACCAGTATAAGCACTAAAAAGCCTGGGATAACTTGTTGGTCTCTAGCTAGTCTTTTCAGATGGTTGTAGGTATAAACATCTAGTCTTTCACAGTATGATAATGTTACTATTTCAAATATAATTCACCCAATAAATGCCTTCTGTGCACAAACTGAACTTTTACTGTATTGAGTAATAGCATGTTGTACTAGCAGAGGTGGAACCCGATGACATTATAAGGTTTTTTTATTTTTATTTTTATTTACTGTAAGGAGTGTTGTTGTGGTGAAACTCAGCTCAGGATGCTGAAGGTGGAAGAGAGTGCAGCTCATTCACTCATCCTCCTCTTTCTCGGCTCTGGCCTCCAGGGGGCAGTGAGTGAAAAAGTAAGTCAAGATACGAGAATGCAGAAGTTCTGAGCATTTTTGCAAAGTTCTGTTAAGTCTGTTCTTCTTCTCATTAAGCGGCGGTCACAGTGTGTAAACAGTCATGTGCCAAAATTCAGCAGTTTCTACACACAAGGAAGAAGTAGACTAGATTGAGTGCAGTGTCAGCAACAACTCTGTTGTGGGAGATAAAGATACTGTCTCAAACTGTGCAACTCGATTATTCAAAAACCCATGCAATACAACAGTTAGACAAACACAAGATACAAACATTCAGAAAAATGCTGCGGTAAATGAGAGCAATGAGAAAATTCACTAAATTTTATGTCTGAATATTGAATATTAGAATCCCTTTCTACTTTTGTGCATAAATACTTGAATATTTTGCATACTGATGCATAAATCTACAAGAACAGTTCGCTGATGACTTAAATTCAAGTATATTCTCTCAAAAAAAAAGTAATATCTTTCTCAGATAAACTGATCTTATTTTAAGGATGTTTGATATTTTTTTAGAACATAAAAATACTGTTTGGGTGGCAAAGAGAAGTGTTCAGGACACTGCATACAGGAGTATATTTGGGACTACACAGGTGATAAGATCTGTTTGGTTTGTTTTCATAAAACCCAGATGAGTATTTGCATTTGAGACAGAATCACAGAAAATGTAAGTAAGTCATGTAGAGGATGCAAATCTGTTAAAGGTTAAAGACACATCGACTCATTCTGTGTAGTGTTTGTAGTAGTTTGAAGCATTTTGATGTATTTATTAATTTGTGTACTAAATAAAATATATACAATAAAAGTATAAAACTAAACAAAAAAATAAATAAAAAAATTGTGCTGCTGGTTTAATTTAACATATAGATTGTGCAGCATCTGTGATGTTATTTTTTGAACACTTTCTGGTAAAATCTGTTTGGTGTGCTTTTAATCTATTGCTAATAATATTCAATTCAGCCGTACTGAACCTGTCTCAGTTCATCACAGTGTTGGACTTGATATCCAAATTCACACAAGTGAACTGATTCATTACATAATTCAGTGAAATCTGATACATGAAAAGAAAGATACATGAAAGATACGTCAATAAATATTATTTTCAATGAAGATGTGTGCATGTTTTTATTCAGAAAGGCTTTTTATTAATAATTATAATTACCCTGATGTGATTTGATTATAAGTTAACATGATTGGTGTTTTGAAAAAGCACAAAAAGAAACAGAAAAAAAAAAAAATTGAAAGTAATGCAAAATATAATTTTATATTTCTGTTTGGTTTTTAATCACAGATCTAATCATAAGGTATAATTTAGGGTTAAAGAAGGTGCTGAAAATAAATTATCACACTGAGGAAAATGTTAATAGAGTGTTATAAAAAAATAAAGGTCATTTGATAAGCATTTAACACTTCAGATTTACCAGTGAACAATGAACATTAATTGTTATAAAAATATTTATTTCTTATTCAGTTCATGTAAATATACAGTACTGTGCATGTGAGAATTATCATAAAATAAGAAAAACTGTGACAAAAACTGTAAAAAAAAAAAATAAATCCTTTTCACAAATGTCTTAAACTTTTAATAGTATATACATAGCATTTCTCCTTCCATCTCATCACATATCTTATAGAGTCACATATTTAACAGCATCATTTTCTGAACTCTCACATCCCTGCTCTTATTGTGTCTCAGTACATTATACAGTTTATCATCACTGTCAAGAACATCAATGATTCAGATCTTCCAGTGACGTCCTCATGCTGACCTGAAAGAGAGAAACAAAGGTCAAACATAAAGCCTCACATAAATCATATTCATATCTTATAGTCATATTGGCATATAGGTTTGGCTTTGTGTGTTTCCATTGTGGTTATATTAATCAGATTGAACTCTTTGGCCCACATTAGTTGAAAATCTATTATTTGTCATTGTTATCAATCCAAAAAAAAAACCTGGCACATAAATAAGAGCATTTTGTATTGTATGGATTATATTATTGTTGTATTGTGTTTCTGTTTTAAATCGATGTAATGACAAGATATAATGCGAGATCCACTTTCCTGCAGAGTTTAGCTCCAACCCTAATCAAACAAACCTACCTGTGATTTTCTAATGATCCCAAAGACATTGATTAGCAGACTGAGGTGTGTATGATCAGGGTTAGAGCTAAACTCTGCAGGAAAGTGGATCTCGCAAGCCAAATTTGAGGATCATTGTAATAGACCATAACAATATATATATTTCATTAACATGTTAACTTGTCCACCAAAACATTTTTAGTCAGCTGAAAAAATGGCAGCTGTTCTTCAGACAATGGCCAGTTGATGGCAACAAGTTGTTGGTTGGTCAGTGTGGTATTTGCCCCGACCATTGATTACACAGAATTTGTGCTCTGCATTTAACCCATCCAAAGTGTGCGCGCACACGCACACGCACGCACGCACGCACACACACATGGAGCAGTGGGCAGCCATTTATGCTGCGGCGCCCGGGGAGCATTTTGATAGATGAATTTTGTGTGAGGACAGCAGCTGACTTTAAGGAGAAATTACTATTCAGTACACCTATAGCAGTCTATAGTCACATCTATTTTACACACTTGAACATCATTGGCCAGATGTTCTTCACACTTGATTATTTCTGAGAGAGAGAAGTGTCCCCATATTGTCAGTTACTCTCTTAACGAGAGCTCTTAACGCTCTTAAGTGCTGTGCCGGAGCATAAGATCTTGAAGCTCCGCCCTCTTCTGAAAAGGAAGTGGCAATATATATATATATATATATATATATATATATATATATATATATATATATATATATAGTTGCCTCATTAGTGACTGTTTCTATGGGCCGTTATACATAAGCCATCTGCCATATTGTAACAGTAAACTTGACGTCATTCACCATAATCATCAATTTTCGAATTTTCGAAGATGTCACATGTAAAACCCCACGGGGGTTTAACTTAAAAGAAAAAAAAAACACACACACAGAGGGAGAGAGAGAGAGAGAGAGAGAGAGATGCACACTCAAATGTTTCCTTATTTTGACAGACAGTAAAATAGCTGCTTAAACAAGAAAAATATATGTATATATCTTGGGCAGATTTTACATTTTTGTCCATAGAGTGCTGATTTGATCACTGTGGGTTGCTATTGCTGTGATGTCATGTGAGTGACATGTTAGCTGTGTCCAAATTCAGGGTCTACATCCTTCGGAGGACGCATTTGAAGGATGTTACGTCACAGCGCCGCGACGAAGGCTGTTCAAATTCGTAGGATCCTTCAAATGCGGCCCACAAATACGTCCTCCTTTTCCCCGAATTGGAAGGATGGGTGTGGTGGATCCTTTCGCGTCCTACCTATCCCATAATTCTTTTCGGCAGGACGAAGCGAGTGGTAGCGGAGTGGGGGAGGAGTATTATTTGATGTTTTTTAAAAACTGGCTTTTCAAAAATATATATTTTCAGTGGTTTTCTAGTTAGGCATTTTGTTTTAGCGTTAAGCATTTTTTTTTTTTGCATTTGTACGTGTATATGTAAAAAAAAAAAAATAAAAAAAAAAAAGTTTACTTTCGTAAAATAGCTTCTTCCTTACTGACTGTGTGAATATCCCCTTACACACAGCTTATTTGTTAGTGATCGAAGCTGTTTTTAACGCTTCTAAGGACGAAAGAGCAGACAGAAGTGTTTATAAAGCTCCGGGGAGAGAACGATGAGCTCTTCACCCGCGTCTTGCTTGGCGCTGTCACGGTTGCTAGGCGACAGGATATGAGCAACGGGTAAGGGAGGGAACTGAAAGAAGGGTAGGCTGTCCAAATTCACAAACACCGACTTCCAGTTTTTGCGGTCGTCGGAGGACCCCTCCTCCTTCAACCGGGTAGGAAGGATCCTAAGGAGGATGCAGACCCTGAATTTGGACACAGCTGTTGTCACCCTCACGCTAGTAAACACACCCTTAGTGAAGAGAAGAGATGTTGTTGTAGTGTTATTACACTGATCAGCCACATTGAGTAACATTGGTTACATTGTTACAATGGCACCTGTTCACAGGTGGGAGATATTAGACAGCAACTGAACAGTCATGTTGAATTTCATGTGTTAGAAGCAGGAAAAATCTGCGATACTCTGACAAAAGCTAGATAGTGATGACTAGACAAATGTGTCAGAACATCTTCAAAATAGCAAATCTTGGCTAGCAAGTCACAGCATATCTAGTCCATCTGGTCTGATCACAACGAAGAGCTTCTGTAGCTCAAACTGCTGATGAACTTTAATACTGGCCGTGATAGAAAGCTGTCACAACACACAGTGCATCTCACTTTGCTGCATATGTAGCTGCAAACCAGTCAAAGTGTCCATGGTGACCTCTGTCCACCTCAGAACTGAACAATGTGGACACAACAAAACAACACAAAACTAAATATTGAGCATGAGCATCTGAATTCTAACACTGAACTAAAACCAAACCAGACAGGAGCCTCAAGATCCAGATATCACACTTCAAACACACACAACACACCACACGAGCAGAGTGAAGAGAAGATGTGGAGGTTCATCAAACTCACACAACACAACACACGAGCAGAGTGAAGAGAAGATGTGGAGGTTCATCAAACACACACAACACACCACACGAGCAGAGTGAAGAGAAGATGTGGAGGTTCAACAAACACACACAACACACCACACGAGCAGAGTGAAGAGAAGATGTGGAGGTTCAACAAACACACACACAACACAACACACGAGCAGAGTGAAGAGAAGATGTGGAGGTTCCACAATACTATAGAACATTTCTGTTGTGATCTGAGAAATATACTAAGCTATTAGAAAACGATCTAACATGATCAAATATGAAGAGAGCTGAACTTAAAGCAGTGATGATGGTGAGGTTTATAAGCTGTTGTGCTCAGAACAAATTTGATTTGACTTCCTCTACTTGATGAAGGAAGAGCTTTTTTTGTCTTCCTGTCTCTGCTTTAGATTCATCTTCAGTGTTGTGTGGAAGAAAACACGACAACAAGATGAAGATCATTCCGCTTCAGTTCTGTGAGTTTTTACATGATATCAGTATATTTACATGCTTCGTAACTTTATTAAATCATAACTAGTTTTATGTTATGCATCACATGGGGTTTACATGAGTAATGTTTTATTTTATTTATTTATTTATCTTACAGATGTATTAATCTGTTGTCAAGCTGCAGTTTCAGATCTACTGACTGATCTGGGATCAAATGTGACCATAAACTGTGATCTTGATGAAAATGAGGTTTATTGGATTTTACTGAAAACACCAGATCCTCCGACACTGATTCTACGATCATTATACAACATACAACATACGACACAGATACCTCCTCATTACTATAATAAAACATTCAGAAACAAATATTCAGTGCAGTTTAAACATCGTCTGGTTATTAATAATGTGACTGCTGATGAATTAGGAGTTTATTACTGTATGAACACACGCACTCCTCCAAAACTCAGCAACAGCACCAGAATATACTTCACCGGTGAGTTCATTTATTAATCCAGTGATCAAGACACTGACGAACACTACTTACATACATAGATGCCATTTTCTGCTTAATTTTTTTTATATTTATGATAACACAATTCTGTTCGTTAATTATGTAATCATATCAGTATTTTCGATGCTACAGATCTGCAACCATTGCACTTACTGTACAATACAGTCATAATGACAGACTGTGAACATTTTCTTTACAGAACCGTTTCATCAAACTGAGTGTCACAATCATACAGTTCTGCAGATTATTGATCAGAATCAGACACAGTGGCAGATTATTATCATCATATCTGCTCTGATGAATGGACTTCTGATCATTGTGGTGATTGGTGAGTTACTTTAAGCCGTCCTTAAAAATATCAGTATGATGCTTTTCTCCAGAGGCAGATGAAGTTAATAAAAAAATGTATATATTAATTATTTAAGCTTTCGACTTTTGCCTTTTTTTTTTTTTTTTTTTTTGTTTGCAGATACATTTGTAACAGAATCTAATAAACTGCTCCATTTCTAGGTTTATTGAAATGTTCTGCAGAACAATCCCGACTCGAAGCTGATCAGCATCAGACACAAGATACAGAACAACATCAGGAGCATTTACACTTCAAAACATGTGAATCCAGCCTCATTACTAAAATTCATTTCTGTCTTGATAATTATTGAGGATTCTTGTTGACCTGTAAATTAGCGTTCCATAACTCTTCATTATTACTATTTTTTCAACAGTGAAACTTCTTTCTTCTACTTTTAAAGAATAGTTAGAAGTCATGACATTAATGTCAATTAGTTTATTGAACTAACAGCAATAATTTTATATTTTTCTTCATGTACCTGTCTTTGTATTTTAGTACGTCTCAGAAGTCAAATTTTGGTCATATTTTGGTCTCGGTAGCATATATATATATATTTTTTAAGTTGGGCCCGGTTCCCCAAAACGTTCTTATCGCTAAGTAGTTCTTAACCTATTCCTAACCTCTCTCTTAACCTTGTGGCACGATTCCCGACACGTTCGTACGCTAAGTATATCTTCTGTAAGTCACACTTTCATAAGGTTGGTCTGACCCATTCGTAAGCTCTCTCTTAGCGTTGTTTGAGCTCCAGACGCTACTGTACAGCAGACTTTAGAAATCAGCGCAGTACAAGTCAAACTGTGGTATGTTGACAATGTTGTGGCTCAACAATGATTTTCTGTTATGAACATTTTAAGACTCATATAAATTATGTTCACAATGGATAGAGGCCTATTTATGAAGTTGACTTTATGTGGTATCAGAACTAATATGGTGGTAATTAGCCTAAGCTTTTTCGTAATGTAATTAAAGAGAATTGGCAATCACTTTTGATAATTAAAATCTGGCAAACAATTTGGCTCTAAATGGCTAAGATCTGTAAATGGGTAATCATGGTGATGTCCAATAAGCGACCAACTATATCAGCGATCCAACATGTCCTTGTATTGAATCAAAGACGGAGCCGGACGCGGAGCCGTTTAGTCCATGTCAATTTTTTTATTCTGCAAAACTTAAGCCCTTTTGACATTTTGCCTGACGTGGCTATATTGAAAAAAATCGCCT
The DNA here is from genome assembly GCF_003368295.1 of Carassius auratus. Taxonomy (NCBI): domain Eukaryota; kingdom Metazoa; phylum Chordata; class Actinopteri; order Cypriniformes; family Cyprinidae; genus Carassius; species Carassius auratus. Next base: position 9,744,041 of record NC_039289.1, read on the forward strand.
CCCAAGACAGCTCATTATAGAGCTGCTGGACCTTCTCAGACCTGCCCTGAAGGCCAGCGCTACGTTTTTTTTTTTTTTTGCTACAGAGAGATTCATCGAGATCGTGGGAGAGGGCTACGGCCTAATCAAGACCTCGGTGTGGAGGTGTGCCCACACTGTCACCAACGCCCTTATGCGTCATGCCGGACCATAGGGGTGTGATACATGACCTGGTGGTAAGGTCCAGCAAAACTTCAAGTTCCTCTGACGAGAGGCTTGGTGCCCTTTTTTACGTTGCTTCCCCACCATATTTTGTATCTAACTCTCTCTCTCTCTCTCTCTCTCTCTCTCTGTTCATTGTAGATATGTTGCTTTTTATTGAAAACATAAACCAATTGCAATTAATACCACATTAAACAGAAGTAACTGTAGCTGCTTGCCAATCAATTCTGATTGTATAGTACCTTACCATTAAAATAAAAGTGTAATATATAATTTTTATAAGTCGTTAAACCCATGTCAAGAAGCTGCACAGCGCTCTTGTAACGTCGGACGTAAGAGGCAGCGTGTTAAGAAGCTTCCTAAGGGACACTTCACTGGTCAGAGGAGAACTGGCCCCCCAACTGAGCCTGGTTTCTCCCAAGGTTTTTTTCTCCATTCTGTCACCGATGGTGTTTCGGTTCCTTGCCGCTGTCGCCTCTGGCTTGCTTACACTCAAAAAAATGACTCTTTGGCTGGACATGATTCTATCATGGACAGTGGTTCCACATGTTTGTACCATGTTATTTGGACATGAATAAATCAAGTTATAAGGACTTGTCTACCTTTAGTTGAGTTTACTCAGTTTGCTTTAGTTCATCCTACATGAAATATCTGAGTAGAGATAATATGTTTACATCATGTAGAACCACTGTCCATGCAAGTTTAGCAAGTGTTATAAAAACATTAGCAAGTAAGATATAACTTTTCTTTACACATGATGTTAATTGTTTGCAGTTTAAGGATGTTACTATGTGTACATCATACACTAGCACTCTCATTAAAGTTGCTTTTTTTTAAATTAAGTATTTTAGATGTTCTTTCAACCAGGTCCTCAACCCAACCACAAGCTCCACACTTCACCACAATGGTAACTCGCACAAAATACACCAATATAAAGTCTTTTAAAATGCCCACATAATAGAGCATTATACATGAAAAAGTCTCCTTATTATCACATTTTATTAAAAACTGCATAAAATAACACTTTATTTCAACATTTTCTCTCCCCATATCCAGTCCTGTGCAAAGCATGATGGGAAGTGTAAAACTTATTTTGAGGGACTTGATTGAAACATGTTCTTTCAAAATGAAAACTTTATGTTAAACCAACGAGAGACAGGTTTAAGTCAGTTTAACATGACACAATCATGTTGAAATGAAAAATAGCCAAAATGGCATTAATTCAACATGAATTGTTCAGGTAAAGTGAACAAAACTAAAAATTCATTTTTTTGAGTGTAGTTGGGGTCACTTCATCTACAGCGATATCATTGACTTGATTGCAAGTAAAAACAGACACTATTTCAACTGAACAGAGATGACATAACTGAATTCAATGATGAACTGCCTTTAACTATCATTTTGCATTATTGACACACTGTTTTCCTAATGAATGTTGTTCAGTGCTTTGACGCAATGTATTTTGTTTAAAGCACTATATAAATAAAGGTGATTGATTGATTGACACTTCGGGGAACACACTTAGAAACATAAACAACTTTGGTAAGATATATCTTTCGAGGTCTTCTAAGCACGCTAAGAGTGAGCGTTATCGGGGAACCGGGCCTTGGTCTCTTTGTCATTTGGAAGACTTTGTTTTGGAATCGCTCTATGTTTCATCTGTATCTGCTGAAAAATGTTATGAGTGGTATTCGACATGGACATTTCTCATTATTATTATTTCTTTTTTTTTTCTTTTCTTTTTTTTGAGCCTGATTGGTTGAGTTTTCCTTGCTGTTGGACCAAGAAGAGGCTAGATTTTATAGGATATAGAGAACTGTTTATTTAGTTTATGATTTGTTTAGTAATCAGTTAAATGACAATAAGATAATAAAGTCTGAGATTGTGAAATGTCATGGTTGTCATGTATGTGTATATTATTTGCCTGTGTTTTAATAAAATTAAAGTGTGAAGAGTCTGTCTGATGGGAATTTTAAAATGTGTTCAAATAGAAATTAAAACAGAAATCTGAAAACAAGTCCCAAAAATGAATGACAGAACAGTTATTAAAGTCCACTAAATTAATATTATACTTCATCATGAAAACAGCATTTTTCTTCAATACCAATATAATTTCAACATCATTTTAAATAATGTCACACTGTTGATTAATTAGGACTATGACTGTATGAACACAAACAAACAATAAGCACCATTTCCATATTCATCACAAATATAATTAAAAAATTTTAATGTCATAATTTCTAAATTAATATGTATTAATAAACAAAAAAAACTTCTAAGTGTGTTTGTGTGTGTTTTTTTTTTTTTTCTCAACTAAACTGAAGTGTTAAACCAAAACCAGAAACATGTTCCACTGGCTTTGGCACTTGACAACCATCTCTCACCTTTGTCTAGAGTGGAGGTTTAACTGTGAAACGAGTGCGGTGTTTTTCTATACCTTTACGATTATGTTCTCACAGTCGTCTTAACCTCAAATGAAAGAGCAACAATGCAGATGGCTGCCTGAAGTGGATTTTGTCTTGGCTACCACAAACAGAGATGATTGTGCTTGGGCTGATTGCCAAGATTTTCACGCATAAACCAGAATCCCAATCATGAATCATGTATGCCAAGATGAAAGATTTTGGAAGAAACGTGACTGGTCATCTTGGTGAATACTTGCATGGCTGAAGGGCTTGTGTGTTTATTCCTTATTCATCTTCTAAATGTGGCCTGCTCTGATAACAGCCTCTTCCAAACAAACAAGCAATGTATCTGGATATAATTATGAGTGAAGAGAAGATGGGTCAGGGATGTACTTATTATTTCAGCAGATGCAGAGGTCAGAGGAGGCCCAAAAATTAATATTCTCCATTCTTGCGTTTATCATCTTCCTTAAGGACATTTATCAACATCCACACTTCCTCATTTCTCGAACCCCCAACTGCTCCCCGGGCCCTGCAGCATAAATGATGCCCACTGCCAACCCATTCTCACTCCAAAGGCGTCAAAAACCGAAGCATGGTCAAGCGCCCCTAGCGTCACTTTTATGACGCCAAATGTGCCTCTCGGCGTCGAATATCGAAGCACTACGACCTTCATTGCTTTCAATGGGAAACTTTTGGCGTCAGAATTCGACACGAGGACATGAGATGTTTATCGCTATGAAATCACGTTCAAGAAGTCTCAGCACACATCGCGATACTTGCTATCAGTTCCACAGTTTGGGTGAGTAGTCGTATATACGCTCTTTTAATGCCTTTTATAAAATGTATTCTGTCTTATTTATTAATCAGATTAGTGCCATATGTTTAATCGCTGTATTATATCGGTCATCCGCGGCTGTCTTTGAGTTTCATTGCGTTTAAATAAATGAACACAGCTGCTAATTAGTCTGATTAAACTCTATCTGTCACCTGACGTGCCATAGACCTTCGATCCGTTTTATATCATTATTAATTTCAGGATTAATGATGTAAGTTGTATTTGTAGTAAAATCATGGTAATCACGACACTTGCAATAGTAATAAATGAAATGTGAAGTTAAAACAGTAAACTGGACATTAGTAACTGTAACTGTAGTTTTACTATGGTATATTAATAATCAATACAATAATCACCAAACCAGCTATGTTTGTATCACTGTAATGTTAGTGTTTTATGTGCTTTTATATGACAGATATCACAGTAATCATATGTTCTGTAGCATGCTTTTAATACCTTTTAATGTAAATCCAAAAAAAAAATCTAATTAAAAATAAATAATAAAACATGCATTTTTCCATCTTGAAGTTCTTTCATATCAGTTTATATATATATATATATATAAATATTTTGCTCACAGATCATTATTAACATTCTTTATATAATTCAATTTTATTTACTCTCCCCATTTTATTATTTTTATTTTTATTTTTAGCTGAAAACCGTAAAGGCAGTCAGCCCAGTGGTGTTTCTGGAGAGGGATTCCTTCAGAAATGGAGAAGACAGAAAGCTGCGGAGGCAGATATATGCAGCAGTAAGTCTGTGATAGTTTGTCCCTTTTATCAAATATTTCTGCTGTTATAATTTGTACAGCATTTGTTGTTTCTTAAACTGTTGCACTGTCCAAATACCCACACTTGCCATCTTTGCACTTGACCACTTGATTACTTATTTGACGTCTTTCCTGTATTTTGCCTAGTGTTCAAGTGAGCATGATGACCACAAGTGTGTGTCGAACTTTTCATGACCTGATGACTGTGTTTCCCAATCCTGATCCTGGAGAACCCCAGCACTGCACGGTTTTGGTGTCTCTCTTATCTGCCTTGGAGTCTTCACTGATGAGCTGATGAGTTGAATCAGGTGTGTTTGATCAGGGAGACATCTCAAATGTGCAGTGTTGGGGTTCTCCAGGACCAGGATTGGGAGCCACTGCCTTATGGGACACTTATGTGTTTACAGAGATTTTTAATAACTAATTATCAATATTTCACATACTGTACATTGGACAGCTTCCCATGACCTCTTGTGAGATCTCGGCAAAAAGTCTGACGATTTATTCCAAAACATGATGCATGATGGGATACACTAAGCTTTGTATAGCGCTCTGGAGCAGTATTGGAGAGGTTTAGTGTGTGTTAAGGACGCTGTGCTTTGGCATTATTAAGACCGGGGACAGTCTCGTTCACACACTGTCATGTACACACACTCTCAAGTGGCCAAGACTGCAAGTGTGGGTATCTGGACAGGGTCAAAGTCTTAAAAATGATCCCTAAACACATCACAGTCTTAATAATCCAGTTTAACACTTGTATGATATTGTACAAGCCCCAGGACGGTCTCATCTGACACTAATTCATATGACTATAGCTTGCTATTAATTACTTGCTTTCAATAATGGATGCATTTAACATTTAATTATACAGCATCTTTACAGAGGTGTAATGTACAAGTTGCACGTAATTAATAATATTTCCTTCTTTCTGTCTTACAGGATTTTTTGCAGATAATCCTAATGCTGTTCTTCTTTTTCAGGTCTAAAATATCAAGCTCAACAGCTCACTCAAGAGCCAACCCTCACAAACCTTCCTAAAAACTAAAAGAGCTATTACTGAGTCTCAGCGAATCTTGCCATGATCAGCTCTTCCCAGGTACATTTGTTTAGAATATTTTTTTTAATCAACATTTACTCCTCAAATGCTCTGGTCTGAATCTTACTTTAAATTAACTTAATTATGTTTAATGAGCAATATTAATTGCACACAGAGTAAGTAGAGATTATCTTGTTTCACGGAAGAGAAGGAAGACCAAGGAAATGATTTGCTCAGGATGAGGAATGAAGATGGCCATCTTGTGCTCAAACAAACAGTAGTCCTCTGGTATGTGTATGTTGAAGCAATGCTGTGTTATACAACATTTTATGATGATCTCTCACAGAACTGGTCATGTCAGCCTTGATTTCTTTTTTTACTATTACAATTACAGCATGTTAGCAAAGTGTGACTGGACATTTTTAATATTATGTTTTTAAAAACACACCACCTGTTTTAAGAGTAGACAAGTATCATGAAATTGGTTTAGTTCATATAAACACCAATTGACATTATTTCATTGTTTTCTAAATGTTATGTTATAAATTGTGAATTGATAGTTGATTGGTTTGAAGCCAGGCCTTACACTGCACAGACTAAAACACATTTGTGAGAGAAGTCAGGAACTTTGGAGAAAGATTCTAGAGGAAGAAAACACATTTACTGCAACAATAGATGAATTCTAGAGTCTCTGAGAACTACACATGCTAATGGAGTCTCATGAGCAAGACCTTTGCCTCTGTAAGTTTTTCTTAATTCTTTAATTTTTATTGCAGTATTTTAATTTGTACAGATGATCTCATCAGCCAAATGAGGGGTTTTGACCAAGTGATGCTCTTGAAAGGAGTGAAAGAAGAGGATGTGCTAAATTCTCTTCAGAGAAAAAGCTTCTCAAAAGGTCTCAAAACAGCTTGAAGAATGGTAAGTGTACAGTACTACAAGGGTCATAGTTGCTCACACTGCTAAAGTCACACAGAACATAAGCTGAGCTCTCTGTCCATTAAACAACTTCATCTGGATTGCTTGTTTCACTTTGACCAGGTCTGGGATCTTAGGACTGAGAGATCCTCTGGCTGAGAGAAGCTACACCACATCAGTGCTGGATATCAACCACAAACTGTTTCCAGACACGAGAGAAGAAGAACACGATGGGGAGATGAAACCAGTTTAGATGTGATGATGGGAATCATTATTTTCTGGAACAGTATCTCATGTCTTATATGTATCACATGATCTGTATCACAGTTGACTGGATGGGACTGTGTGACTTTTAAGGACATTTCATCACTCATCTGTGTGAACTGATTAATATATGAGGTTAATGTATCTTTGATGATAATTATTTTCATTGAATCTTATTTGTCTTGATGCTACTTTATCAACTTTATAGTCTATGCTTCAATAAAATGAAAATGGTGAATATTGTGTTCTGAAGATTCTTGGTAAATACATCATTTTACTAGGTAGGCTCATATGTGTTTATTTTAGACTTGGAAAAACAACATATTAATTATTGGGATTATTTTTTTATTTAAGACATAAACATTTTTGATCGGATTAATAACATCTGGGACATCAGTACACCAGAAAGTATTTTTTTTATATTTTAGTAACAAATATGCACATTTTTTAGTGAAATAAAGGGAGTTACGGGATTAATTATTCTGCATTACAAGATGGTGCCATGGGCTTTATTGTTACAAACACTTGAGGGATAACTGAGAATGTAGCAGGAATGATCAATGGGATATTGTACTGCATTAAAACCAAGAGCACACACATTCCTGATGTCCAGCACCTGAGGAGCAAGATACGGGGGTGAGGAGGACATTTTTACACTGATTTTTGCTAAATAGTTATATATATATATATATATATATATATATATATATATATATATATATATATATATATATATAAATTAATATTCTTAGCACTGCATGAATTTGTCCTTGTGTAATAGTGAAGTATCACAATGTGTATACATTGTCCTTGATTACTGCTTTACAGGTGGGGAATAGATAAAGGCAAGTTGTTGCAGGTTCATCCATTATATTTCTTGCTATTTACTTCAAAAATCAAATAAATAATCTATTATTTTCATTATTAAATCATTTCTTTCTAATTTTTCAATATTTCATCAGATGGCCTCACAATATCCTGTCAAAAGGTATAATAGTCATGATGAATAGAATAGAAAACAGAGGACTGTGAAAACTGTCAGATATAAATGTGACTCAGCTCATTTTGTTGTCCATGATTAGGAGAATACATATATGTAGGTTTTACTGCCCTTCTACCCCCAGGGGCCCAGTAGCACCCCCCGGAAGAGCCCAAAACTGTACATTTCAAATGGCTGTAAATCAGAGTCCAATTAACATATCAAAGAGAAAATGGGCAGGATTATTACTTATGCTATGCTGATAAAATAATGTTGAGCTCAGTTTTCAGAAATAAATGGAAAGCTGACATAAAGGCATTTTAAATATTGCTCACTGTAAAATACCACATTTCAGCCTGCCTCTCAAATATATCATAGAGGTTTGCACAATAAACATATTTAGATATCCAGTTTTCCTTAAAATAAATAATTTATTTCGTTTCGTTAATAAAAAGTTTTAAACTACATTACCCACAAGCCTCCGTCGTTCTATCTATGCAAAGGCAACACTAGGGGGGCTGTTTTTTGTAGTTCATTGAAGTTATGCTTAGGGTTAGGATTAGGATCTCGCTTAAGATGTCATTTTTGTCAAGATAGCAACACTTCATTGTTGACTTAATATATTACTAATGTGATGATAGCAGCAAAACGTACTTTTTAACATGATGCGCTGTTTAATATGGGTTAAAAGATAGTCCAACCACAGACTGTCCTGAAAATTCATAGCCAATGACATCAAAGCTGAGCAGCAGCGTCACACTTCCTTATCCATGTATGACCGACGTCTTTCGTTTTTCGGCTGAAGGGATAGATTCGGTTAACAATAGATTAAGCTTGCTACTTATTAGATTCTGTTTTATTAACGTCTTCACCTTCCTCCGTTGTTCAGCTTGACAAACATTGGGCAATATTGATGTGCACATGCCCAGCAGTCGCAGTTGTATCCAACAGACAGATTCCTCTATAATAAATATAAGACACATTTTTAAGATTTGTATTTTTTTTTTTTTTTGACCAAAGACAAATATATTTACTAATCAAATGACGTGCTTCTAAAATTTACATTGTATATTACATTGTGTTTTAAAGTTAAAATTGTTCACATTTGTGTTTCTGTGATTTACCATTCTCTACCATTTGAACTCTAGGAATAAAAACTGAAATTATAAATGAATGAATGAATGAACAAATAAATACATAAAGCATAATAAACATGCATATTTTTGTAAGGATGTTCCATTATTTATTTATATGTCAAACTCATTTAAAGACAACATGCCCAAATTACTACACTGCATCCTCTGTCACCAAGCTCGTTTTTGCCACCATAAAGAATAAAAAGGCAGTTATGTTGTAAACATTAACTATTTTCAGTATGCAAATGAAAATGCTTTTATTAAAAAACAAAACAGTAAATACAGTATGTCTTTCAGAGAACACTGGAAAAAGTGTTGTGACCAAAATGCTATACAACACAATGTAAATGTTTCAAACTCACAAAAAAACACCATGAAGACATGCATGTCAAGTGTGCAATATATTTTTAATATGGAGCGCTATTTTTAACTATTGTTTTCATCACTGGTTCTGTAATGTATTCATTATGAGCTTATAATTAAAACAAAGTTACATCTTCTGCAAAAATCAAACCACTGCAAAGTCTAATCACTGATCCAGGGACCATTTCTGTGTGTGCGAGGGATAAAGAGTTAACGAGGTGAGTCCTTGTGCATGATGGAGAATTACAGCCTTATCCTCAAACAATCCTGTAAGACAGAAAGGAAGGAAATATTAAATTACATTCAACTTCTACATTACACTGTGTTTTGTTTAGACCATAAAAGCAGCCTCTGTAAAGATGCTGTATAATTAAATGTTAAATGCATCCATTATTGAAAGCAAGTAATTAATAGCAAGCTATAGTCATATGAATTAGTGTCAGATGAGACCGTCCTGGGGCTTGTACAATATCATACAAGTGTTAAACTGGATTATTACGACTGTGATGTGTTTAGGGATCATTTTTAAGACTTTGACCCTGTCCAGATACCCACACTTGCAGTCTTGGCCACTTGAGAGTGTGTGTACATGACAGTGTGTGAACGAGACTGTCCCCGGTCTTAATAATGCCAAAGCACAGCGTCCTTAACACACACTTAACCTCTCCAATACTGCTGCGGAGCGCTATACAAAGCTTAGTGTATCCCATCATGCATCATGTTTTGGAATAAATCGTCAGACTTTTTGCCGAGATCTCACAAGAGGTCATGGGAAGCTTTCCAATGTACAGTATGTGAAATATTGATAATTAGATATTAAAAATCTCTGTAAACACATAAGTGTCCCATAAGGCAGTGGCTCCCAATCCTGGTCCTGGAGAAGCCCAACACTGCACATTTGAGATGTCTCCCTGATCAAACACACCTGATTCAACTCATCAGCTCATCAGTGAAGACTCCAAGGCAGATAAGAGAGACACCAAAACCGTGCAGTGCTGGGGTTCTCCAGGATCAGGATTGGGAAACACAGTCATCAGGTCATGAAAAGTTCGACACACACTTGTGGTCATCATGCTCACTCGAACACTAGGCAAAATACAGGAAAGACGTCAAATAAGTAATCAAGTGGTCAAGTGCAAAGATGGCAAGTGTGGGTATTTGGACAGTGCAACAGTTTAAGAAACAACAAATGCTGTACAAATTATAACAGCAGAAATATTTGATAAAAGGGACAAACTATCACAGACTTACTGCTGCATATATCTGCCTCCGCAGCTTTCTGTCTTCTCCATTTCTGAAGGAATCCCTCTCCAGAAACACCACTGGGCTGACTGCCTTTACGGTTTTCAGCTAAAAATAAAAATAAAAATAATAAAATGGGGAGAGTAAATAAAATTGAATTATATAAAGAATGTTAATAATGATCTGTGAGCAAAATATTTAGATATAATAAATATAAATATATATATATAAATATAAACTGATATGAATGAACTGCAAAATGGAAAAATACATGTTTTATTATTTATTTTTAATTTGATTTTTTTTTGGATTTACATTAAAAGGTATTAAAAGCATGCTACAGAACATATGATTACTGTGATATCTGTCATATAAAAGCACATAAAAACACTAACATTACAGTGATACAAACATAGCTGGTTTGGTGATTATTGTATTGATTATTAATATACCATAGTAAAACTACAGTTACAGTTACTAATGTCCAGTTTACTGTTTTAACTTCACATTTCATTTATTACTATTGTAAGTGTCGTGATTACCATGATTTTACTACAAATACAACTTACATCATTAATCCTGAAATTAATAATGATATAAAACGGATCGAAGGTCTATGGCACGTCAGGTGACAGATAGAGTTTAATCAGACTAATTAGCAGCTGTGTTCATTTATTTAAACGCAATGAAACTCAAAGACAGCCGCGGATGACCGATATAATACAGCGATTAAACATATGGCACTAATCTGATTAATAAATAAGACAGAATACATTTTATAAAAGGCATTAAAAGAGCGTATATACGACTACTCACCCAAACTGTGGAACTGATAGCAAGTATCGCGATGTTTGCTGAATGAGACTTCTTGAACGTGATTTCATAGCGATAAACATCTCATGTCCTCGTGTCGAATTCTGACGCCAAAAGTTTCCCATTGAAAGCAATGAAGGTCGTAGTGCTTCGATATTCGACGCCGAGAGGCACATTTGGCGTCATAAAAGTGACGCTAGGGGCGCTTGACCATGCTTCGGTTTTTGACGCCTTTGGAGTGAGAATGGGTTGCCACTGCTCTGTGTGTGCTCTCCTTTTTGTGACATATCAGGACACAACTCTGTATAATGACATGGGTATGACACAGGTATTAAAGGAGAGGGTGACTTATGAGGACATAACCCATGTCCCCATTTTTTAAAATGCTTATAAACCATACAGAATGAGTTTTTTTTTTTTTTTTTTTTTGAGAAATGCACAAAGTTCCCTGTTAGGGCTATAGAATATACACCATAACATTACATTACAAAACATATTAAGGGGTTAACAGTACACAAAAATGATAGTTCTGAACCAGACAGAAATTAAAGAGTCTATCAAAGCTGTTTGGAACACGAGCCGAATTCCTCAGGAAGTCATAAATCAGTTCTAGTGCCACAAGAACCAAGCAACCAACCAACTTGTTCACACAACAGCTTTCAACATTAACACCACTAGAACAATTATTGACAATTTTAATTTGCAGAAGAGATTGTCAAATTTGTTGTTCATAATTGAAATGTAACGCTGGACATCACATGGAAACCCATGAGTTAAACACTTCCATTGACTTCCCCCCACCTTGCAGAACCAGACTGAAATTCCTAAGGGGGGGGGGGGGGGGGGGGGGCTTTAAACATCTGTCTTCACAGAAAAGTCTTTGTCATGAGAATGGCAAAGAAACTGCTTTTGTACATATATATGGACCTGAATGAACTCAAAAAGACTCATAAATGAATCAGTCCATCGCTTCACTCCATATTCATTTATGTGTAACCCACACATTTGACTATCATGTTATAATCACTTATTGTGTATGGTTTTTTTTTTAATAACTATGGCATAGCTTAACGATTTATAATTGTGTTTGGTATGTGTGTGATCAAATCTTCTTGCTTGAATTAGCCCTGACAATAATTTATTTGTCCCATGTATCGTATTCGTGTTATAGGAATCATGTCCAAAATTAGACCCTGCAAGGCAGGAAAATTCGGACCACATGCTTGGTAAGATAAACAAATGATTTATGATACCCCCGAGCCAAGACAATATCTGATTGGTCAAGACAACATTTGAGGTGTGGCCAACAGGCCACTTTAAATACCTAGGACACCATGAAATCTTGCTTTTAGTTCTAGCCTTGCTTAAGCTACTAGTCATGCCTGCTCTTAGCTTTTAGCTTGTAGCTTTGCTACCTAGCTTTAGCTTTTAGCTTCTAGCCATGCTGTTTGTCATCACTGTTCTTTGAGCGCGGTTCCTGCATGCTTCAGCCTGCACGCCTGCTGCTACTTAGCCACGATGAGAAGGAACACAACCTAGTCTTGTCAAACTTTATTTCTTTTCTTTTCCGTTTGAGAGTTTCGTGTTCTGAGTTAAGTTTTGTAACGTCGAGTCTCTGACACCTGACCTCGGGTGCCCGTTCAACTTCAACCAGTGCACACGACTCTGCACCTTCAGCCAACGCCCAACAGCCACGGGCTTCCCAAGACGTCACTTCAGCCACTACTGAACTTCCAGCCAATCAGCGACACCGGGATACCCCTTTCAACGGGAGTCCCTTTCACAGGAAACAAAGGCAATGTATCCCCAGATATTTGTTGTGCTGGTGTATCTAATATAATTTTAGTCACATTGAGGAACTCAATGCGAGCGCTAATTACGTGATTGATGGTTGTTCATGTTTATGCAATTTAACATATTGCTGTAAACTTGGGATTCCATATTTCCATTCTCTTAAACTCATCTTTCCCTAACTTTATATCTTCGTGCAACTGGTGTGACGTGTGTGTGCGTGCGTTTATGTGTTAGATTAGTTTATATGTCTTAGATTTATCTAATAAAGCCTTATTCATATTGAAAAGATAAGTATCTTGTGTTTTGTGCTTACAAGGTAATGTCTTAAACTGCCGATCTTGTTACTGTGCTAATTGATAGTGTTTTCACTATAGTTTGGATATTAGTATCCAGCGCAGATTTGATGTTAAACGGCTCTTTCACTGAATCGCAGGGCATCTCAGTGATCAGCCGTGAAACAGTGATTCTGTTCAAATTCCCTTTAAAATCTTAAATGATTCCCTTTGAGCTAAATTGACCTGTTTCCGTTACAATATATATATATATATAAAAATTTGCTAGCACTATAAAATATGGAGCCCTATTACTTGCACTTTACTAAAATATTAAAGCGGACAAGTAACAACCCAAAAATTTGTGTTTATTTTTAGGTAAAAAAATAACTTTAATGAATCCACATATAGGTTAATCAAATCAAAGTGAAGGCGTTGAACACACATAACTTAGATGATTAGACCCAGGTGACTTAAGTACACAAGCAAATTAGGATAATTAATGGCACATTTAGTATAGATTGTAGGCTATAATCTAGTGCAAATATTTAGCGAAGTGTTCTTCTCCTGAGTTTTTCTAGCAAAGTAATGAGCTGTGGACACTGAATGACTTACTTGAGGTAAAGATAATGCTGCTTTGTGACATTGCTATTTTGTTCGCAGATGCAAACGCAAGTTTGCAAGCCATTCTTTCCATCGTTTTCAGTCCACAACTTTTGGTACATGATAAAAGCTCCTTGTGGTTTCTCAGTTTGATCAACCTGAGCAACAACAAATGACAAACAAATGAGCATCATAACGTCTATAGAATGCTGTTGTCAATGCTGCAAACTCCCAGACATACAAATAATTATGCAACAAATATAATTTACCTACAGCCAGTAGTCCTCTCCCCAGTGTGTGCCCCTGCGCTTCAGCCCGCTGACACCAGTGGAGCCCGATCTCACAGCAATTCGTACATATTTTACAGGAGGCTAATTTGTATGAATTCGTATGATCACACTCATACACATTTTTTTAATTTTTGCCAGATCGTACGTATTTTGCGAATTGCACAATTCGTACGAATTTGTACGAATGACCAACACCTAACCCGAACCGACTCTGGGGTTTTAGACATGATTCTACGATCATTCTCAACACTAAAATCACCTTTTTACTTTAATAAAGAACTTCAAGTTTCGTCTTCTGCCACACCAGCTCAGCTTTATTATGTGTGGAATTTTGTTAATCAATTAAATATTGAAAATTTATCTGTGACTGTATGACTCTATTCTGGATCCTGATCCTCAGTTGAAACATTTTTTCTGAAAGATGTGTTGAATATTCCTGCTTCGATTTTCTCAATAATCATTGTCATTGCCAATCATTGTCTTGACTTCAGTTTCTTATCATAAAAAGATAAGAAAATCCCATTGCCATCATAAATTCCTCTTGCCGCTTCCATGATCTAGAGCTCGTTCTGGTGGCTGACACACAAGGACCACTTCCAGCAGTAGCACAGGTGGTTTGAGGATTTCAGTGGTGGCAAACCTCGCAGGGAACCAACCATCTGGGGACCATCACTCCTCTTGCACCTCAGGTCTAGTGGAGCAACTCACAGAACATCTATTCATTTATCTATTCTAGTCATTTCGAAAAGAGTAGAGGTGTGATCTCGCCATCCTGGCTAAATTCGCCCATTGGCCTCCGACCATCATGGCCTCCTAACAATCCTCATATCCGCTGATTGGCTTCATCACTCTGTCTCCTCTCCATCAGTAAGCTGGTGTGTGGTGGGTGTTCTGGCGCACTATGGCTGCCGTCGCATCATCCAGGTGGATGCTGCACACTGATGGTGGATGAGGAGATACCCCCTGACTATGTAAGCGCTTTGAGTGCCTAGAAAAGCGCTATATAAATGTAATGAATTATTATTATTATTATTATTATTATTATTACCACCCTCGACAGCGGTGCAGTGAAGTGGTCGCAATTGTGTCCCATGTCATGTCTGCCTTACACACTATGGCATTACTGCAGGTGCACCATGCTAAGGCACTGAAGGACCTGCATGAGGGTGGTCACGATCCAGCGGTTATGAAGGAACTCCGAACCGCCACTGACCTTGTGCTCCGAGCGACGAAGGTCACCGTGAGTTCACTGGGTCGTGTGATGTCCACGCTTATGGTCCAGAAAGGCCATCTCTAGCTGAGTCTGGATGAAATGAGTATTGCCGACAAAGATCGGTTTGTTAATGGTTCTATCTTACAGTACTAATGCATTAAAGCATCTAACAAGAACGGATCGTTGAAGGGACACTATCCACAAGCAGTTACAGATTCAGAAACTCTGTTAAATTCAGCTAAATTCAAAAACTGAATATGTGAAACCATGACAAACAGTGAATGGAGCTATTGAAAAAGAGTCAGTTTTCCAACTGGTTGAAACCATAAGTGCCGTTTTACAACATGGTCTATTTCGGAGGGAAAGACTCTTTGTCTTTGAACATGGTGTTTTGCGTAAGTTACTGGATTTTGTTCATGGAAAAACTATTAAAGATTCTTATAATACTAATATGTTGCATAGGTATCAAACGGACCATTCAGAACATCAAAACACAAATTCATAGACACCAAACAGGGTATAGGTGAGGGTACTTTAACTAGTGTTTCATTCCACATACAAAAGACAATATACAAGAACAGTAATAATACACACAATGATCTCTGGATATGCATATAAAGCTTTGGCTATGAATTAATGAAAGAAGTCCATTTCTATGGGCATTATGTGTCTGTTTCATAGTGACTTCCAGTGGGGTGAGGTGAATACCATTGGGCCATAAAAGCAGTCTTTTCTTGTAATGTGTCCTTGACGCTATGGTCTGCCTCTGGTTGTTAGTTGTGGCTTCACAGTCATGCTAGTCATGCACAGTCACAAATAAAAATGTGTCTGATTTGTTCAGGTGTTACATCTCTGTTTTTCACATTAGTTCTTCACCTCAACATCACACTTGCATGCCACATTCAAAGATTCAGCGACATAAAAGATCACTTGATTAAAGGTCCTCTAGAAGGGCCTATTATTTTGGGAAGTAAATCTGTAAATAATGTCTTTTTAGCAATTACCTGTCTATTATTTTGATTAATTGTAATATAAATAATAATATTATAAATAATGTTAATAACTTTAAAATATAAACAAACACATAAATAACAATAAATACAGTACAATAAATGTTTTCAAAAAGTTTCCTGTTTTTTTTTTGTTTTTTTTTATATGTATATATATATATATATATATATATATATATATATATATATATATATATATATATAAATGTTTCTCTTTCTCTTAAGTTACAAAACAGATAGCAATTACTTTTTAAAGCATGTATTTTTGAAATCGGTAGTGAAATAAATTTTAAAGGTAACATTCCCAACCCTTTATTTTGTTTCATGTCGGTTTAACTGCAGCTGAAATGCTTAGTATTTTTTCTCATTGCTCTTTCAGTTTTTTTCTAGCTTCCATTAAACCAACAGAACCTCAATGTGCAATATGATCACCTTGTCACTTTATTTATCAGGACTTTTATAAATGTACTATAACTGGCATGTCAATGTACAAAACTATATCTGGTAAATAATCACTATTGCCACTTATTCTATTTACAGTTGTACTTTTTGTATATACTTACTGTTCCATGTCGATGTGCAGTATCACTTTACTCAGATTGCTCAGTGTGCAATATTATGACTCTCTTGATGTATATACTTTTATAATTTTGTTCATTTTTAACCACAAATCTTCTGTCGTACATGTTTAATAAAGTGATGAGGCCCTTTGTTAATGAGGTCATGGATCATTGTGTTAAAAAAAAAAAAAAAAAAGTGTGAAGAATGTGGTTAAAGACTTCCTCTTCTTCATTTCTTTCTTGTCTTCTTCACACATGTAGCGTGGAGGGAACCAGATTTTATATTGAAGTGATCAAGACAACATGAAGATCATACAGCTTCAGCTCTGTAAGTAACATACTATAAATATTTTAACATACATTCACCAACTTTGCAAACTCAAATCTTTATCATAAATTATTTTATTCTTCACACAGTGGTATCGATCTGTTGTCAAGCTGCAGTTTCAGATCTACTGACTGATTTGGGATCAAATGTGATCATAAACTGTGATCTTGATGAAAATGAGGTTTATTGGATTTTACTGAAAACAGCAGATCCTCCAACAGTGATTCTGCTATCATTTCCAACACCAATACCACCTCATTACTTTAATAAAACATTCAGAAACAAATATTCAGTGCAGTTTAAACATCGTCTGGTTATTAATAATGTGACTGCTGATGAATTAGGAGTTTATTACTGTATGAACACACGCACTCCTCCAAAACTAAGTAACAGCACCAGAATATACTTCAACCGTGAGTTCATTTACTCCTGTAGTAATTATAAAACTGTCTGTTCACCAGTGTAATTTTTTATATTTGGTATTTATTAATACAGTTTTATATAAAAAAATAAATATATATACAAAAAACATGAGGCCTCTCATTGGTCGCTCTACATAGAGATGAATAAGTTATCGATATTTACTTCAGTTTTACAAATCTGCATCATCGTCACTGATCTCCAGTAAAAGACTGACAGTAACAGACTGGAAACTTTCATTACAGAAACTCAACGGACTGAGTGTCACAATCACACAGTTCTGGAGATTATTGATCAGAATCAAACACAATCACAGATTATTATCATCATATCTGCTCTGATGAACGGACTTCTGCTCATTCTGCTGATCGGTGAGTTATTTTTCTTGAAGAAAAATTAAATCAGAAACTTAAACACTAGTGGTGATGTCTGTGAAAATATCAATATGATGCTCTTCTGCAGTACGGAGGAGAACTTTTTTTTTCATTACTTTGTCTTTTGACTTTTATTAGTTTGGCACGAATGTCTCTACATTTATTATTACAGTTTAAAAATATTGAATCTGAATATTAAAATATTGAATCTTGAAGTTTCATTAGTTTTTGCAGCTGAAAAAACAGAACAGATGGAAAAACATGTTTATGATGCTGATCTGCAGACAGAAGTTATGTATCAGCCTCGAGACGCAAAACCATCACAAGTATAATAAGGTAAATATGTTAAACAATTTAAAATCTTAAAATAGTTAATACAATTCATTACTACTATTTTTATAATTATTTAGGGTTTTATTTCTTTAAGTACAACAAATAGTAGACTTTTAATTTTGGTTTAACCGCGGCTGAAATGTTAACTGTTTTCCTCATTACTCTTTCAGTTCGCCGCGGTGGACTTTACTTTAAAAAATAGTCATCGAGTCAGCAGCATCTGTGTGTGATTATATAACATGTTCTTATATGATGTAAATTTTCCTAAAGATTTATTCTGTAATATAAATAGTATTTGATAATAAAATAATAATAATATTTTGAAAATTTCTGTATAGACATAAAACTTGGAATTTAAAAAAAAAAAATGTTTAAACTATTAATCTAAATATTGAATATTTGAATAAAATGTAATATTTCCACCATTACTGGCCAGGGAAAACATACAGTTGAGGAGTTTACACAGATACACATTAAGCATCATTGTCAGATTAACTGATGACAATAAATTTAGTTATCAAGTTTGATGGGAAGTTTTTGATCTGGCTCATTTGCGTTTAGCCTTTAAAATGTTTTAGCATGTGACAATAAATTAACTGAAAAGAGGTCAAAGGACGCTAGACCTTATAATAATAAACAGTAAGAATAGTGAATAATTCTTACCATCATAAATTTTGAATTAAAAAGGAATTTTTTTCTTATGAGGCAAATACATTTTTGTAACCAAGAATGTTCTCATGCATACATTTTTACCAATATGCTTCTCCTTCATTTTATGGAATTACATTTGGTTCAATAATAATGAACGAAACTTTATAAAACTGAACGTAACTTTTTCAGAAACTATCAAAAATATGCCATTACAAAAGAAGAAAAACACAATGAAAATGAAAAAAATTAACTCAGTCGCACAAATTTAACAGGCTCTTCAAATATGCTTCATTCTTTGTTAATGTCTTTCAAAGATTTGTTTTCGCTAATCATGGATTCTGAATTCATTGCCACAGATTTTGCTTACGTTTCGCAGTTTTTCGTTTGGTGTCTTGACACAAACCTCTCGTGGGGGCGGGCTTAACAGTGATCTACTCTGATTGGATAGTGAGCTTTGATGGACAGGTGCTCTCTGACTGGGTAGTACAGACATCACTCAGTGGCGCGCATATTGGAAAGCTCTCGCGGTGATTTGACCTTTGATCATCTCAGTCTGTAAAGTTGAGCTCTTGTCCTTCAAGGCAGCTTGAAGTAAGCTTGTGTTACTGATTGACAATAATTACCCGCAACAAACTGTTGCACACTATAACATGAAAATCTTGTATCAATTGGTTACTTCAGTAACACAAGCTTACTTCAAGCTGCCTTGAAGGACAAGCGGAGGAGGAAGATGACGCCGCTCCGGGTCTCCTGAGAGCTCATCTTTACAGACTGAGACGATCGAAGGTCAAATATTATTTACATATTTAGTAATACAAGGCACAATGTATTTTTTTCTTTTTCTTTTTTTCTTAATGCAGAGAACAAAAACATACAAAAGTATAAACATACATCACATAATAGCAACCCAAATAAATAAATAAATAAAATAGAACTAAATAAAAGCGGGCCAAAATCTAAACAAAATTACACAAGGAGATCAAAGGCAGAGCAAATTCTAACAGTCCTTATAGTTTTCTTATTAGTAGATACTGAAATTACATTCAAATAGTTTTCCAATTTTTGGGGGGGGGAAATGGAGAAGACAGGTTTACAGTTGGAGAATTTGCATTTGTGAATGTGAAATTTGTTTAGGAAAAAATTTTAATTAACAAAACTGTTATTTTCGTTTGTGGGGTCAGAGTCATAATACCCAAATATAATGTTTTTCATATGTACTGAGAAGCCTGGCAAAATCTTACACTTGACAAACACACCAATATCTTCCCAAAGTTTCTGAGTGTAGTGACATGACCGAAATAAGTGTACAGTTTCTTCAGAACTCGAACAAAAAGAGCATTTAAGATCAAAGATTAAAATCTTTACAGGGTAGAACCTGTGTATGAGTTTAAAATAAATGTCTTTCACTTTGTCTTAGAGACCAGATTTAATCACCGCGAGAGCTATCCAATGCCGCGTTTCCACCGCAGGAACTTTACCCAGGAACTAGGGACTTTGGCCTGGTACTTGGTGTGTTTCCACCGCAGGAACCAGGAACTAAATAAAGTTCTGGGTAAAAAAGTGCCCCTCAGAAAGGTGAGGTGGTACTTTTTCAAAGTTCCGGAACTTTCGGGGGCGGGACTTGGGCGCTAAACATCCTGATTGGTTGAGTTCATGCAGCATTGGTTGAGTTCAAAATATTCAAAACATTTTCAAAATATTACTGTTATTGTGTAATGAAATGTAATTTTAAATGTATTTCAGGCGAGAATGTAGTTGTGTAAAACTCAAATCTGTGGTTTATTTATAAAGACAGTGCCTATTTAAAAATGAGTTTCGCCGATCTCGGAGACGTTGAGCTCCACGTGATCAGCGGGAGCTCAGTGATCATCTATCCGACGAGAAGCAGCCTCACCTCGGCTAGACCTTCTGATATGTGCCGCTGGCTCTGATGTCTCTTTAGTGGTTAAACATAAGATATCATTCAGCTGCGGGGTAAATCTAACAGGTTTTATTTGGTCTTTATTCAATTTATCTATATGTTAAAATGAAAATAAAAAAGGCAAATTTATATAATATTTAGTTTCATTGTAATGGCTGTATATACACATATCCCTGAACTAAGTAGCCTACATTTCTGCAGCTGTTTTTATGTTAAAATGAAAACGAAAGGAGGCAGTGGTATTTGATATCTTATTTCGTTTTATTGTAAATATACAGAGAGGAAAATTGCAGTAGCCATGGTGAGCTGACTGAAGTTATCAAGAACGCTGCTGTTTGCAGATTTACCGGACTTGCGTCATTGCGGACATCACACTCCCGAGACGAATGCACAAAGTCTGAACTACCAGGATGCACATCCAAAATCAGCATATTTTGTATTGAGAAATGCGCGCAGACCTACGTCACCAGTCTATTTCCCTAATCTTCCCGGTACTTTACACCGCGGTGGAAACGCAGAAAGCAACAAGTCTGGGGGGAAAAAGTTCCTTGGAAAAAAAGTTCCTGGTACAAATGTTCCGGGTAATTTCGGTGGAAACGCGGCCCAATATGCACACCACTGAGTGGCGTCTGTACTTCCTAGTCAGAGAGCACTTGTCCATCAAAAGATCACTATCCAATCAGAGTAGATCACTGTTAAGCCCGCCCCCACGAGAGGTTTGTGTCAAGACACCAAACAAAAAACTGCGAAACGTAAGCAAAATCTGTGGCAATGAATTCAGAATCCACGATTAGTGAAAACGAATCTTTGAAAAACATTAACAAAGAATGACGCATATTTGAAGAGCCTGTTAAATTTGTGCTGCTGAGTTCATTTTCTTCTTTTGTAATGGCATATTTTTGATAGTTTCTGAAAAAGTTACGTTCAGTTTTATAAAGTTTCGTTCATTATTATTGAACCAAATGAAATTCCATAATAGTTTTGTTATATGTTATTTTGTATTCTGCAAAAAAATAAATAAAATAAAATAATAATAATGGTTATGGATAAACTTCATGTGACCTGCAGAGACACTAATTTATTTTTATTTTTTTTATGATTCATTAGGCATTGAACAATTCAAGACAACATGTTATCAGCATTTATGTTATACTAAGCAAATAACTGTCACGCTGTCTAGTCTCTGTTTCCCTGGGTGTCCACTAGTGGGCTCACTTCCCCTTAGGCACTTCACCGTAGGCACTACAATTCCCACTAGCCTTGTCCCTTCATCACAGTAATTGCACTCCTGTTAATTGCACCAGGTGCTTTCACTTAATTGTCATTAGCCTCCCCATATTTACCAGTCTTTTCCTGTTGTCTGGATGGAGTCCTTTCCTTTCGTGATCCTGTCTTCTTGTCCTCCGAGACTCCTCGTATTCTGAGTTCCCTTTCCTGTTCCTCCTTTGTTTGTTTTTGGACTGCATTCTGGTTTTGACCCTGGCTTGTTTTGACTTCGATTTGGATTACCCCAAATAAACATACCTGCACTTGGATCTCTCTCTCCCTGTGTCTCCTGAGAAGATCGCGATCCCAGTAAGACACAGGGAGAGAGAGATCCAAGTGCAGGTATGTTTAGGGTATGACAAGGCTAGTGGGAATAGTAGTGTCTAAGGGGAAGTGAGCCCACTAGTGGACACCCAGGGAAACAGAGACTAGACAGCGTGACAATAACATAAGACAGCTGTTTCAAGATTTGTATTCGTCACATACACAATTATATACAGCATATATTACCAGCAGTGAAATGTGAGCTGTTTATTTGTCTTCAGCTCTACATATTTCTGTCCAAGAAATAACATCAAAAGCAGAGCATTGTGTATTATGTCATTGTTATAATCTGTTTTTGTATTTTAAGGTCCTGGTCAGTCTGGTTCTTAAGTACACATGTTCAGTCTTTCTCTTAGTTTACAGAGGTGTATCATCTGATCTCATTGTTTGATGTTTCATTTTCACTACAGGATTGTGCTGCTGTGTCACCAGGATGCTGGAGTTAAAACACTGACACAAATAAGAAGAGCCCAATCCTATTTCTCTATAGATTTCTGCTGATACAGTTGAGGCCCAATGACTCATCAAAAGCCTTATTGGACCCTCAAAGAGCCCCAGTGCATGTAAAGAGCCCATTATCATTTCTGTGGGACATTCTGATAATTTTTGCAATGTTCTGTTCAGTCTGTTCTTCTTCTCATTAAGCGACAGACACAGTGTGTAAACAATCATGTGCCAAAATTCAGCAGTTTTTACACACAAGGAAGTAGTAGACTAGACTGAGTGCAGTGTCAGCAACAACTCTATTATGGGAGACACAGATACTGTCTCAATTTGTACTGGGTTATTCAAAAGCCCTAAAATACTGCAATACAACAGTTAGACAAACACAAGATACAAACATTCTGAAAGATGCTGTGGTAAATGACAGCGAATGAGAACATGCATTTTATGTCTTAATATTTAATATTATAGTCCTTTTCTACTTGTAGATAAATACTTGTATATTTTGTATACTTATGCATAAAACTAGAAGAACAATGAAGAATTGCCGATGACTAATATTCAACAACATTCTCTCAAAACAAGTCATATCTTTCTCAGATAAATTGATCTTGTTTTAAGGATGTTTGGTATTTTTTTAGAACATAAAAATACTGTTTGGGTGGCAAAGAGAAGAGTTCAGGACAGTGCATACAGGAGTATATTTTGGACTTGTGATCTACTACTGGTGATAAGATCTGTTCAGTATTTTTTCATAAAACCCAGAAGATGATTTGCATTTAAGACATAATCACAGAAACTGTAAATTAAGTCATGCAAATCGGTTAAAGGAACACTCCGACTTTTTGGGACTTTACCTTATTCACAGTTTCCCCCAGAGTTACGTAGATAAGTCCATACATACCTTTTTCATTTCTGTGCATTATGTTAGTGTTATTTGACGCACCCACCGCTAGCCTAGCTTAGCACAAAGACTGGATGTAAATGGATAATGGTAGCATAGTAATCCCAATAAGTGACAAAATAATGCAAACATTTTCCTATTTATATGTTGTGATCTGTATAGTCACAGCATGTACAAATAACAAGGCTATATGAGACAGACCATTTTTAATCATATAAATACTGGGAACTATATTCTCACTAGGCGTAGGAGCACAGCTAAGTTACTTGGGCGGGAGTGGCTACTTGGGCGGAGTGATTAGCGCAGCCTGCAATTTCTTCTGGTGCTCTCAATCCAGGACATTTATCTTAGATTTAAAATTTTTGTTTAATGTGGCACTAAAACAGTGTCATATGTTTTAGTGCAACGTAAAAAAAAAAAAAAGGGAAAGGGAAAAAAAATCTAAGATTACGAAGTTTAAGTTGTAATATTTAGAGAAAAAAGTCAAAATATTATGAGAATAAAGTCAAAATGTTTCTAAAATAAAGTTGTAATAGGCCTAATACGGGAAAAAGGTCGAAATACTATGAAAATAAAGAAAAAAAATATTATGAGAATAAAGTTGTAATACTACGAGAATAGAGTCGAAATATTAAGAGAATAAAAACATAATATTAAGAGAATAAAGTTGAAATATTACAAGAATAAAGTCATAATACTACATAATTTATTATTATAATATAGTTTTTTTTTTTTTTTTTTAAGTTGTTGATACACACACAGTGCTTTTGGATGGCTGGTGAGTCTTTATATACAGGTTCTTAAATTCATAGATACTAGAAGTGTAGAGGTGCAGAGGTGTATCACCTGATGCCATTGTTTGATGTTTCATTTTCACTAGCAGGATAGTGTTGCTGTGTCACGAGGATGCTGGAGTTAAAACACTGCCACAACTAAAAAAAAACACACTGCTACAAGTAGGGAGCCTAGTCCCCTTTTCTATAGATGTCTGCTGCTGGGAGACAGTTGAGGCCCTATGACTCGTCAAAGAGCCCCAATGCATGAAAATCCCATTACCCTGTCTGAGACACTGATCATTTTAAACAACTCTGTTCGGTCTGTTCCTTTTCTAATTAAGCTGCTCACTGTGTGTTATGTGCAAAAATTCAGCAGTTCTCAGTACACAAGAAAGATGTAGCATGGGTTGAGTGCATCAGCAGCAACATTTCCCATTGTGTGAGACAAACAGTATTTGGGTTATTCAAAAGCCCTAAAATACTGCAACACAATTGTGAGACAAACACACCATATAAAAACTCAGAAAGATGCTGTTAATGACAGTTAATGAGACGATTCCTTAAAGTTTATGTCTAAATAGTGAATATCATAATCCTTTTCTATTTTGGTGCCTGAATATTTTTGTATACTGATGCATAAAACTAGAAGAACAATTTGCCAATTACTTATTTTCAATTATATTCCCTCAAAACTAGTCTCATATAGCTTTTTGTTTCTCAATAACAAATAATAATAATCTTGTTTCAAGGATGCACTATAGAGAGAGAGAGAGAGAGAGAGAGAGAGCATCCTTAAAACAAGATAAATGTATTTGAGAAACAAAAAGCTGTATGATAAGACTAGGTTTGAGAGAATAATATAGAACTGAACCTCTCTCACCTCGGCACAGTGTTGGACATTGTATCAAAATTCACACAAGTTTTATTATAACAAACATCTTCCGTAAAACCTGAAAATAAAGACATTCATTCTAACTCTCAATCTATGAAAACTATACACAATAAGATTACAAATGAGTAATAACATATACAATTAATTAATAATTAATGAATAATTTTCAAAGATAAACTCACACGTTTAAAACCTAATAATAGTTTAGTGTCCCAAACACACAGAAAACAACAAAAAAACATCTGATTTGGTGTGCATTAACATATGTACAACCTAAAGCTGATGTGTTTCAAAATAACTGTATGCCAACATATAGTCTTTTAAATGAAGATTTGTGGATGTTTTTATTCTGAATGGCTTTTTATTTATGATTAACATTGCCCTGATTTGTATTATTATCATGATGTATGGTAAATGTTATTAAGAAGCACAGAAGAAACACAAAGGAGATGCAGACTGTGTACATTTTTGCTTGTTGAATATGTTTTATTTCTGTTAGATTTTTATCACAGATCAGCTCATCATCATGGTGTCACTGAGGTTTTTATCAGGTTTAAAAATAAATAAATAAATAGATAAATAAATAAATAAATAAATAAATAAATAAAATTACAATAAGGGTGGAGATCAGGTGGGGTGTTATAAAATGACAAAACACATTTGATAAGTCAGAATAACCACCCATCTTACAGCGTTATTTGTTCTTTGTGTTGCTTTAGGACTTTTGTTATACTTCCTGTTTTCTGTGCCATGTTTGTAGTTCTTTGTAGTTCTTCCTGCTGACTATTCTTCATTGTTTACAGGTGTGTCTTGTTCATTGGTTCTCTGTGCTCTTTTGTTCCTTGTTCTTTTGTATTTGTTTTGCTTGTTTTCCACCTCACAGATAGATCCTCATCTCTGCTTGCCTTCACATGCTCATAAATGGAAACATTACAGGCTAGAATAATCTTCAATCTGAAGAGACATTTAATGCACTAAACATTTAACACTTCAAATATCCCAGTGAATACTGAAGTCACGTGATTGTTACATACATATTTATTCAGTAAGGTTCTCGTCTTGTATCTTATTCAGTTAATGTAAATATAAAGTACAGTGCATTTTATTTGTTTTTTTTTTCAAAATGTTTTTTTTTTCTTTATACAAGTGTAAATGTAACATTTTTCACAGTATACTGTCTACTTGCAGGTAGATCTTTCCATAGTTCTTATAGTATCACAAATTTAAACAGTGTAATTTTCTGAACTCCTGCTCTCATTTTATCTCAATACACTGTGTAGTTCATCATCACTGTCTAGTATGTCAGGAATGCAGATCTTCCAGTGACGTCATCATGGTGACCTGAAAGAGAGAAACAAAGGTCAAACATTCACCCTTGTCATGAAATTGCCATTCAGATTGCATTATATTTCATTTAACATGATAACATATCAAACGTTGAAAGTGAGACATTTTTAAATGTCATGCCAAATATTGGCTTATTTTGGATTTCATGAAAGCTACACATTCCAAAAAGAGATGGGACAGGTAGCAATAAGAGGGCTCAGGAATACTTCCAGAAAACATTGTCATTGAACACAATCCACTGTATTTATTATATATATATATATATATATATATATATATATATATATATATATATATATATATATATATATATATTATTATTATTATTATTATTATTATTATTATTTCTTTTTTTGCAAAATGATCTCATACTGCTTTTCGCATATATTGTGGAACTTAGAAATGTCTGGTGAGTGATGATAAAAAGTCAATACTTTATTTAGATTGTTGAGAAAAGGGGCAAGCAACCTCATCTTCCAATTCTCATTTCAAACAGAAGCATGGAGATATTTGGCTCTAAATGGCTAAGATCTATAAATGGGTAAGCATGGGGGTGTCCAATAAGCGATCAACTATGGCAGCGATCCAACATGTCCTTAATTGAATCAAAGATGGAGCCGGACGCGGAGACGTTTAGTCCATGTCAATTTTTTTTATTCTGCAAAACTTTTTGACAGTTTGCCTGACATGGCTATATATAAAAAAAAAAAAAGCCTCCCAAGACAGCTCATTATGGAGCTGCTGAACCTTCTCAGACCTGTGCTTGCCAGGCTAACGCTGCGGAATTTTGCTTTAAGCCCTGAAGTCCAGCTGCTTGCAGCACTACGTTTTTTGTTGTTGTTGTTGTTGTTTGCTACAGAGAGCTTAATTGAGGTCGTGGGAGAGGGCTACGGCCTAATCAAGACCTCGGTGTGGAGGTGAGTTCACACTGTCACCAACGCCCTTCTGCGCCATGCCGGGAATTACATCCTGGTGGATGTCACACTCCATCAGTGATTGATCAGGGGTACATATCGCGAAAGGGATACGCGGCCATAAACGTGCAGGTTAAAGTGGACCATAGAGGTGTGATCTTTGACCTGGCGGCAAGGTCCAGCAAAACTTCAAGTTCCTCTGATGAGAAGCTTGGTGCCCTTTTTTACGTTGCTTCCCTATCATATTCTGTATCTCTCTCTCTCTCTGTTCATTGTCGATAGGTTGCTTTTTATTGAAAACATTAACCAATGGCAATCAATACCGCATTATACAGAAGTAACTGCAGCTGCTTGCCAATCAATTCTGATTGTAAAGTACCTTACCATTACTAATATAAAAGTGTATTACATAATTTTTAGCGAGGGATACCCGGTTCGTCTAACCATCACAATTTGTATGAACATATTTATAGTCTATATTTTAATGATAACTATATTAAAATAAATGTTACTGTAATAATTTGAGGAATGTTTAATTTTCATAGAACGGGTTGTATTTCTTAACGCTGTAATGCACCTTTGTGTGAAGTGGAAAATTGATTCCTGAGCAATCGATGCCAACTAATTCAGCACCATCACTTGTGACAGCACCATTCTAACGTCGGACGTAAGAGGCAGCGTGTTAAGAAGCTTCCTAAGGGACACTTCGGGAAACACATTTAGGAACATAAAAAACTAAACATTTGTTGAGTCTACTCCACCAAACTACTGTTATAAACATGAGCCCCGTCAGACTGGTCGTGGCGGAGGTGTTGCAACAATATATAGTGATATTCTCAATGTTACCCAGAAAACAGGATACAGGTTTAACTCTTTTGAAATACTTCTGCTAAACGTTACTCTGTCAGACAAGCAAAATAAATCTAATGTATCTCTTGCTCTGGCTACTGTGTATAGACCACCAGGGCCGTATACAGAATTCCTAAAAGAATTTGCAGATTTCCTCTCAGACCTTCTAGTTACAGTTGATAAGGCGCTAATCATGGGAGATTTTAATATTCACGTTGATAATGCAAATGATACATTAGGACTTGCGTTTACTGACCTAATAATAAGAATGTATTGATTTACGGCACGCGGTCTGCGCCGCTGGAGGAGGCAGCCTCAAACTGCACTGTGGCCGGAAAAGCTGTGGTGAAAAGGCTGAGCAGTGGCGGGAAGCAAAGAGACTTGCTGCGGTGAGAACTGGGCTCGGGCTTGGGGCTTTGCACAGTCTATTGTCCACAACGTGTGGCTTGGTGAGAAGAGCTTAATGGTGTTCGGCGGCACCCTGGTAACGTTACAGGGCCCGTATTCATAAAGATTCTAATAATCCACTCAGAAAACTCTTAATTTAGCTTAAAAACTTTTACGTAGGAGTCTTAGCTTAAGAGCGATTCGGGACCGATCTGAGAGCAACTCTGAGTAAAGCTGCGTTCAGACTGCACGATTTTAGCCCAGTTTTTGGCTCGCCGACAGGTTTTGAGAAATCAGCGACAAATGCCCGAAATCACAGGCAAATCGGTGCTCATCCACACGCGCGACAATCACGCAGTATGAATGAACAAAGATGCCATCTGAGAGAATCGCCCTCAAGTCGCCGATGCCCATGAGATATTTGGCATGCTAAATATCTGGACCTGTCAGCGATTCAAAATCATGCTGTGTGAAAAGAGTTCTGACTGAAAACTACATAGGCGATGACCAACAGCCAATGAGAGAGCAGGATACAGAGCAGCGGGAAGTTCGTGGAGGAGTTATAGACTACAATATTCAGCAAGTATGATATAAGAACACACAATCCTTGTTCCTCGCATCTCCCCTACCATTTCCTCCTCCATAATCTTCTTTTCTTTTTCTTGTTTTCTCAGCAAATCAGCGCACAGGCAATTCTTACTGCAAGCTTCTTGCAGACTACCATTTTTAACAATCACAGTCTTACGTGAGAACTCCGATCTTGCACGTGTGATATCGCGTTGTTTCCTTGTCACATCTTGCGTGTGTTGGGTTGTGAAAAGTAGTTTGCGTGCCAGACAGAGTTGTCGGCGATTCTTCCTATTGTAAAGTCATGCAGTGTGAAACCTTCTGTCGCCGATCCATCATGCAGTGTGAACACAACAGTGACTGAATGCTGGCCAATATAGTCATGCAGTGTGAAAAAACTGTGAACTCGGCTTAAGGAAAAGACAAAAACTTTCATCTTAGTGATGCAAGCGGGTTGACCCCGTTGCTATGTATGACACAATCTTTTGAAAACTGTGATTGGTTGGTTGTCCAAGAAGGAAAAAAAGAGTGATTTTAAGTATAGGGTCTATTCTAAATCTCACTTTGAATTTACATGCGTAATTTTTCCTATTTGACCGTTCTCGCACACACACACACATTACATGCGTGTATATAAATCATTTTTTATTTACCATGCTTTTAATTTCCTATAAGTTATTTGATTGGCTTAGATTTAAAAGAATTGTTCCACTCTTTCCAATTACAGTGATTGCTGTTCTATTTAAGTGGCGGTTTGAATGTTGGTTTTAATCTATCAAACATGGAATCAAAACCAAGAAGGGCGAAAAAAGCCAAGCTGGACAGAGGAACAGTGTTTACTGTTAGCCCAGTTAGTGGATGAACACAAGGCATTCTTAAAGGAAAATTTGGGCCGGGTGTCACAGCAAGGGACAAGAAGCAGACATGGGAGCGTATAGCACAAACTATTAACGGTTCATTCCCCCTGCTTGTGCGCACCTATAAGCCTGCTATATTCATAAATGCAGTTTTTTGAGCCTGCAAGGTGGGAATGTCCAGTGGAAATGAACATTATAGCGACACAATAAGATGTTCTGAAAGTGCTGTAATTGTTTGTGTGATCACTCTGCTTACAGAAGGTTGTGACAGACCCAAATCATCACTATTGCATTGTTGCATTTTCCCAGTTACCAAATATCGTAATGTAGTGATTACTTTAATTTCTGGTGCTATGGCTTTTCTGCGCTGTGTCGGAAATGTTAGCACGTCTCTAATAAGATCAGTCACAAACATGATCCCTGCACGATCTAATCTATAGCGTCTTTTTAACTCACTGTCATCCATTGTCTGCAACACATTTCTTCTGCCTCTTCATCTTTCTGCCCTTTTCTCCTCTGCTAAAGGAACTCTTAAGCCTCTTAAAAGTCCTTGTCTGTGTTCCTAACAAGTTTGACCTTAAGACCTCTTTTAAGGGTTAAGATGCTTTCTGAATTACTTTTTTCTACACAAGGATTTTTTCTTTAATTTTAAGAGTAAACGCCAACATTTCTAAGAATTTTCTTAGAATTTTGCACTAGGAGCTACTTTTTCCCATTAAGATTCTGTATGAATACGGGCCCAGATCTCTTTGTTGGAAGGAAAATTGGGTCAGTGATAAGATGACAGACAGCACAAATCGAATGCTAATTAACCTTTGATGGATGTAAGGAAAGTCAGCGATATTTATAATGTGGGATTGATTACTAGATTGTGTCTAGTATCTGACGCACTACTCCCAAACCTTGTTAACGAGAACATAATTTATTCTTCAACAGTGATGCAATCTACTGCAGAAACAGAAGTTTAAAGACAAAAATTAATAAAGATGGTTGCGCACTTTTTCCTCTGATGCGTTAGGTCAATATGAAAGTAGTCAGACTATGAATGAACTGCAGTGTGTCCACTCAGATGAGGGCCCTTGCACTTCAGAAAAGGTTGCGCTTTGGCCATAAATTCATGGGTCTCACAGCTGCTCAGATTCTCAGGTGGGGCATTGAACTGAATGCTGAGCTGAAGAGGTGAGTTGTGAAGGTTTGCGTGAAGACAGCAGCTGACTTCAAGGAGAAAGATTTACTACTTCAATCGCTTAAAGTCGGCATGAAACGGAAGTAGCAATTGTCTTTTTTTCTCTCTAGTGTGATGTCAATCCGAGTGAAACAGCATCTGAAATGAGATGGCGGGACTTGATTTCGATCATTGGAAGTTGGGTTGTTGCTAACAAAATGGAGGCAGATCTGAATGCAAGTTTGTAGTTAGTTGTGAGGGGATTTCTCTCCACTGGATTCACCACCGACACCCTAGCATTTTTTATTTATTGAGGAAGAGGAGGACAATCAACAGGACAATACATACTTAACAGTGTCAGTGTGTTCGCGAGAGAGAAAGACTGTCTGAATGACTGAGCGTGCATGTCCTCCGTCAGCTTCAGTCATATTCATAAAAAAAAATAGTTGGAGTAATGAGAGTAATGTCGTGGTAATCTCCTAATATCCTTTCAGTTTTTAAGGTTAGTCTACTCGCATTGGTAAATGCATTGATTTCTATAAAGTGAAGCAGAAGCTCCGCCCTGCGCCATAGCTCATGACCAGAAGAGAGAAGTTGTTTAGAGGGGGAGCGGAGGTTAACGTTTTTGATAAAAGATTACTAGGGCATTTCATGGTGACTTTAATCATTTTCACTGTAGTTCATGGTTTATTATGATTCAGCTACTAACACAGTGTCGAGTGAATATTTCTGTACTGTAGCCAATGGAAATCTTAGATTATAAGTGGTCCTCATCAATATTGGACATATGTTTAAGTTATCATGACATGCTCGCAAATACAAGATAATTAGTAACTGTGTTTGACCCTTTTATATTTTTGTTTTACAGATCATGTTTCCACAGCCGGTTATAGTCCTACATATATATTTGTTTCAAACA
Organism: Carassius auratus; assembly: GCF_003368295.1. Classification (NCBI taxonomy): domain Eukaryota; kingdom Metazoa; phylum Chordata; class Actinopteri; order Cypriniformes; family Cyprinidae; genus Carassius; species Carassius auratus. The sequence goes on from NC_039289.1 coordinate 9,776,391, forward strand.
ATTAAAATAAAAGTTGAAAAACAACTTTTCCTGTTGTTGCAAATTAAACCCTTTTTTAATTGTTTTATTTTTATTTATTTTCTTCTTCTTACTGTAGTCTCCTGTTCACCGCTATAGATTTTTGTATCACTTTTGCTCTGTGACCGCTTCCGCTACAGAGAGCACGGGCGTCGCGCACATTGATATGTATACTGACCGATAGGTGCACCAAAGTACCGCGAGACCTATTGAGAGCAGACCGCTCTTCTATGATTTTGAATCACTCTCGCGGTACTTTGATGTCATAACCGGTCTGCGCAGCGCGACCTCAAGTCAAACCCACCGAGCTAAATTACTTTCTGTTTCTTACGGTGGTTTAAGTAGTATTTCTGAAATATTATGTAAAATATATATTCCTTATATCGGGGCACCATGATCATCGGGTATGTCAATGTTTTAAAGTGATATTCTGTTTCAACAAACGGTTTGCACTTTCCACACTTCAGATCTGCCGCGATAAACGTACGTTACGTGAAAAAGTGATCAAGTTTGTGAGTTAATTTGGCCTGGTTTGTTGTGGCTCTCACACAAACTGACATTACCAACATCTAGCATTAACAAACATTTTCACTCTCATTAATGCATTATTCACAGTTTGATTAATTAGCGAATTACAGGTTAGTACTCAAAGGAATATCTATAACTATTATTGTGGTTTAGCCATTAGCATTAGCATGTTGTATCCTTTGTTTTCCCTGCATGTACAGTTAACGTTAGTCAGTTTGACTGTGTAGTGTATTCAAGGTTTTACCAGTAGTGGAAGATGGGTAAAGATGCTCCCTTAAAAACAAGAACATTTACTGCTGAATCATGTTCAAAGTTTATCATCTAACGTTACAGGATATTATAACATCTAGCAGGCTATATTATTAATGGAAATTATAAAATTTTAAGATTTAATTTGATGCATTGTGTCAATTTAGAGACAACTGGTAAATAAAACTCAGTTAAAACCTGAATCCTATTTAATGTTTATTTTATAAATGTTTTCATTTTAATGGAAGATTGTCATAAAAGCGATAGACTACCAATTCAGTTTGAATGATTCAATTTAACTGGTCTTTAGGTTATGATGAACAATGAAAATTTTACTTGAATAATAACTCCATGAATTATGAAGAAAACAGTAAAAGCACAGTTCCACAATGTGCGCGAGGGGGCATCTGACCTTATTCTGTCCATCTAAATATTCCACATCAAAATAAAATAACACAAAATATAAAAATACATTTAATTAAAATCATTTAAAAGTCACGATTAATAAGGGGATAACCATCTGATAAAGAAGTCTAAACAGGGTTTCATTACTGTTTAAATGCAATGCAATTTCAGTGAGAGTTTTTCTACACCAAGTGTGACAAGGATTTATTGTCATGTGCAGTTTTGTGGGTAACGCTTTTCCTGAAATGTGTAACTTAACGCGTTAGTTTCGTGCATAAGAAATCAGTAACTTCGTTATTTTTCTAAAAAAGTAATCCGTTATTTTAAGGAAAGGAAAATCCCGACTGCAGCCTGCTTTTTGTCAGACAGTAGTCCTAGGTCTACTGTGCCACCTGCGGATGTACAGTATCAGCGGAGCCGAAGCTCTGTGATCGTAAAGTCAATGGCTGTGATGCGTCTGTGCCCTGCGCCTGACCCTGTGTGTGTGTGTGGGGTTTTTTTTTTTCCGAACTCCCGGCAAGATAGCAGAGAGGACAGCGTTTGGTTTATGGAAGTACGCACATTATTTTCAATTTGTCAACGAAAAAGAAATCGACTGTCGGACAAACGTTTCGAAAATCTGCTTCTGCTATGTTTTAATCACTACTTTGAAGAGTAAATGTAAGAGGACTGTGTTAAAGCGAATTTAGGCTTGTGACTGTGAGTGACACTTTAATAATAATTAGTTCGGCTGTTAAGCGATTTGTCATTTGCCTGTGTGGCAGTGAAGGATTTAATTCGGTTTGTTATCATTTTTGTTTGACAGGCAGCTGTTAATTTCTGTTAGATCGTTGGCTGGCTGGTTGTTCATCATTTCTAAATGGATTTAAATCTGCACGCCTGTTTAAGGTTGTGTTTACAAGTAAGCATACTTGTACTTTGATGACTGCATTATGTAAAGTTAAAGAAAAATCAGGAGTTATCTTGTGGTGCTCATAATATACAGTAGCCTAGGCTACCCGGGCTGGGTAGGTGCGAATTTTGATTAATAATATGTTCTGGGATAATAAATAAATAAAACGCCATGTGGAAGAGCCGATTGCTGACTGTCTTCCCTGTTATTGTTATCCTGCAGTGTTAATTTAGTCGGATGACTGACGTTATTCTTTGTCGGGAGTCACGACTTCTAGGTGCATTTAAAGGGGCCGGGGGCTGTGTCTGTCATGTGTGAGCCGCTGCAAACGGCTTTTAATTTTTGGTAACGCATGAGTACTCTAACGCGTTACTTTTATGAATAGGTAACGCTGTATCAAAACTAATTACTTTTAATTGATGGTAACGTTGTAACTTAACTAACTACTTTCCAAAGTAACTATACCCAACACTGGTCATGTGTGTGTATATATATATATATATATATATATATATATATATATATATATATATATATATATATATATATATATATATATATATATATTTATATATATATATATATATATATATATATATATATATATATATATATATATATATATATATATATATATATATATATATATATATAAAGTAACAATTTAATCCATATTGCATGCATTTAAAACAGTAAAAACAGTATTTATTTGACCTAGATTTAGGAATCGTCAGCCAGCTTAATATCTATAGCACAGTGAATGTTTATATGGTTATCAAATAATGAGATGCTACATTTTATTCAAAATTATAAAAAGATTATATTTATATTGACCAAATATAATATATTATCTTTTTGCTATATTAAGAAACAGGCAATAATGGACTCATAAATGGGCTGTCCTGTTCTTTCCAACAACAACGCACTTGAAAACAACAAACTCCTAATTATAACTCCAGAAGTGAGAAATAGGACGTTTCAGATAGCACATGAAAGCACAAACACATGACCTTGTTATTTATCTCATTTAAATTCAAATCAGTTAATCTTGAATATAGGCCAGCAGGCAAATTCATTATTCTTCTTTAATTGTATGAAAACTCATTATTGTTCAAAGCCAGTGGTGTCCGTAAGTTCCTGGGGGGCTTTAACCCTAATTAAAGATTTAACCCTAATTAAACGCTTCTGATCGAACAAATCAAGTCCTTCAGGATGCTTTAAAAACTACATGGCATGTGTGTCGGAGCAGAGTTGGAGCATTTTTAGTTGTCATGATAACTTGGTTGAGATCAACAAAGTTAAAGGAACTTGTTTATTTCTTTTTCTGCAGTTGGTGCTTCATCTGTATATTTGCAGTGGTGATAAACGAAGGTGAGCACAAAACAAACTACATTTAAAAAATTTAATTCATCCCACTATGTGTAAGTTCCAGACTGTTTACAATTAGATTTTGTGTCATTTCAGTGTCTCTGGATGTCACTTTAGTGGGTTTTACTGGCAGTTCTGTTGTTCTGCCGTGTTCTTCAACTGAATATGATCTTGAACTTCAAGACATCAATGTGTTTTGGAGATACAATGGGAGTGAGACTATTTATGATCTAATTAGTGGTAAAGATTCAGTAGCAGGACAGAACCCACGGTACAAGAACAGAGCGCAAACTTTCCCTGATGAGTATCTGAGAGGAAACTTCTCCATCAAACTCATAAATCTCACTCACGCTGATGCAGGAGAGTTCAGCTGCTTCATCATTCACTCATCTGATTCTAAACAGGAGACTGTACTGCTGTTCATTAATGGTAAGTAAAAATAGCTTATGTTTGAAGTTTTAAAGGTGCAGTATGTAATATTGACAGCTAACGGTTGAAATGGGAACATCAGTTCAAAATAAAAATATTGGAGAGAGTTGTTTCTATCGTCCCTCCTCCTCAGACTCAATGCTTACGCAGGTTGGCAGATTGAGGACACATGACATGAACAAGTGAAATTGACAATAAATGGCACCAAGCCTTACACTGTATGTTAATGTCAAAGAGCTTTTTAGACTTTTTCCACTTTTTGAATATTAATTTTCATTGAAAATAAATTACTTTCTGATCTGATTTGTGATGGGAAAAGGAGTCTTAAAAAAGGAGATAAATAGGCATCTTACTGTAATGTTTATCCCAACCAGACATTGGTGGGCAGTGGTAGTGTGCACAACCTATGCAACAAAACTTGCACTTAGTGTAAATAGACAATCCAAAATACTACTGGTTAAATTGGAAATGGGTGGAATCATACAGTCCAAATAAAAAACAGACATTTTGACACAGAACACGCATTTCAAGTAGAATAACTGGATGTAGGCCAGTTGTATTTATTTATTTATTTTCACAAGTATGTGAACTGAGCATGTTTCCAAAATATCTGCAAACATATTGTGGTATTTTTATGTTTTCGTAGTCAGTCAAAAAATGTACATACAGCACCTTTAAAATAAAAAAAAGCCTGAATGGTCCATTCTGAATTCTGCTGTATACAGTAAGAAATTATAGACACATCTGTTGTTTTTATCACAGTGCAGTAATGTTTCTTTGTTTTTTGCGGCAGAATCAACAGTACAAAAAGGAAACGATTCCACTGAACCAGCAGAGACAAAATCAGACCAGTGGAATATATTTATAATCTGTGTTTGCATTCTTGTACCTGTAATAATTTTCCTGTCTACAGCCTGTTTCATGATTCTCTGTAGAAAAAGACCTTCAGCTCCTTTATAAAAGGATATTTGTCAAACTGTCGGGCTTGTTGCACACAGCAAGTGTCAGCATCATCTATGCAGCCTGTATTTTTAGCACCCATGTTAAAAAATGAGTGTTCACATCAGACGCATGAGCAGCACATCGTTTTCTACTGCATTCTCTCACCTTTTATTTTCTTGTTATACTGTTGCTGATAAATTAAATACTGCTTGTTCTTATTGTATAACAGAATGAGATTGTTAAACACTGTAATAAAAAAAAGTGGGTGAATCCTGTCCATATGTTGCTAACGTAATTCTGTACAACAGTTATTTGTGTCATATTAAATACATTTCGTATTCGTTAAGTTTTTCTTATTTGTTAGTATTAGGACTGCACAAAAAAATCTGATGAATTAATTCCTGATTACACATCAGACAATTTTTCTTTTTCTTCTGTTTAGGTGAGCTGAATGTAAAACATGGTGCTTAGGGCTGAGATTGTTACACATCTCTGCAGACTGTTATCATAAGAAAATAATTATTTAATTTATCTGCTGAATTTTTGGGCTGATTATTTGAGTATTTGAATGAGGATAACCTGATCAGCCAATAGTCCAAATAATTTTGTACACAAAATTTTAGATAGGACAGCCATGCCCACACATTTTACAAATGTGCCTGAAGCCAATGACAATCCGAAGGGCAAGTAAATTAATTAGTATGATGTGCCTTCAAAAGGAAATCTCAGAAACCAAATGATTGAGGGGCTATCTGCATAGACATTATGTAGCTCCGCCCCTTTTTCAGGCCCCTTGTACACACAAACTGACCACCGACCGCAACTTTCAAATGCCATCTTTATTTTTTAGCTGAACTGTCATAGAATGGAACACTCAGGATATCAAAGGCAGCGAAGAGGATACATCTAATCTGCCTTCAAAAATCGTCCAGATGTAGGAGACAGGAACTAAAGCTAAAATTGATTTGGACGTGCCTTGATGCCTTCCTACCTTGGAATGCATCCTCAGAAGGCAGCTTTTTTTCAGTTTTCGGATGCAATCTTTATCTTATCCTCTCAACCATACCCCCCCCCCCCAAAAAAAAAGTTTTAGGAAAAAAAATGTTTTTGCCCATGTTTTTTTTTTATAAAAATATATTTCATTCAAAAGTTAAGCTTTGTCCTCGGTAGAGGACATCAGGACTCAATTTCTTAAAAAAAAAATAAAAATGAAAAGACATGAATGAACATGCATAGAGTTTTCAAGATTTTTCTTTTTTAATTTGTATAAAAATGATTCTCAACTATGTTATAAAAGAATGATTCAATATACCATTTTTCTTTCTGCAAAACGTGTAAAATGACCATAAATGGGTTTTCTCATTAAATACATTGTATCTATAAACTAAAACTAATTTGCATGTTAATGTGTTTTTCAGGCAACATGTAATGAAAAAAGAAGTGGAATAATGGGAGTAATAATTGACAAGATTTTCATAATAATATATAATACTTAATATAATATTGAAATATAAGTTATTTCCTTATTAATTTGTTATGTCTCCAAAAATGTGTAATAAACATGCTTTTAGTCCCGGGTCCTCTTATGAGGACATGTAGGAAATCGACATCCTGTTTCATAACAGAAAGTAATATTTTGATTTGAAACCCAATAACATTTTCTGATTCAAAAACTGATTTAACTTTATTAAAATGTGTGCATAATCACATTCAATAAAGTCTATTTAAGTTTTTCAGATGAACAAAGCACGAGGTTCTCTTGCATAATTAGCATTTTAATTGTTTGGTTAGACAGTTCATATATTACCCTATATATTCACATTCATAAATCAGGGATTTAAACATGGAATTATGTTCTGTATGCTAAACAAGCGTATGTGCACAGTACCTATAACTGCGCTTTCATTTTGTGAGACTGACATGCTAAATGGCCAACTGACCCGGTTTACTCTCATTAATTTTGTTCACGAACGAGATAATCTATGTATCAGTTAATTTAATTCACGAACAACATGTATCCATTCATTCAACTCATTCGCGAACGACATGTGTACCAGTTAAGTAATTTCGTTCACGAACGATATCTCTAGATCTTGTTCAGACTCATAAAACTCATTCAGTGAAGGGCGTATTCGCTCACTGCAATCAACAAATCACATGCTCCGTCTCATGTCATACTCGAAGCCTATTGGCTCGAGGTTGAGTAACTCTTTGACAGGATGAAACAGTCCACAGATACCCGGTTCACCCAGGGTGGAAGGTTTCTTTTTTTTTTTTTTGATGCATCCCTGGGCGTCGCCATTGGCTAGTGGACCCCCACCTGCTGTTAGCATTCCATTGACTCCCATTCATTTTGGCATCACTTTGACAGCGAATAATTTTACATCTGAGGCATTTAAAGACTCCATTTGTCCATTCATTATTTTAAAAAAAAACACGAAAATGTATAAAAGGCTCCATTACCTTGTATCTTACGTTGTGGCCCTGTAGAAGCAGGTTTTGTAAAAATAGGCTAACAATTGCATCATAACCTGCGACTCTCTGTCACACAGTAGAGAAATTACCATATGGACAGGAGGAGAAGCTTGCAGGCAATCTTTTACTGTCTATGAGGCTATCGGGGGACGTGGAGGCATGAAGTCAAGGGAGAAGTCTATAGTGAGTCCATAAAAGCAACGGCACAAAATTGTTCAAGAACATCTGCAAGATTTGGTGGGTGATTCAGATTTCTCTTGGCACAGCTATTAGAGGACTTACAATTGTCAGGCAGGTTGCTCACGTGACATCTACATCATCAAGCTCAGTTTGAGTCTGCTCAGTACGCTCGACCCCCAGGAAGTGCATGCTTCTAATTGACTTCATTTGTCCCTGTTGAATCCAATGGGTTCACTGTGTTCATTTCTTTTACTGTCTATGGGTTCACCGAGCTGCGCATGCACTGCTGTGGAGGGAGGAACTTCAGTGAACGAGAAATATAAGTCAGTGGATTACAAAAACCTTAAAGATTTGTTCAAAAAGAATGATTCGTTCACAAACGACACATCACTACACTCGATTCAACTCCACCCTGTTCGGCCATTTTTGTCGTTTGATAGCAGAGATAAGATTTTATTCACACAGAAACTTTTTATTCACACGTTATTAACAAAATGTCAAGAACAATGTCTCCATCCATGCCCACTACTACAATACTGCCTGTTTTACAACGCCTATTTAACACTCACAAAACCAAATATAAGTTATATTATAAACAATTAAAGAAAAGCACTAAAGTAATAGTGAACCTTGTGTGTTAATTTATAGTCTAAAGTTTATAGTCCAGGGATAACCTTTTAGATGCAACTTGCTGAACACAATCTGTTAACAGTTCAATCAATATTGTAAAGTATAAGGACAAAACTGCAAAATCTTGGCAACTGCTTCTCATGGGTGAACTGCGCCTAAGTAGTATACAGAAATGTTAGTAGGTGTTTGAGGCAACTTATTTAACACAATTCACACAGTAATTCAGGAAAAAAATAAATATCTGAATGCTCCACATGAAACTTAGTTCTTCCGACCTTTTACCACAGTGTCGATTTATTTTGATTAAAGCTGCAGTAGGGAACTTTTGACGCTCTAGCGGTTAATAAACAGAACTGCTTGCGCCTTGCGGAAGAACATCGTAGCCGGAACTACTTCTCTCTGTTTATGTCTATGAAGAATCACAAAGGTACTGGGTTACTCCGCCGCGGTATCCCCGAAGCAATCTAAAATAGTCCGAATATAAACACTTATTATAGGTGCACCCTAGTGATTCAGGACAAGCTAAAAACACGTTTTGGAAAATGGATTCATGGTGTACTCGCTTATTATGTTCATTTTTCTACATTTTGAACACAAACAAAGTTCGGACCGCAGCTCTGATTGGTTGTTTCTTAATGGGAGCGATGTATTTCTGCAAATGGCAATAGGACCACTGGGAGGAGCCAGAGGAGCTTGATTTTTTTCACAGATTATCTGTCTCATATTCTACTGTCAGGACATAATGACAGGTTTAACAAATATGTAAAAAATATATTTTTAAAAAAGTTACTTACCGCAGCTTTAATATGTGCGAGGGACAGAGAGCAAGACAGCGCCTAGTTTGGAGATGGTGAAGTCTAGTTTACACTTTCGCGCGCAGCCGGGTCTCTCTCTCCGCTCGTTCTTTCAGTTAAACATGCGCCCTTTTCACAAGCGCGGCAGTTCATCTACATTACTCACCAATCAAATAAGGCTTTGGCGAAGCTACAAAATCGTAGTGAGAAATCAAAATGGCGGATTGCTCAAAGTGTTTTTTTTGTTTTCTCTAGTGTGACGTCTATCAGAGTGAAACGGCATCTGAAATGAGATGGCAGGACTTGATTTCGTCCTTTGGGAATTGATTAGATTGTTGGAAGTTGGGTTGTTGCTAACAAAATGGAGGCAGATCTGAATGCAAGTTTGCAGTTAGTTGTGAGGGGATTTCTCTCCACTGGATTCACCACCGACACCCTAGCATTTTTTCTTTATTGAGGAAGATGAGGACAATCAACAGCACAAATCATACTTAACAGTGTCAGTGTGTTCGCGAGAGAGAAAGACTGTCTGAATGACTGAGCGTGCATGTCCTCCGTCAGCTTCAGTCATATTCATAAAAAAAATAGTTGGAGTAATGAGAGTAATGTCGTGGTAATCTCCTAATATCCTTTCAGTTTTTAAGGTTAGTCTACTCGCATTGGTAAATGCATTGATTTCTATAAAGTGAAGCAGAAGCTCCGCCCTGCGCCATAGCTCATGACCAGAAGAGAGAAGTTGTTTAGAGGGGGAGCGGAGGTTAACGTTTATGATAAAAGATTACTAGGGCATTTAATGGTGACTTTAATCATTTTCACTGTAGTTCATGGTTTATTATGATTCAGCTACTAACACAGTGTCGAGTGAATATTTCTGTACTGTAGCCAATGGAAATCTTAGATTATAAGTGGTCCTCATCAATATTGGACATATGTTTAAGTTATCATGACATGCTCGCAAATACAAGATAATTAGTAACTGTGTTTGACCCTTTTATATTTTTGTTTTACAGATCATGTTTCCACAGCCGGTTATAGTCCTACATATATATTTGTTTCAAACAATTAAAATAAAAGTTGAAAAACAACTTTTCCTGTTGTTGCAAGTTAAACCCTTTTTTAAATTGTTTTATTTTTATTTATTTTCTTCTTCTTACTGTAGTCTCCTGTTCACCGCTATAGATTTTTGTATCACTTTTGCTCTGTGACCGCTTCCGCTACAGAGAGCACGGGCGTCGCGCACATTGATATGTATACTGACCGATAGGTGCACCAAAGTACCGCGAGACCTATTGAGGCAGACCGCTCTTCTATGATTTTGAATCACTCTCGCGGTACTTTGATGTCATAACCGGTCTGCGCAGCGCGACCTCAAGTCAAACCCACCGAGCTAAATTACTTTCTGTTTCTTACGGTGGTTTAAGTAGTATTTCTGAAATATTATGTAAAATATATATTCCTTATATCGGGGCACCATGATCATCGGGTATGTTTATGTTTTAAAATGATATTCTGTTTCAACAAACGGTTTGCACTTTCCACACTTCAGATCTGCCGCGATAAACTTACGTTACGTGAAAAAGTGATCAAGTTTGTGAGTTAATTTGGCCTGGTTTGTTGTGGCTCTCACACAAACTGACATTACCAACATCTAGCATTAACAAACATTTTCACTCTCATTAATGCATTATTCACAGTTTGATTAATTAGCGAATTACAGGTTAGTACTCAAAGAAATAGCTATAACTATTATTGTGGTTTAGCCATTAGCATTAGCATGTTGTATCCTTTGTTTTCCCTGCATGTACAGTTAACGTTAGTCAGTTTGACTGTGTAGTGTATTCAAGGTTTTACCAGGAGTGGAAGATGGGTAAAGATGCTCCCTTAAAAACAAGAACATGTACTGCTGAATCATGTTCAAAGTTTATCATCTAACGTTACAGGATATTATAACATCTAGCAGGCTATATTATTAATGGAAATTATAAAGTTTTAAGATTTAATTTGATGCATTGTGTCAATTTAGAGACAACTGGTAAATAAAACTCAGTTAAAACCTGAATCCTATTTAATGTTTATTTTATAAATGTTTTTATTTTAATGGAAGATTGTCATAAAAGCGATAGACTACCAATTCAGTTGGAATGATTCAATTTAACTGGTCTTTAGGTTATGATGAACAATGAAAATTGTACTTGAATAATAACTCCATGAATTATGAAGAAAACAGTAAAAGCACAGTTCCACAATGTGCGCGAGGGGGCATCTGACCTTATTCTGTCCATCTAAATATTCCACATCAAAATAAAATAACACAAAATATAAAAATACATTTAATTAAAATCATTTAAAAGTCACGATTAATAAGGGGATAACCATCTGATAAATGTGTCAAGATTTTAGAAGTCTAAACAGGGTTTCATTACTGTATAAATGCAATACAATTTCAGTGAGAGTTTTTCTACACGGAGTGTGACAAGGATTTATTGTCATGTGTGTGTATATATATATATATATATATATATATATATATATAAGTAACAATTTAATCCATATTGCATGCATTTAAAACAGTGAAAATATTTATTTGACTTAGATTTAGGAATCGTCAGCAAGCTTAATATCTATAGCACAGTGAATGTTTATATGGTTATCAAATAATGAGATGCTACATTTTATTCAAAAACTGTTTTATATTGACTAAATATAATTTATTATCTTTTTGCTATATTAAGAAACAAGCAATAATGGACTCATAAATGGGCTGTCCTGTTCTTTCCAATGCACTTGAACGCAAACTCCTAATTATAACTCCAGAAGTAAGAAATAGGTAGTTTCAGATAGCACATGAAAGCACAAACACATGACCTTGTTATTTATCTCATTTAAATTCAAATCAGTTAATCTTGAATATAGGCCAGCAGGCAAATTCATTATTGTTCTTTAATTGTATGAAAACTCATTATTGTTCAAAGCCAGTGGTGTCCGTAAGTTCCTGGGGGGCCAGAGCCCTGCAGGGTTTAGATTTAACCCTAATTAAACACATCTGATCGAACAAATCAAGTCCTTCAGGCTGCTTTAAAAACTACATGGCATGTGTGTCGGAGCAGAGTTAGAGCATTTTTAGTTGTCATGATAACTTGGTTGAGATCAACAAAGTTAAAGGAACTTGTTTATTTCTTTTTCTGCAGTTGGTGCTTCATCTGCATATTTGCAGTGGTGATAAACGAAGGTGAGCACAAAACAAACTACATTTAAAAAATGTAATTCATCCCACTATGTGTAAGTTCCAGACTGTTTACAATTAGAGTTTGTGTCATTTCAGTGTCTCTGGATGTCACTTTAGTGGGTTTTACTGGCAGTTCTGTTGTTCTGCCGTGTTCTTCAACTGAATATGATCTTGAACTTCAAGACATCAATGTGTTTTGGAGACACAATGGGAGTGAGACTATTTATGATCTAATTAGTGGTAAAGATTCAGTAGCAGGACAGAACCCACGGTACAAGAACAGAGCGCAAACTTTCCCTGATGAGTATCTGAGAGGAAACTTCTCCATCAAACTCATCAATCTCACTCACGCTGATGCAGGAGAGTTCGTCTGCCTCATCATTCACTCATCTGATTCTAAACAGGAGACTGTACTGCTGTTCATTAATGGTAAGTAAAAATAGTTAAAAAAATTATTAAAAATAGTTATGTTTGAAGTTTTAAAGGTGCAGTGTGTAATATTGACAGCTAACGGTTGAAATGGGAACATCAGTTCAAAATAAAAATATTGGTGAGAGTTGTTTCTATCGTCCCTCCTCCTCAGACTCAATGCTTGCGCAGTTTGGCAGATTGAGGACACATGACATGAACAAGTGAAATGGACAATAGATGGCACCAAGCCTTACACTGTATGTTAATGTCAAAGAGCTTTTTAGATGGATGCAGAGGATTTTTAGGTTAGCAGAATCTGCAATCTCTGACCCTGTTTGTTCGCTTCTAGTGACGTTAAAAGCACATGTGGCCAAGTATGGTTTCCTATACTCTGAATTTGTGGCACATTTTTCCACTAAGTGCAAATAACAGTAAATTATATTTGTCTATTTGAAGTGGGCGGAATCATACAGACCAAAACAATAATTTTGACACGGGACATGCAAAGTAGAATAACTGGATGTAGGGGAGTTTTTTTTCTTTTCTTTTTTTCTTCAGAGAAACAAGTACAGGTGCATATCAATAAATTAGATTGTCTCGGAAAAGTTTGTTTATTTCAGTAATTCAACTCAAATTCTGAAGTAGTTGATGTCTTTGGTTCTTTTAATTGTGATGATTTTGGCTCACATTTAACAAAAACCCACCAATTCACGATCTCAAGAAATGACAATATGGTGACATGCCAATCAGCTAATCAACTCAGAATACCTGCAAATGTTTCCTGAGCCTTCAAAATGGTCTCTCAGTTTGGTTCACTAGGCTACACAATCATGGGGAATACTGCTGATCTGACAGTTGTCCAGAAGACAATCATTAGCCCCATTCACACTGCACGTTGGTCCCGGAAAATTGCCGGAACATGGCCGACCTTGATCGATCCCAGGTTTGGGACCTAGTAACATCGCCGGGTTCGGACCTGAATGAGCGCTGTGTGAACAAAAGCCAGAACGTATGCTGTATAGGGTGTGTCATAGTGATGGCACATGTTATTGCGCGACTCTTTTACCGAGAGTTTGGAGGCAGATCAATGTTTGTGATGAAAACAATATGTGCAAACTGTAATGAAGTAGAGATCAGTTAGCTCTACACTTTTCACGCTGAAGCTGAGATAGTTCGCCAGCTTAAAGTGAAGTTAACATGATTATCATTTTCGACTCATTAGACGTCACATCCTGATGTCACATATCTTTACGGGACCTTTACGTGTTGTGTGTGAACGCTAGGAGTGTAAGAAAATATCGATACATGTGAGTATCGCAATATTTTGTTTGCTGATACTGTATCCATTCTCTCAAATTTAAAATGGATATTTAAAAAAAATCATACAAAATTTGTGGCAGTTGTTTCGTTTTTAGCATATTTCCCTACTGCTACATGGCAGTCTTCATCTCTGAAAAAATCCTGAGTGACAGGAAATACTAGTATTAAAGCACGCCACTAATGTTAGCGTGAAAGATTTGTCCCAGTTCATGTTTCATGGCACAAAGCAGAAGTGTGCCGTCATGTGGGCTTTCGTGGTAACCTCCACCGTGGGGCATTGGTGCTGACTCTGTTCTGCCGCTTACCATAACAACCCATGTTAAGGCTCACGCGAGACGCAGCCATAGGCATGAAGGTCGCCCTGCTGCTGCAGCCATCTCTTATTTTGGGGGCGTTTTGTGCAGTTGGTACGGTGCTCACATCATGGTTTTTCGATGGTGGTTAAGTTAGTTTGATGTTTGAAATTCATTGGACATTAGTTTTTTGGACACTGTTTAGGCACCAGTACTGTTTTAAAAGTATCAAAATGACACTGGTATTGTAAAAAACACAATCGAGTCCCAACCCTAACACAGACGTGTCAAGGAATTTGCTGAAGAATACGAAGAACTGGACTGCTGCCCATTGGTCCAAACTCCTCTCTTCAGATGAGAGCAAGTTTTGTATTTCACTTGGAAACCAAGCTCCTAGAGTCTGGAGGAAGGGCGGAGAAGCTCATAGCCCAAGTTTCTTGAAGTCCAGTGTCAAGTTTCCACAGTCTGTGATGATTTGGGGTGCAATGTCATCTGCTGGTGTTGGTCCATTGCGTTTTTTGAAAACCAAAGTCACTTCAACCATTCATTTACCAAAACATTTTGGAGCGCTTCATGCTTCCTTCTGCTGAACAGCTTTTTGAAGATGATGATTTCATCTTCCAGCAGGATTTTGCTCCTGCCCGCATTGGTAAAAGCACCAAAAGTTGGTTAAATGACCATGGTGTTGGTGTGCTTGACTGGACAGCAAACTCACCAGACCTGAACCCCAGAGATAATCTATGGGGTATTGTGAAGAGGAAAATGAGAAACAAGTAGAGTTGTTCCGATTCCGATACTAGTATCGGAAATATCTCCGATACCACAACAAATTCTGGCATCGGCATCGGCGAGTACATGAACCCATATACCGATCCGATACCATTTTCTTAAAAAAGACCTAGTTATGACCGCAAGCTTTGCCTAACCGCTGCACGGTTCTTCTTCGCTGCTCAAAATGCATTGAAAACACAGGAAGTTGTGCTGTGTTGCCACAAGCAACCCCTGTTTAGAGCAGCGAAGAAGAAATGAAAACGCGTTAGCAGCCCTTATCTATATATGACTGGATCACTCATAACATTCTAAACTGCCAAAAGACAGTGAAGCCGCTACTATATTATAGATCAGTGGTTAGCAGTATGTCTCTGTAGTACCGGTAGTTACAGACTCTCGAGTATATTCAGTACCGGCAACTGCGTTCAGTCGCTTCCGTGTAAGTCAAAACGCAGGGCTCCAGACAGTAGCCGAATATATACTAGTGTCTGTGAATATTAAACTGCAAAATACTATTTAAATATTACTCCCGCAAAATCTACATCTCTGTGGGTGACTGGCACAGATGCGCGAGAGCTCGCTGTTTTGTAGTCTCTGCTGTGTGTCATGAGGACACGAACGCATAAACCGTCACTTCATGAGAATTTACCGTTTCATTTGAGAATACTGTCATATCATAAACACAGACACTCAAAGATCTTCATGGCAGCCCATTAAAATAAATGTTTGGTTTACATGAGTAAATTGACAATATATAAAGCTACTGTTGTAGCCTACAGTAATAATAATACATCTCTATAATAATAATAATTATGCCTAGATGGTTGCTTGTTTTTTACTTGTTTTTTACTTGTTAGAGATTATCTGATTAATAGATCTTTTTTTATATTCCTAGACTTATTTGTTGCAGTTTTTTTTATACAGTTATATTGTAAAACTTAAATACCTTTTTTAGTTTGCGGTGTTAGATTTTTGGCTGCATTTGAAGTTCTTTTTTGCATAAGAAAATAAATAATACTGTCAAATTCATGTTAGATAATAAAAATACTGTAATAAATACAGTAGTTCACCATGTATTTGTTCATGTTTTATTGAGGGATCTGTCTGAAGCACACCATAAAAAAATTCTAGCAATTTACACAGGGCTAGTAGTATATACAGCTGTATATACAGATATACACCCAGGTATCGGATCAGTACTCGGTATCGGCCGATACCCTGAGCCCAGGTATCGGAATCGGTATCGGGAAGAGAAAAAGGGTATCGGAACATCTCTAGAAACAAGGGACCAAAAAAACACAGATGAGCTGAAGGTCACTGTCAAATAAACCTGGGCTTCCAGACGACCTCAGCAGTGCCACAAACTGATCACCTCCATGCCACGCTGAACTGAGGCAGTAATTAAAGCAAAAGGAGTCCCTACCAAGTATTGAGTACATGCACAGTAAATTAACATACTTTACAGGAGGCCAACAATTCACTAAAAACTGTTTCCTTTTTTTATTGGTCTTATGAAGTATTCTAATTTGTTGAGTGAAGTTTTTTGTTAAATGTGAGCCAAAATCATCATAATTGAAAGAACCAAAGACTTAAACTTCAATCTGTGTGCATTGAATTTAATACACAAGTTTGAGAATTTGAATTGAATTACTGAAATAAATTAACCTTTCCACAACATTCTAATTTATTGAGATGCACCTGTATGTGAACTGAGCATGTTTCCTAAATATCTGCAGACATAGTCAGTCAAAAATGACATACAGCACCTTTAAAATAAAAAATAAAATAAAAAGAATTCTGCTGTATACAGTAAAAAATTATAGACACATCTGTTGTTTTTATCACATTATGCAATAATGTTTCTTTGTTTTTGCCCCCCCCCCCCCCCTTACAGAATCAACAGTAGAAAAAAGAAAAAATTCCACTGAACCAGCAGAGACAGAATCAGACCAGAGGAATGTATTATTAATCTGTGTTTGCATTCTTGTACCTGTAATAATTTTCCTGTCTATAGCCTGTTTCATGATTCACTGTAGAAAAAGAACATCAGCTCCCTTATAAAAGGATATTTTTTTAAACTGAAGGGCCTGTTGCACACAGCAAGTGTCAGCATCATCTATGCAGCCTGTATTTTTAGCACCCATGTTAAAAAATGAGTGTTCACATCAGACGCACGAGCAGCACGTCGTTTTCTACTGCATTCTCTCACCTTTTATTTTCTTGTTATACTGTTGCTGATAAATTAAATACTGCTTGTTCTTATTGTATATAAATTAGATTATTAAACACTGTAACATAAAAAAGTAAATCCTGTCCATATCGTAATTCTATACAATTGGTGTTTTTGTCAGAATAAATACATTTTGGATTCTTTAAGTGTTTCTTATTTGTTAGTTTTAGGACTGGACAAAAAAATCTGCTAAATTAATTCCTGATTACACATCAGTCAATTTAATTGTTTCTGTTAACAAATGGTGTGCTCAAGGTAAAACACGGTGCTCACGGCTGTTATACAGCTCTGCAGACTTGTCAGAAGAGAATAATTATTTAATGCATCTGCTGTACTACAGATGTGCTCTTCTAAAAAGGAAGCCTCTTTATTTTAAACATTTTACTGATCTTTCCAGGAGAGGATATCGGTTTGGGCGATTTAGCAAAAAATTGTTTTATCAAGATATGTTTCATATCGCTCCATATTGATAATTTTAGTTTTTTCTCTCGCTCTCTCTCTTTTAATTTAACTAATTTATTAAGACAAAGTGCATTACATGCAGATTAAATAAGTGTTGGGGAAACATTTGACCTGTATCCTGAGGCCATAGGAGGGCGCAATGAGCAAAATAATGCACCTCATTAAACTGTTTATTCAGTGGAATGAAATAAGGCTGCCTATAAAAAAAAGTCCATGCCATCTAAACTAATATTTATAAATATAATTTCATAATTAAAAAAAAAGCATTATTTATTTATGCATAGCTTAATACAAATAGCTAAAGCACTGATCACACGATTGCATTTAAAAACATATGAGACTGGAGTGAAACCACTACAAATTCTTGAGACAAGTTTTCAAAAATGTAACCTCTTTTACCTTTTCCTGACTTTCTGTTCATCTCTTGTGCGAGAGACAAGTGAAACAATAATGGTTCTGTATGCGTTCTGAATGAATGGCTTGGTTTGAATTTTAACCTAACATTCTCCGCTTCTAAATGTCTTAAATATTTAGAATAAGAAATGCAACAGCAGCACATCTTGTGGGCTGGACTAGACAGACAAAAACATTAAAATGCAACAACTACACTTAGCGTAACCATCACCTCATTTCGGGCGCCATTGATAGTCTCCCTGACACACTCCTAAAATTCAAATACACCGTTTTTGCATTTTAATGCAAATTTTTATTTTAAATTCGACTAATATTCCTTTGTTTTTATTCAGTCTCCTCATAGCAGACAGGCACAGCACTCACTGTACCAACAGTTACAAAATATGCAATACCTATTATTTGATGATTATATGTACCTATATACCTTTTATTAAAAACTTTAAATAAAATAACAGACTTGGGCTGATGATACACGCGTAACATTTTGAGCAGTGTTTCCGGGCAACTTTTGGAAATGTTGCCATTAACGGGCAACCAGGTGAGACACAGGGCCCATGACCATCAAAATATCTGATAAAAAGACCGGGGTGGTGGTCCCTCTTTTCAAGAAGGGGGACCGGAGAGTGTGTTCCAACTATAGAGGGATCACACTTCTCAGCCTCCCTGGGAAAGTCTATGCCAGGGTACTGGAGAGGAGAATTCGGCCGATAGTGGAACCTCGGATTCAGGAGGAACAGTGTGGTTTTCGTCCCGGTCGTGGAACACTGGACCAGCTCTATACCCTTTCCAGGGTGCTGGAGGGTTCATGGGAGTTTGCCCAACCAGTCCACATGTGTTTTGTGGACTTGGAGAAGGCATTCGACCGTGTTCCTCGCGACATCCTGTGGAGGGTGCTCCGGGAGTATGGGGTCGGCGGCTCCCTACTTAGGGCTGTTCAGTCCCTGTACGACCGGAGCAAGAGCTTGGTTCGCATTGCCGGCAGTAAGTCAGACCTGTTCCCGGTGCATGTTGGACTCCGGCAGGGCTGCCCTTTGTCACCGGTTCTGTTCATATTTTTTATGGATTTTTATATTTTTTAGGCGCAGCAAAGGGCCGGAGAGTGTCCGGTTTGGGGACCATACGATTTCGTCGCTGCTTTTTGCGGATGATGTTGTCGTGTTGGCCTCCTCAGACCAGGACCTTCAGTGTGCATTGGGACGGTTTGCAGCCGAGTGTGAATCGGCTGGGATGAGAATCAGCACCTCCAAGTCCGAGGCCATGGTTCCCAGTCGGAAAAGGGTTGATTGCCCACTTCAGGTTGGTGGAGAGTTCCTGCCTCAAGTGGAGGAGTTCAGGTATCTTGGAGTCTTGTTCACAAGTGAGGGAAGGATGGAACGTGAGATTGACAGACGGATCGGTGCAGCTTCTGCAGTAATGCGGTCGCTGTACCGGTCTGTCGTGGTGAAGAAGGAGCTGAGCTGTAAGGCAAAGCTCTCGATTTACCGGTCAATCTACGTTCCTACTCTCACCTATGGTCATGAGCTGTGGGTCATGACCGAAAGGACAAGATCCTGGATACAGGCGGCCGAAATGAGCTTTCTCTGTCGGGTGGCTGGGCGCTCCCTTAGAGATAGGGTGAGAAGCTCGGTCACTCGGGAGGAGCTCAGAGTAGAGCCGTTGCTCCTCCACATCGAGAGAAGCCAGCTGAGGTGGCCTGGGGCATCTATTTCGGATGCCTCCTGGACGCCTTCCCAGGGAGGTGTTCCAGGCACGTCTCACCCGGAGGAGGCCCCGGGGAAGACCTAGGACACGCTGGAGGGACTATGTCTCCCGTCTGGCCTGGGAACGCCTCGGGGTCCCCCCGGAAGAGCTGGAAGAAGTGGCTAGGGAGAGGGAAGTCTGGGCGTCTCTGCTTAGACTGTTGCCCCCGCGACCCGGCCCCGGATAAGCGGAAGATGATGGATGGATGGGCATTTTTATTTTTATTTTTTTGCCTGAACGTTGATCTGCCTTCAAAAGGCCCTGTAAAAGAGTCGCACAATAACATGCATCACTATGACACACCAATTACAACATTGGTCCTGGCTTTTGTTCTAAGGTCACTATTCCAGAACGTGTTTGCGTTCACATAGAAGGAACTCTATATGCAATTTTACAGGATCAACCCACCATGTTAAAGTGGCTCAATCAGTCAGTCGATGACGCCGGTAATGTGAAATCACTTTAAATTTGGCATTAAATGGCTTGCAGTATTCTTTTCTTCCTTATTGTGACATATGGTGAAATTAATTCTTGAACAGGAAAAAATTTAGGGTGGGATTTTGTTGTCCATCGTGAGTTAATCACTGTGGCTTGCTATTGCTGTGATGTCACATGAGTGACAGGTTGTCCTGCCCTCACTCCAGTAAATATGTAATTGGTGAAGGGAGGGGAAGTTACACTGATCAGCCACAGCACTGAAACCACAGAAAGATGAAGTGAATTGCATTTATTTCTATCGTTACAATGGCATCTGACAAGGGATAGGATATATTAGACAGTAAGTGAACAGTATTGAATTCTTGAAAATTCAACTCTTTCAGCCGACCATTTGAGAGTGTGTGAAGTTGAACCTGGCAGGAAGTATGTGCACAAGACCACATGTCCCAGAAACATGTCAGAGTACACATAATGAAAACTAAATCCAAACTATCTCTAAAAATGCTTTGAAGCAGTAAGCTATTTAAGTATATCTAATCATTCATCACATTCAGGGACGTATGTGCTCCAATTTTGCATCCTGAAAATTTTATAGTGTAATTTAAATTAAATAGATATTGTATATAACTTGGTAGTAAAATGTAAAGGTTTGCCACTGCACTTTATCACTTAATTTGAAGCACCACAGTCACTACATCGGGACTTACATATAGTTACTAGTCAATCAACAATTAAAAACTGTAAAAACTTTACTTGTATTACCATGAGTAAGTGTCCCAACATGTGATCAAAAGTTTGTCACATGCAATCTTCATGCTCACTTGAAAACAGGTCAATTACAGAACATTAATTGTTTATTTTTATTATGTGTACATGAGCTGACCAGTCCTGTGATTAAAATGTTTCTGCTTTATTGTAATATATATATATATATATATTTTTTTTTTTTCAAATGGTATATGATTGGTCAGCTCTATAGTGTTGTGTTTGATGTGTTTCAATATTTAGTCAAAATGACATTATATATATATGTAGCACTTGTGTTTTCTTTGTATATATCACTGTTTAATTTAGTCTACTAGGTTACTTTTGGGGAGTTTCCGCCTTGCCTCTTGTGGTAGGTAATGGGGCTGAACCATGTTAACCAACCGAATCTTGAATAGTAAGAAACTCAACTCTTCTCTTTTGTCTATCTATCATTTGTTTGTGGGATATTCATTGCAAGAGATTGGACAGATTTAAACTTTGCTCTTTTACCACTTATCTGACAGCAAATTACAGTACAGTGTCAATGCAATACAGAAAATAAAAAGACAAGACTATTTTAAATCACAACGAAAAAAAAAGTTTCAGTGTTTAATTGACAGTGTCATGTCCATGATATTATGCTTGATAGCAACACAAGACAAGGTGTATATGTGAATGCATAAACAACAGACATACAGTACAAAACAGAACAAAGATGTCACCTTTGATACACTATAACTACTCCAACCTTAAAACAAGAAGTAGTAATTAAAAACGGAACAACAAAAAAAGTATACCTACATATACAGTATTGTTCAAAATAATAGCAGTACAATGTGACTAACCAGAATAATCAAGGTTTTTAGTATATTTTTTATTGCTACGTGGCAAACAAGTTACCAGTAGGTTCAGTAGATTCTCAGAAAACAAATGAGACCCAGCATTCATGATATGCACGCTCTTAAGGCTGTGCAATTGGGCAATTAGTTGAAAGGGGTGTGTTCAAAAAAATAGCAGTGTCTATCTTTGACTGTACAAACTCAAAACTATTTTGTACAAACATTTTTTTTTTCTGGGATTTGGCAATCCTGTGAATCACTAAACTAATATTTAGTTGTATGACCACAGTTTTTTAAAACTGCTTGACATCTGTGTGGCATGGAGTCAACCAACTTGTGGCAACTCTCAGCTGTTATTCCACTCCATGATTCTTTAACAACATTCCACAATTCATTCACATTTCTTGGTTTTGCTTCAGAAACAGCATTTTTGATATCACCCCACAAGTTCTCAATTGGATTAAGGTCTGGAGATTGGGCTGGCCACTCCATAACATTAATTTTGTTGGTTTGGAACCAAGACTTTGCCCGTTTACTAGTGTGTTTTGGGTCATTGTCTTGTTGAAACAACCATTTCAAGGGCATGTCCTCTTCAGCATAGGGCAACATGACCTCTTCAAGTATTTTAACATATGCAAACTGATCCATGATCCCTGGTATGCGATAAATAGGCCCAACACCATAGTAGGAGAAACATGCCCATATCATGATGCTTGCACCTCCATGCTTCACTGTCTTCACTGTGTACTGTGGCTTGAATTCAGAGTTTGGGGGTCGTCTCACAAACTGCCTGTGGCCCTTGGACCCAAAAAGAACAATTTTACTCTCATCAGTCCACAAAATGTTCCTCCATTTCTCTTTAGGCCAGTTGATGTGTTCTTTGGCAAATTGTAACCTCTTCTGCACATGCCTTTTTTTTAACAGAGGGACTTTGCGGGGGATTCTTGAAAATAGATTAGCTTCACACAGACGTCTTCTAACTGTCACAGTACTTACAGGTAACTCCAGACTGTCTTTGATCATCCTGGAGGTGATCATTGGCTGAGCCTTTGCCATTCTGGTTATTCTTCTATCCATTTTGATGGTTGTCTTCCGTTTTCTTCCACGTCTCTCTGGTTTTGCTCTCCATTTTAAGGCATTGGAGATCATTTTAGCTGAACAGCCTATCATTTTTTGCACCTCTTTATAGAGGTTTTCCCCTCTCTAATCAACTTTTTAATCAAAGTACGCTGTTCTTCTGAACAATGTCTTGAACGACCCATTTTCCTCAGCTTTCAAATGCATGTTCAACAAGTGTTGGCTTCATCCTTAAATAGGGGCCACCTGATTCACACCTGTTTCTTCACAAAATTGATGACCTCAGTGATTGAATACCACACTGCTATTTTTTTGAACACACCCCTTTCAACTAATTCAACTAATTGCCCAATTGCACAGCCTTAAGAGCGTGCATATCATGAATGCTGGGTCTCATTTGTTTTCTGACAATCTACTGAACCTACTGGTAACTTGTTTGCCACGTAGCAATAAAAAAAAATATGAAAAACCTTGATTATTCTGGTTAGTCACATTGTACTGCTATTATTTTGAACAATACTGTATACCTACAACTGGTATATCTTTTGCACTGTGTTGGTGGTACTGTGTATTATTTTGCACAGTTATTGAGTAGAGACACTTCAATACAGCCATGACGAATGTTTAGAACTGAGAGATGGAGGAGGAGATGCTACAAGTGGAGACAGAAAAGAGGAAAGAAAGTGGGTGTGTGGGTCAGGCTAAAGGCTAACTTGTCGAGGCCCCCGCTTCCTTCCTACCGTCTCTATTGCCCGGTCGATCCACAGTAACATGGATGAAATACATCTACATCTGGCGACAGTGGGCCATATACAACTGCTGCAGCATGGTTTTCACTGAAACGTGGTTGGACAATACATCTTCAGCTTCTGAGCTAGAACGTACAGTACTTCCTACAGAGAAAACAGGACTTCAGAGTAAGAAAGCCGGCAGGGGACTGTGCATTTACACAGGAAGGTTAACTGCTGTTCTGCTCTGTTCACATTCCACCAGACACTAATGCAAAGCTAGCGCTAGCCACCCAAGGATGTGTGTTTATCCCATTACTCTACATGCTCTTCACACATGACTGCCTAGCCTCTTTGCCATCTAACCTCATCATTGCATTTGTTGACAACACTAAAGTGCTATGATTTATCACCAATAATGATGAGAGTGAATACAGAAAGGAGGTTGGCCATCTGGGACCATGGCGTAAGGAGCACAACCTAGTCCTTAATACCAAAAAAAAAAAAAAAGAAACAAGGAAGTGATTTTGGATTTTAGGAAAAAGGGACAGACTAAACACATTCTACTATTGGTAACACTTTAGTATAGGGTCCAATTCTCACTAATAACTAGTTGCTTATTAGCATTACTATTATTAACATATTGGCTGTTTATTAGTGCTTAGAAGTTAATTGAGGCAAAAATCATAGTCAATGGTTAAGTTAATAGTGAGAATTGGACCATAAAATAAAGTATGACCCTACTTTTCATTTGAAGTGAGGAGATACTGTACAGTAAGTTCCCAGCTTTAATTTCCTGTTAAAGCTGCTCCACCTGCTGCCCTTAGGGAAAGGATACCGGGCCATAAGATCCCGAACCACCACACTGGCCCGCAGCCTATCCCAGTGCCCAGAGATTGCTTAATGAATATTCCTCCAATGAACACCCAAACCATCACACACACCCCACTTCTTTATCTGCACGACTGCAATAGCTGGGAACTGGACTATTCATTGCTGCAATATTAATAGTACATCTCACAATCTGCAATATTATTTTCATTTGGACAATAATTTCAATATCTCTGCTGTCTGTTAAAATGTTGTTGTGTCAAATTGGAATATTGTTGCTCTTTTACATTGTAGGCTGGTCTGATGTTATCTCACTGTTATTTATAACAATGACAATAAAGAACTTGAAATTGAACCTTGCAGTCTCCCCTGCAGCTTCTTGTAAGCACAGTCTCTCTAACTGCAAAGATCTGTGTGGATCAGTTACTCAGGCTTTTTTCATTTGCCTGTCCTACACAGTTTGTTTGATGTTTGGTTATCAGATCCAACTTACAATGAAGTGGATGTCCCATGAACAACATTTTTCATTGGATTTTGTTTGTAGTTGCTTTTGCTGTAGTATCAATTTATCGTGTGCCATGGCCTGGAAACCTTGTTAAAGCTTTGTACCAATCTCACTGCTTGCCCATTAGAAGCTGGGTGCAGATGTGACATGTCTGATGCCATTTCTGTGAAATAATGTCTGGAAATCAGTGGCAGTAAATTGTTTTACATTGACACTAACTGATGAGAAGCTCCAGTTCTGGCAAACAAGTCTCTCAGAACCTCAATGGTGCATGAAGTGGTGGTAGTGCTTATGGTGAAATCCTCAGGCCTTTGGAACAGGCATCAACTACCAGGAAGTGTCATTTTGCAGTCAGGTAATTGCAATGTCATCCGTATGCCTTGATCCATCACCAGGCACCACACATAATTACTGAACAGCATTCATCATTACAACTCATAGATGCTTGCCAAAAATAATGCCCAGCATTGTATACAAGCAGCTGCTTTGGCAGGAATTCCTTTCTGCTGGCTGAAAAGTAAGCAGCTGGTGATCCATAACAAGGGTACATTCCATACTGATGAGGTAGTGGTTACATTTTTTGACACCCCACACTAAACTCCATTCCTCTGTGTCAATTTGGGCATAATTCTTCCCAGCTGTAGACAAAAAACTATGATGCAAAAGCAATGGGCCTCTTGCTACCATCTTCCATTGCATGTGACATCGCTGCCCATATTCCATAGAGCGAGGCTTCACTGGGAGAGATGGATTGTGATGTATCAGAACCATGTCAGATGTCATCAGATTCCTTATTCCATTCCACTGTCTGCCAGACTGAAGTAACTCATTGAGGGGATGAAGGAAAGTTACTATTTTAGTAAAACATTTTGTAATAGTTCACAAATCCTAAGAAGGATCTGATCTGGGAGACATTTTATGGCTTTGGAGCATTCACCACTCCCTGTGTTTGTTTCTTGTGCACCCCTTGGGCATCTATAATTTGCCCACAATATGTGACACCCAGCTTAAAAAAAAGAAAGGAAATACATTGTTCCTGCCTGGATGTGAGCCTGTTTTCCTCTAGTTGTTTCAAGGCAGTTACCAGTCACCTGTAGTGCCCATGACAAATATGTCATCAAGAAGGACTTGATCCATTGCATGTTGCGTACAAGTTGAGAATTTCCATCTTGCCATAATATTCTACTGTCAATGGCAGCATATCCTGTGGTCTTACATTTTCACCAGCATATGCTTTTTGAGAACAACAGAAGATAGGTTGAGCTTCTCATTGCTTAAAAAGATTTTGTAATCACTCTCAGACCTAACTGTCCAACTCCATTTTTACCAATTTTGGCATGAGCCAGCTGGCCTGTTTGTCTTTTCATCCAGACTGAAAAATTCTAAACTGGCCAGTGCATCATTACTGTCATTACTTGAAACATCAATCTTATGCACATTTCTCTTGTGATTGCAATATCACTTGTCCTTCTCAGCCTTTTGTCCTTTGCTACTGCGACAAACTCTTTAAATATGCCAGTTTCCACTGCTTGTTTAAACATCAGGTCTGGCTCAGTCAACAGTCTCTTTTGACTTCCCTCATTCCACATACTAGACGATCGTGCAGTGCACGATTTAGTACATCCCCATATGGGCAATTCTCCATTTACTCCATTAATTTGGCCACATAAGTGGAAATGATTTCTCACACTGATTTAATTTACAGAATCTGAAATGTTCGGCAATCAGTAACAGTTTGTGTGATAAATATTAGTCTTTCAAAATACATATTACAATCCTTCGTGGAGCTATCAAATGACAGAATCACCCCATACACACAATCATAACCGAACAAGCCTGCACATGTTGAACAACAGACATACATGGTAAATTGAAAAATGCTTTGCTCATATGCTGATTATATACGACAGCAAGTGACTGAATTGAGTACTGCAGTCCAATTTAAAAATATTTGGGAGGGTTCCAGACTGAAGAAACAGAATTGCCATAGTGCTCATAAAAAACCACAAAAGATTAGAGTAGATCACGTGTTAGGGAACAAACACCTAGACCATGTGCTCACAGTGAGCAAGATTAGATTAGCACACAGCCAATGAATAAGACCGACTAGCATCAAAACAAAACATAAGCACATGAAACAGGTTGAAAGACCATGTGCTCATAACAAAAGACAAAAAAATAAAAAATAAATAAAATGGAGAATGAGCATCTTGATTCCAACAAAACCTGACAGGAGCATTAGGATCTAGTTACCGGCTTTCAAACACACAAAACACACTACATGAGTGTCCTGAATAGAAGGTTGAACAAAAGTTTTACAAATTTAAGCGACTAAGAAAAACATGATTGAATATCAAACGTGTTAAACTTAATGAATTGATGATGGTGATGAGAAATTGGGTTTTGTGGTCAGAGCAAATCTGTCTTTGACTTCCTTTGCTTGATGTGGGAAGGTTTTTTTTTTTTTTTTTTTTTTTAACTTGTCTTCCTGTCTTTGCTTCAGTAAATTAATCTTAAATGTTGTGTGGAAGGAACCAAGTTGTATAGTGTTAAGTGTTTTCACCACAAGAACAGCATGAAGATCATTCAGCTTCAGCTCTGTGAGTTTATTACATGATCTATCAATGTATTTACATGCATTGGCTATAATAAAGTTATATATAGTTTTATATTATTCATCAGGTTTTATGTGTTGTTTATTTATCTTACAGATGTATTAATCTGTTGTCAAGCTGCAGTTTCAGATCTACTGACTGATCTGGGATCAAATGTGATCATAAACTGTGATCTTGATGAAAATGAGGTTTATTGGATTTTACTGAAAACACCAGATCCTCCGACATTGATTCTACGAACATTATACAACATAGAACAAATAAAACCAATACCACCTTTTTACTATAATAATACATTCAGAAACAAATATTCAGTGCAGTTTAAACATCGTCTGGTTATTAATAATGTGACTGCTGATGAATTAGGAGTTTATTACTGTATGAACACACGCACTCCTCCAAAACTCAGCAACAGCACCAGAATATACTTCACCGGTGAGTTCATTTATTCATTCAGTGATCAAGACATATTGACCAACACTGCTTACACACATATTAACTACTTAAATTTGTAAATACTTTTGTATTTATAAATTTCATCATACACTTCTTGCCAACAACAAACAAGTTAGTGTCTGATTTATATAAGGAAATACTTACAATTTTATGATTGGATCTTTATTGCAGTGTTTCTTATGTTTCTGCTATTTTGTATTGTTTGGCAAGAATTATTTTAACCCTAACTCATGCAGTGCATAGATTTTTTATTTCTAAAACAATCACGTCTGAAGATGTACCCGTGTACATATTCCAGGATGACAATGTCAAGATTTATCAGGCTCAAACTGTGAAAGATTGACCATCACAAAGTCCATCACATTAACCTCAGTGGAAGTCTTTGGAATGTGCTGGAGTTGACTTTACACTGCCTGTCCAAAATAAAAGTGTCACACTCATTTTGTTGGAGAGTCTTTAGCATATACAACATATTACAACATCACAGCATTTATTTCCATCAAGAATTGCATGCATTTTTTGTAGGGATCTTGTATTGAAATGATAAAGTGTCGAACCCCCTGTAAAGTCGACTCCAGCACAACCTCAAGACTTTCAATAGGGTTAGGCTCAGGACTCTGTGGTGGCCAATTCATACAAGAAAAATGATTCCTCATGCTCACTGAACCACTATTTTACAAACTGACTCCAGTGAATCCTGACATTTTCAGCCTGGAATATGGACATGTATATGTCTTCCTATATTGTTTGAAAAGTAAAAAGCTATGTACTACACTTAAAATAATTATTACCAAATTTACAATGTGCCAGAAACATACTGTATTAATCACTATAAAAAAAAAAATGATGTCATAAAACCTTAATTATTTACTTATATAAATATTAACCTTCAGTGTTTGCAGTGTAAATTACCAATATTTTCAGTGATTCAAATCTGTAGCTATTGCACTAACAGTAAATGTTTTTACAGTAACAGACTGTGGACACTTTTATTACAGAATCAACTCAACAAACTGTGTTAACTGAGTGTCACAATCATACAGTGATTCCGGGTACAGAGCAGAATCAGACACAATGGAAAATTATTATCATCATATTTGGACTGATGAATGGGCTTCTTGTTCTTGCGGTGTTTGGTGAGATGTTTTAAGCCATTGGTAAAAAATATTTATATCAGCTGATGATAATTGAAATATTGTAATATATATAAATATTCTTTATTCGGACTTTTGACTGTTTCAGTATTATTGCGCCATTTATGTGATATGAATATAAATACTGAATCTGAAACACTTTTTTAGGACTGGTAAAGGTTTTTGTTGTCGGAAACAGAAGGTCTGAAGAACAATCAGAACAACTCGACACTGATCAACAGATGATGCAAGTTATAGAACCACATCAGGACCAGTTACATGTAAGAATATGTGAAACCATCATCATAACTAAAATGTATTTCTGTCTTGATAATCACTTGAGGATTCTGTTATTCCAACATTAACATTTTATAACACTTAATTTGGGTTTATTGTTCAACTGTAGCTGAAAATGCTAATATTTCTCTTTCAGTATGCCACGGTGTACTTCTCCAAACCGCGTAGGAATTTTCGGTCCAGCCAAATCAACAGCACCTATGCTGCTCTAAACCTTCCGAGGTCATGAACACATGAGTATGACAGATTATACTTATTTTATTCAGTTTTTCTTTATGTTCAAATGAGTATAATCAAAGTTCAGAAAAAAATGCTGTACTGCTTTCTAGAGGCTGGTTGGAAGTAGTGAGATTAATCCGAAATATTTTATTGAATTCACAGCCATTGTTTTATGTGTGCGTATCTGATAGGACTCTTGTCATGTATAAAACATATTACCTGGAAAACATTACTTTCTATTAAGTAGTTATTATTTCACTGTATAATTATTGTATGATTTTTTTTAATACATAAAAATATGTACCTGTCTTTGTATTTTAGAGGGTCTCGCAAGAGGTCAGTGACATCAATCAGTTTGAAAAGTGTTTAGGAACTTTTATATTAACTGTCTTAAGCCATATCTGGTGAAAATTCTCTGAGTGGTTGTAGATGCAAATATATGTATGAGAGTGGATGGAATATTCATTATTTTTGTGAAGCCTGATTGGTTGAGTTTTTCAATGCTGTTGGACTAAGAAGAGGTTAATTTTTATAAGAAAAAAGGGACTGTCTATTTTGTAATTTTTGTTTTATTATTATTTATTTATACCTAATTAAAGCTGTATTTAAATAAGTAAACATGCTCAGTTATTTAGTGTGAAATGTAGTGGCTTCTTAACCTACTTTTCTCAAACTCAGCACAGGTTTTCTTTTCTTTTTTTTTCTTTTAAACAAAACGTTAAGTGTGAAGAGTCTGTCTGCTGGGCTTTTTAAAAATGTGTTTTATTTTGAGAAGGCGTTTGTGAGTATATTTTGGTATTCAAATGGGAATCATAAAAAAAAAATGTGTTTGCAAATGAATGACAGAAATATTTTCCAGATTGAACAATGTTATCCTTATATTTTAAATGCACTTATAATTAGCTTTTATATTGATATGACTTTCTTTGATACTCTATATTATTATATCTACATTCATTTTACAATTAGTTTCGTAATCTATATATATATATATATATATATATATATATATATATATATATATATGTGTGTGTGTGTGTGTGTGTGTGTGTGTGTGTGTGTGTGTGTGTGTGTGAAGTATATAATTATAAAATAACAATATTTAAAACACATGTTTTAAGACAACTTGGCCCGACTTGACATTTATGAGAAACACCCTTATTCTGAGAACAAGGTTCAGCATTTTGTTAAATTCTACCTTTATTGTGAAGTGTCTTCATTATTAATAAATATATTTCTATATGCGTGTTTTTGTGTGTAAGAAAGAATGTAATTCTTAATATTTTACAAGAACTACGAGAAACTTACAAGAAACCACAGTCCCTCAGTAATGAATTATACTTTCTAATTTAAACTGATTTCAGTAACAAACACAAGTAGTTCAATGATATTTCAGTGTTGTGCTAAATAATGTCCATATTGATGAACAAAAAGTATATAACTTTATGAACACAGATATACATTTCGCCGAATTTCCAGATGAATCATAAAGCAGTAATAATTAAACTAAAACAGAGAAGGGTGGCACAGTAAAGTCTAAAGTGGTTCTTTGGCCTGATATATCTCATATATATATATATATATATATATATATATATATATATATATATATATATATATAGAGCACTGAAATCTCAACCAATCAGGCTTCACAAAAATAATGCTGTTGCATATTGTGAAGTAGTTTTGTAAACGGTATTGCATACTATGAAATATGTTAAGCAAAAAAAAAAAATAATAATAATAATAATAAAAAAAACACATATGCAAACTACTCAGTGTTATCCTCAACTAAACTCATCTAAAGTGCTAAACCAAAACCAGAAACATGTTCCACTGGCTTTGGCACTTGACAACCAATGACTCTCACCTTTGTCTACAGTGGAGGTTTAACTGTGAAACGAGTGCACTGTTTTTTCCAATACCTTTATGTTTAAAAGGTTCTCACGGTTGTCTAAACCTCAAATGGAAAGTACATCTGCTTTGTTTGTTTACTAGACCCCCACAGTGCCAAATTAGCACTTGCAAAGTGTTAACACATGTAAACCACATTCGACAACAGCACTTAAGCTGAAGTTTTTATTGCTGTGATTGTCCAACTGTAACTGGAAGTGTAATTTCACATTAATCTATGGTTAAACTTGAAATGAAATAAATGATTGAAATTAAATAAATGATTTTACATAAATGTCATACTAGAAGTGCTGAAACTAAGCCCTCTGTGGAAAAGCAAGTGAACCTAGTATGTGTTTAACTATTGAAGGCCTATTGCTGAAATCACAGACAAGCAGGATGATACGAAGAGTGACATTTCCCAGTGCTGTGGACCAATCAAATCTGACGATCAGAACTAACAGTAGTTTTTGCATTCTTGTTGATTAAACAATCATGAAAAAAAAAGCAATGCAAATGGTTGCTATAGGAAGTCCCGGTTCAACAATAATACATGTAATTCATAATAATGTGTGACTGTTTCATAGTCTGGGGAACAAATTTGTCCATTTATCAATATGTCACAGTAGTCTGAAGACAGCAGCACCAGAC
The DNA here is from genome assembly GCF_003368295.1 of Carassius auratus. NCBI lineage: Eukaryota > Metazoa > Chordata > Actinopteri > Cypriniformes > Cyprinidae > Carassius > Carassius auratus. The sequence goes on from NC_039289.1 coordinate 9,808,597, forward strand.
AGCAGACTCCTCATATACTCACCTTAATATACTCAAAACAAAAAGAAAGAAAAAGAAAAAGATTTAACGATACTGTTCAGTTTATTTAAAAAAAAAAAAAAATTTCATTTAATACCATTGTATTAGGTTTCTCATTCAAACAATTTTATTGTGTTAAACTGACTTGAAACAGTTGCATTTTGGATTAATTCAATATTTAAAGGTAAACAATACATTTGATGGTGATTTTGTTTACTTAAGTAAATTTAGTTAATCCAACATAATTCTAATCCATTTGAGTTGAGAGTGCATACAGTAAATTAATCCCCTTTCTATCATGCTTTGCACACTGCTTGATAAGAAGAGTAAATTTTGTAATAAAATGTTGTTTTATGCCTTTTTTTCTTTGTTTGTCTGTGTTTCTTTTTTTTTTAGATAAAATATGATCTGCATGCTGATAAAATTAATGTTTTCCCATGTTTTAATACAAATAAAAGGCTTTTTAATAAAACGATTCATAAGCATATTTCCAGTAGTAGGGGCGTGTTTCCAGTTTTTGGGGTGCTAAGCAAAGCGTTACTTTGGGCCCACTTTTGTAGAAATCGTTTTCCTCCGGGGCAGGGGTGTAGTGCATTGGGGCACCAAGGGGTCATGTTGTTGTGGTGGTGGTGCTGGTGGGATGGTCATGTGACACATAGCAGCCACAATAGTGTTGTATAACTGATGTAGGCCTATTGACTTGACAGTTGTCCACAAGACAATCATAAACACCCTCCACAAGGAGGGTAAGCCACAGAAGGTCATTGCTGAAAGGGCTGGCTGTACACAGAGTGCTGTATCGAAATATGTACATAGAAAGTTGACTGGAAGGACTGTGGTAGTAAAAGGTGCACAAGCAACAGGGATGACCACAGCCTTGGGAAGATTGTCAGGAAAAGCTGATTCAAGAACTTGGAAGAGCATCAAAAGGAGTGGACTGAAGCTGGAGTCAGGGAATTAAGAGTCACCACACTCAGACGTCTTCAGGAAAAGAGCTACAGCTGTCTCATTCCTAGAACCAAGCCACCCCTGAACCAGAAAAACATGTCAGAAGCATTTCACCTGGGGTAAGGAGAAAAAGAACTGGCCTGTTGCTCAGTGGTCCTCTTTTCCACAGTCCTCTTTTCAGAAGAAAGTAAATTTATTATTTAATTTGGAATCAAGGTCTGGAGTCTGGGGGAAGACCGGAGAGGAAAAGAATCCAAAATTCATTGTTAAGTTTCCAAAGTCAGAGATGTTTTGGGGTGCCGTGATGTCTGCTGTTGTTGGTTTATTGTGTTTTATCATGTCCAAAGTCAATGCAGCCATCTACCAGGAGATTTTGGAGCACTTCTTCTGCTTCTATCTGCTGACAAGCTTTATAGAGATGCTGATTTCATTTTGCAGCCAAACTTTAGCACCTGCCCACAGTGGCACTTCCAAGTTGTTTGAGGACCGTGATGTTACTGTGTTTGATTGGCACGCCAACTTACCTGACCTGAACCTCACAGATAATCTATGGGGTATTGTGAAGAGGAAGATAATTAACATCTGACAAACAATACAGTGGAGCTATATTGAAGCAGTAATTCGTCCAAAAGGAGCCCCAACCAAGTATATAGTGCATGATTAAACCTGCTTTGGAGATCTTTTTTTTTTTTTTTTTTTTTTGATTTATTTTAGAGAATATATATAAATAAAAAAAATTGAGATTATTTTTTGTACATTTTCCTAAGCTTTAAGTCATAACATATAATAACAACAACAACAAAAAAAATATTTTTTGAGATGCACCTTTAATGGTAATTAAATGCAACATAACCCAGTTGTGGAACCTGTTGACATATAAGCATTAAGTAAATCCAACATATTTTTTGAGTGATTAAGTGGGAAGACAGTATTTTTATGTAAAGCCTTTTCTCATGAATAAATAAACAAAAAAATAGATAGCTCATGTGGTTTAAGGTAAAAAAAAAAAAAAAGCCACATTATTTCCTCATAATGTAGCGAGGATCAGCTCTAGGCATGACAAAGCAGATATCATCCTCTTTTGGAAGGCCAAACAAAGTGCTATGCAAAGTGCTATACACATCATCTACACAGTGGTGTAGAAATGGGGGGGGGGGGGGGTTAATCGAGGCATTTTAGGGTGGTGTGGACAGAATATTTATACAGAATATTTCTTTGGGTTTGAGACTTTAGTCTTTGCAACATTACAGATCTCCAAGATCTTGTAACACTCCAAAGAAAAAGGAAAACTTGAAATCACATCATATAACCAATTGAATAAAGATAATAGGCAAGAAGAAGAAGAAGACATACTGGTAAAAAAAATAAAAAATAAAATTAAGCCTGGATGCACTGTAAGTCGCTTTGGTTAAAAGTGTCTGCTAAATGCACAAATGTAATTGTAAGATAAGCACAGAATATAAATGCAAAGAGCATAACGTGCAAATCAGCAATTTTATTCTTTGCCTCAAGGCATTTTAAAAGTGTGAGTCGAACTTTTCATTACCTGATGGGACACTCTTGTTTAGTGTAGTGTTGTAAAAATGCAAGCATTTACATAGCTTTTTTTTTTATTTTTAATACTTTGCATTTTAAAATCAACTTCTAAATGTCTGTTCAGTATTCCCAATAATATGACGTCATTTTAATTTGTGGTGCTTCTAATTAAGTGATAAAAATCAGTTACAAAATAAATATCACCATCGTTGCACCAATAAACATAAAAAACACTATTTTTCTACTAAATGATATATAACATCTAATTATTATTAATATTTCAAAAACATTGGAAAGGTTTCTGTTACCTCTCACGAGATCTCGGCAAAAAGTCTCAGGATTTATTTCCACAACATGATGCATGATGGGATACACTAAGCCCTCGAGTTAGTGTATTTACTGTGTGTTAAGGTCACTGCGCTTTTGGCATTTTTAAGACATGGGACAGTCTTAAACACTTTTACTTCCTGTTGTGCACAAGTGGCCAAGACTGCAAGTGTAGGTGTTTGGACAAGGCTTCTGTCTGATCCGGTATGTTTTGGAGCTTCTCTGCTGCCCTCTGCAGGTCATTCGTCATACATAGTTAGAAATGACGTCACTATAATAGTTTAGTAACCACATCATCCTCTTCCTAACAGACTAGATTAAAATTAGTCATCTTTCCAAGGCTTAGCCTCCACTGTTATCTTCATCAGCAGCTGCATTAACCCTGGTCTTGTAGGTCTTGTTTTTAGATCTTGGCATTTTTAGTGTGCTTTTTACATTGAAGTAAGACTGAATGATGCTGTTACTGGGAAACTAGGACAAGTGCACTTGAGTGAATCTACAGTACCACTTACAGTGAAGAGTCACTGTATACAGTACTTCAAAGATTAGTTTCAGATGTTTTTTTTTTTTTTTTATCCAGTAGATAGCATCACTATTATAAAGTATACTCCAACTGAGTGACCCATGCATTCTAGAAAGCTTCATCTTTAATACTATAATAGTAGAGCAGTAGAAAGATTTGTAACTGCATTGACAGCAAATGACAAAATATTTTAGTGGTTTAGAGCATAAGTTTCTGTTTAAAACAAGAACAATTTTATTTGCTGACTTTACTAATTACTAATTCAAGTGGTATATTCTCTATAGCATGTCTTAATATCTTATTCTTTTAGGGCATTCCACTGAGGGTAATAAAAAAAAATAACTAACTAAAAAAGCTGTATATTTGACATAAAAGGTGGCAAAGAGCATTCTGTGACTTTCCCTGCGGAATATTTACAGTACAGGTAGCCTATATATGTTTTTGCCAGGCAGGATATTTCTTCAGTCAACATCCTTGTTGGTCCTGAACCAATCAGATTTCAAGCTTGGAGTTAGGTTAGGGCTTGGGTTAGAGTTACAGGCTTGCATTTTTGAGCCACCCCCTCTTGAACTTCCTATAGGATTTTGGAATTGACATTTACGATTTGTGAATGAAATAAAGTAAGACATTTGAAGTATTTTTGAGACTTGTCTTTTTGTACATTAAGTTACAATTTCGGTATAAATTGTTATGGTAAGTTTGGCATTATGAGTAATGCAGATAATGCTTTGATAAAGGTTTAACTTTGTTAAAGTTTAATTTAAAAATTATGACTGAATATATTGCTACTGTATAAGTTACTACAATGCTATTCTCAAAGTAATATTAATAATATTATTATTTTTAAGGAATATCATACAATCAAGTTTGTTTATAATTATTAATTTATAAAGTTACGCTGTGCAGCATCTGCAATGTTTTGCAATTGCTTTTCATTTGATTAAATTTAAATGATTCATTATTTTGTTAAAGTTTTATGAAATCATTTCACTAGATACCATTTTTTATGATACATTTATAATGAATCATAAAACACAGAATGCATAAGAAATCAAATGCAAAACACAGAATGTAGGGGAAAATACAATCCATTACCTGGGACCCTAAATTAAAACGTACTGTAGCTCCTTTGTGAAATTTAATTATGAACAAAGTTATGTTTACCTTCATTCTCAAGGTCTAACAAACATTCGGAAAGCAGAAAAGACAGTTGCATTTCCTATAAGTGGTTAACATGTTGACAGTAAACGCATTGTCTGCTTATTTAGCTACTTTTCAGTGTGTACTTAAGTATGTATTCAGTACTTAACACGTATGTCAGTTAGTACTGTAAGACTTTGAATGTAAAATTGCAAATCAGCACCTAAGCACTCTTGTGGGTTTGAGGGTAAAAAAGGGTAAAAACATGTCAGGTAGACAGTGGTACGAAGTAAGCAACACCGCTGCAACAAACAAAATTGATAATGGTTGTGTTTGATTTATAGTATCTGAATAATCAAGAATTGACAATAGTCAATTGTATTGGCAGCACTGAGGACAAGCACAAATACAATTCTGCTTGGGGTTCCATAAAGGCCTGGCCTGGCCATGGGTTAGTGTCTGACCAAGTCTGAGCTCATCCAAAATTATTATTCAGAGTTTTATAGCAGATTTGAACCCTGAGTACAATTATTTATACACATTTGTATCAGGAAATACAAATATGTAATATTACATAAACAACACAAAATGTATTTAATACTGGCAAACTTAACGTGAGAAAGAACACTTGTCGTAGAGACAGGAAAATAATGAAAAAAAAATTATTTAGCAACAGCAAAAATATTTTCCTTATACAGTGTTTCAAGATCTTATGTTCACATGGCAATTGTTTAACAGCACAAAAAAAAAAAAACGTCTTTTCTACAAGAGAACCAATGACAGATGAAAAAACGTCCATCTCTCTTAGCTCATCATATTTGTATTCTGGTTCAGATAAGTAAGGCTGGGCAAAAACATGCAAGTCATCCTCTCTGTCGAAATCTTCTAAGACTGTTTTATGTACTGCGAGTGTCAAGGTACAAGGTAAACAAGGTACAGTGCATCAGGGTTCTACGTCAGATCGACAGCTCCACTTTTTGCTAAAATTATGCTTTTTTTTTTTTTTTTTTTTTTTTTTTATGAAACCTATACCTACATTCAAGTGTTAATAAAAATGCATGTATTGCATATTCAAATATTCATACAGCAAAATATACTGGAGGCCAAAATCGCTGGCGGTGGCTGCCAACTTTTTGTCAAAAATGCTGGCAGGGAAAGAGTAAAAGGGTTAGTTCAGACTAAATAAAGAGTCATTAATGACTCGTTCCAAACCTGTAAGACCTCCGTTCATCTTTGGAACACAGTTTGTTTTATATGTTTATTATTTATATACGTTTTATTTGACTATTGCATATAAATATTTCTGAAATTGGAGTGAAAAACGTATTTTTCAACAGAGTATCCTAAACTCCTAGGCTTAACCACAAGATATTCATTCATCTTTCTAAGATTTATTTCAATATATTCGAGACCTCTGTCCTTCTACTGAATTTTCACCTTTATTAATATTAAACATGATTCTGACTGTATTACTGTATCTGAAAACCATCTGTCTGTCATGACTAGACTTTAATTAATCAATAACAGTTTCACTAAATAATTAATTTTGATATCTAATAATAAAAATAAGATGGTCTTTTCAGCATGCATGTATAAGTTGTTTGATCCAATAATGAAATGATGAAATGAACATCAGTAAATTTAATAAATTAGTAAATGTACTCAGACTTACATAAGTATGCGATTGAAGCTTCTTGCCATAAACCTCTCCTGTATTTTGGATCCTGTTCCTCGAGTCAAACATTAATCGAATATGTTCCTGCTGTTCTCATTCTGACCTAGAGAGAAAAATGAGAGAGAGAGAGATTTGAATACAACAAGGAAACACAACCTGGCTTTTTCCCAAATTTGCCTTTCAAATAGATTTCAATAATTAATTACTAGCAGTTTTTCTACAACAAGAAATTACCTGTATTCTTTTTCTTATAGCTGAGTTCAATCCCTAAAGTTGCTCTCTCTTGTTTTGATCCTGACAGATTGTTCAGCTGCTGTGAGACTCAAAGATAATATTGACTGACGTTCTCTTGGGAGGAGGAACTTAGAGACTGAGGGCATCTGTCAGAGATGAGAAGGCGAGTGGACAATTACAGTCTGTTTTGTGGTCATCAGATCACCAAGACATCCTCATTCTGATCTACAAAGGAACTAAAAGAGAGAGAGAAAGCAAAAGTCTCACACGCACAGCCTTGTCTTGAATCTGCCCTTCATGCCTTGTTTGTTTATAGGATACAATATCAGCATGAAGGTTTGGTTGCTAGTTTTAAAGCAGATGAACTTTCTGAATTCAAATATCCAGTTTTTAAATGTTTTAAAAGCACTTTTTCTTGGTTATTTGATCATTAGGAAACAATCTAGTTCACAATCCTTCAAACATAATGAGAATTTTACTTCTGAATCAAGTAACATTTCAACAACTAAATGTTTCAGGTATAAACACTTCATGGACAATGCTAACATTTTGTGAAACTGAAACTTTTTAAAGACCAGGTGACTTTGAACAAATGTTTTTATAATGTTACTGGTAGAATGATTGTTCTTAACGTTTTTTATTTTTTATTTTTTTATTGTACAGCTCATACAAAAAAAGTTTTATACTGAAACATTTCTATTTTTATTTAGAATATCAGTCAATCCGAAGCATTCTGACACACTTTGTGTTGATTTACACTCTGTTTTTATTAACAGATCTGAATGTAACAGCTGCTCTTATCATGACATGAGAACTTTGACCTGAAAAAACTAAAAACATGAACTCACTGAAATATGAAAACAAGCTATTGTTGTGTCTGGATGTTTTTCTGATTAACATCTCACTGTCCATCCAGCTTCAGAATGAAGAGATCAGATGAGATGCGAGTCGTCATGGGGCTGATAAAATGTCATTATTGTGCATCATTGTGTTTCTTTAACCCTCAGGACATTTACTGTAACAGCACAGGAATACTGTTATCTTGAAGATCCCTTTACATTCCACTAGATGGCAAAAACGACATCTAGCAGAGATATAGGGTTTGAGCAATGTGGAGCTGCTTGTTTGCAAATGACTCGTGACGTCATAGAACACTAAGATATCAGTATCACAAAAAAAAGAAAGAAAAAAAAAATCACAATTGTCGAGAATCATATGCTGCTGCTTGATGTCTGTATGTGTCGAAATAATAAAACCGCTCAAAACATTTTGGTAAAGATCTTTTTTTTTTTAATCCTTCATTCCTGATTGTTGCAACACTACTGGCTTTCATGCTGCAGTATTACGGGGTTGGTGAACCTAAATTAATGGAGAAACACACTTATGATCAGTATTTAGGATTCAATTGAGATCAGTGAATTAGACCACTTCATCATGCTTATATTAGAAATAATATTTAGCCATCATCACCTGATCACATTATGTCTTGGAATTATTTTATTTATTTAATTATTTATTTATAGTTTTTTGCTACTGCAAATGTGTTTTAGGAACAGATTCAGCAGCCAGAGAAAACTAAAATATTCAAGTCAAGGTCAGATGAAGACTGATCCCTGAAAGCAGAAGAGCGTCCAAGTGCCATCATTCAGTATGTGGTCCAGATCTGGAACTAAACAATGTTGCTGTCAGGGAGTATTTCAGACAACAAAGCATGTGAACCTGATGAGCTGGTACTAATGGCTTCAGAAATGGGAAGTAGGAAATTTCTGATTCATTCATTCACCTCACACAAACATAGTATTTGAAGTGATAATATGTGTGAACATTCTTGGCTTTCTCTCTATACTGGCATCAGACAAAACTAGAAGTGTATATACACACACTTGTTAGACTGGAAATCTAATATGCACAACATATGCATCTACCCCATTAGAGATGTGTGTACCTTTAAAAAAAAAAAAATGTTGGTATCTATTATAACATCTTGCTCAAGGCTTAAATGTTGAAATTGTTATTAAGACATATTACCTTTGTTACTTAATGCCTCAAGTAAGTGTACAGGAAGTGAACCTTCCATATTTCTTTCTGTGAAAAGACTACATTTTTAGCAAACAATCTGTGGAATTTAGAAGACAAATCTTTAGTCCATTCTTGGAAATGTGTTGAGTTTTAGATGACTAATGGGATAAGTAATGTTCTTCAAACAGGGACAGATCACACATGCATGTCTGTCCCACTTATTTCACAACTACTGTATGTAGCAAATAATAAAAAGAAAAAAAGTATTGCTCAAAAGAGTAACAAGTAACTATGGCTTGCGGAAAGTAGAGCACACCAAATTGCAACACTGTATTGTAGAAGAGATTATATTGACTTCAAGACTTTAGTTTGAGGCATTAAGATGCACTTTACAATTCACAGCCCGACTTCAATACAACCTCAATTGTTATTCAAATTAACTTTTAAACTGTATATTTAAGCATCTGTAAGGATGCTTTTCCAAACCCTGCACTTAGTTTGAGTGTATACTGCACCATTTTATATAGAGCTTTAAATATACCTATAGATTAATTTATAGTAACCTGTTTGTCATTGTTATTCATTTAATTGTCACAGCTGTTTGTCTTTAATTCTATCATTTGCCCTATATTTAAGTTGTTCTAGGTCATTCTTCAATTGTTGTTCATTTTTAATCAGCTTTCATTATCTTCATCTTCTGACCTTCTGGGACACCGTGTCATTAATCTGTGACCATATAGCAGTTAGCTTCCATGCTACCTTAATATTAGCATGTGTTTTTGATGATCTGATATTTGCCTCAAAATTCACTAAAGCATACCTGTGTGCTATTGTACAATTTAGTTTTTCAAAGTGACAGTTTAACAATATACAAGTTATGATGGGATTTAATGTGACATTTTCTCTAAAAGACAGAAATATCAGATAATTTTGACTGGCTAGAAATAAACTTGAATGACCAGATATGGTCGATATTTATGTGTGTTCTGTTTTATGGTTTATTTTGTACCTTTTTCAACCCGATTTCACGGCAATTAGTAAATTTTCCACAAGGTTGCTTACTCGTACGAATTCGTACGACCACACTCGTACAAATTCATACAATTGTTGCCAAATCGTACATATTTTACAATTTGCACAATTTGTATGAATTTGTACGAATGACCTACACGTAACCCCACCCCTAAACCTAACCTTCACTGGGGTCGTATAAAATCGTACAAGTGAGGTCGTACAAATTCGTACGAATAAGCCACCTCATAAAATACGTACGAATTGGTCGTGAGATAGCGTTGACCTTTTTATATGATATCTTTTGCATCCCGATTATTATTATATATATATTTATATTAAAAATAACATTTGTTTGTTTAATGGTAAAATGTTGTTCTAAACAAAGCAGAATTACTTATCAATATCACTACTCACATAATCCACACACCAGTCGTCCTGGTTAGTTTTTATGCCTAGTTATTGTATTAAATAATTTTCATTTTTTTTTTTATATATTTTTTGACAACTCCTATATTACTGAACAAATGGAATACAACTAGAGGTTTGAATGCTTTACACACCTTTGATGAAGAACTGTTCTTGATTGGTGAAGCTGGAATACATCCTTCTTGATTCTGCAGTTAGGAAATAATTTTTGTTTTGTTCAAGGAATTTTATTTGTATTTTGCCACAATCTCAAAGATTAGCCTCAAAAAGACTTTTCTTTCTCATCTTCTCTGTGTTAAAGATGTGTGTACTCCAGAAGTTTGAGAGACTGTGTAGATGTGGAGGAAACACAGAGCATAGTTGTGATGGGAGGAGCAGAATCCACATGACTACAGCTAATGTAAACTATTACAGGTATTACAAGGCATTGCCACTTATACGAAAGAACATTCTTGTTTTGAAAATATTCATATATTGTAAGGGCATTGTGTGATCTGCTGTTGGTGTTGTTTTTAAAAATATCCAAATAAGAACAGGTCTGGCTGAAATACCAAGAAGAATATGAAAGACTGCTGGCCTTTATTTTAAGAAAAAAGTTTTAAATACATTTGTGTTGTAGGCCTACAGGAAAAGATCAAACCAGAAACTCAATAGGAGAAAACTCATATGCCCTTGAAACGATGGCTCAAAATAACTAAAAAAGGGAGACATAAATGCAGTTTAGTAACCAAACTGCCTTAATTATTGCATATAAAATTATGACATGTAAATTGACTTGTACTTTTTGAGTAAGGGAAGTTTCTTTTAAGGCTATTTTTTGTTAATGAAGAAGAGAGACAGATAGAGAGAGAAGTGTGCCAGGTTCAGTTTCTGTGGTAAAGGAAACAACACATTATAAAGTCGGCACAGCTTTATGTCCATTGCTTTTTAATCATCAGATTTTTGTTTCACATCATAATCTCCATTGGCAAGTCTCCCTTATTTAACTCTTTCATAACTCATTAGGAGAGCGTTTGAATATTAGAGAAACAGAAAGGGGCCACAGTCTTTTCTGGCTTGTCTTTTAGTCTTGGCATTTTCTTCATACATTTTATTTGGGTTAGACTGAATGATACTGTTACTGGGAAGGTCAATCTACAGTACCACTTGTTGGTTTGATATTTTTAAATTTGTCTCAAGTGTCACTTTTAATCTAAGAGAGTCGTTTCAGGTTTTTATCCAGTAGAGGGAACCACACAGCAGAAACAAAGGCCCAAAGAGACTTACTATATTAGTGCAGTTATTACCATAAATAACCTTTTGTTTCAGTTTTCAGTATAAATATCACTATATTTTGTTATTAATGCTTAAGAACATTTTGATATGCTAATGACTTCTATTTTCTGAAACAAGACTTAATATCTTAAATAATTTTTCTTCTCATTTGATTTGGGGATGTTTAGACACTTTTACTGAAAAACATGGCAGAACATGATATATGTTGGTACTTTCACTGAATAATATTTACTTAAAAGTGAATATAAGCAGAACATGTTTCCTGGATAAACATCCTAGTGTCGGTCCTCTGGTCTAATAACCTGCTCTTTGGTTTGAGGGTTGTGTGTGTGTGTTTGTGGGTGTGGATTGTTTGACAGCTCACCACTTGCACGTGTCTGTATTATTTGTCCCCCCCCCCCCCCTTGTTCTCTGCTTGTTAACCTATATTGTTTGCCACCTGGCCCTTGTTACCTCTAATTTCCTCCCTTTATAGTTCCCTGTGTTGCTCTGTCTTTGGTCAGACTGTTATGATTCATCCCAATAGCTCTGATCATCTTGGTGGTCAGTGTCCTCACCATGTCTTGTCTCGTCACCAGGCTCGTAGCTGTATTGTTTTCTGCTCCCTCTCCATAAGCTCAGTTACCAAGAATATCCCTCTGGTTCTAATCCCATCCTGGGTCTCTGCTGTCGATTTTGTAGATGCTCTGATTAGCGACCTGCCTTGCCGGCTTCACCTCCTCTGCCGTTTTTATGGCTGATGTCAGCCACTGCTACTCTTTCGATCCGGAGACAGCAGACTCTTCATCCACATGAGCCGGCTGGGGAATGGCCGATTGCATGCTCTGATTTTTTCTGCTTGAATAAAGCTTTGTTTAACTCGCATCTGAATCCAGCCTGCTTTTCTTGACACCTAGTTGGTCTTGGATCAGCATCCCTCTCAATCAGATTTCAAGGTGCGGTTTCATAATGGGATAATGTTAAGGTTAGGATTGGGTTAGAGTTAACCCCTATTAGAGAAAAAAAAGATTGTGCAGAAATAAATGCATACTGACTGTCCATGTCTGCTCAGTGATGGTAAATAAAATATATCACACTGCTCAGTAGTGATTTCCATTATCTCTGAACACCATAACCAATCAGTATTTTTTTTCCTGTTTTATGAAGTCATATAAAATGCTAACATAGTTTTGCTATTGGAACAAACTTCAAGGTAACCTTTGTTCCCTGAAGGAGGGAATGGAGACGTTACATCAGAACCCGAGAGCCCAATCACCTTCAAGTGGTAACAAAACAAGCCAATGGTACAGAGTGGTTGGTGGGATTTGCATCGCGAGCTCCACCCCACTCTGTGGGTATATAAGGAGCAGCGCAAGTAACTCACATTAAAGTATTTACTAAGGAGCCGAGCCCTGTGACCTGGCCGTTCAGCAGACAAGCGATGTGGCAAAGGGATGTAACATCTCTGTTCCCTCTGTTCTCTTCTTCAGGGAACGAGGGTTACATACGTGACTTAGACATTCCCTTTCAGTTGGTCACGTTTTACGCTATGTCAGAAACAGACTGACGAATGGGGTCCCTTACAAAATGCCACATGGCTGTCTCCCAGTGACCCATGTCGTGAGGCCGGCACGAGTGAGGGCCTATACCTGACACAGAATGCACTGGGTAGTATATTCAAGCTGGACGTATGCTAGTAGGCTGCCTGCTCATAGGAGGACTTAGAAAGGCAGGTATCAACTGAAAGCTGGTGAAACACATGAACTCTGTGGTACTCAGGGCACAGGGTGGAAGTTTCAACGACAGAGCTGGCAAGGTGCTTGCCAAGGTAAAGACACACTCTACCAAGAGACTTACTGTGGTAATACACATGTGGGATTGCCCAGAAAGGGGGAATCACAATACATGGAGGCACTTAGTCCCACGCAGTTCTGACCGATAGGGCATGCATGCAAGTGCTGGACATCAACAGTGCTGGAAGAACCTAGGGTTCTGAACTGAGGAACTCACCTGAAGGGATAGCCTATACATCCAATCCGTGGAGTGGAATGGCACAGCAAGCGGATTGACACAGAGCAGATACTTACTGACTGAAGGACACGGACTCTACACAGAGATTATAAAATCTTGCAAATATGTTAGGTGTTGGCCAGCCCGCAGCTCTACAGATGTCTGTTAGCAAGGTGGCATGCTCCAGTGCCCAGGAGGAGGCTAGACTCCTAGTTGAGTGAGCTCTCAACCCTAGGGGGCATGGCAAGTATTGAGCCTAATAAGCAAGGACTATAGCATCCACTATCCAGTGAAATAACCTCTGCTTGGAGACAGCCTTTCCCTTCTGCTGGCCTCCCGTAACAAAGAGCTGGTCTGAGGTCCTAAGGCACTGAGTTCCGTCTACATAAGTGTGGAGCATACGTACTGGACAGAGCAGCACCAGGGCTGGGTCTGCCTCCTCCAGGGGCAGCGCATGCAAGTTCCCCACCTGATCTCTAAAGGGAGTGGTGGGAACTTTGGGCAAGTATCCAGGCTGGCATCTCAAGATAACGTGAGAGTTGGCAGGCACACTTCTTCAACTGAAAATGTCTGCAGGTCCCTGACCACCTTAACTTAAGCCTAAACGATCAGCAGTACAGTTTTCAATGATAAAAACTTTAGCTCTACTTAGAGCAAGGGTTTAAAGGTTGTCCTCTGAAGTCCTGATAGAACCACTGCAAGGTCCCAAGAGGGAACTTGATGAGGGCGAGGTGGATAGACCCTCCTGGCCCCTCTCAGGAACCTGATAACCAGATCATGCTTCCCAAGAGACTTACCATCAACAGGGTCATGGTGAGCCGAAATGGTGGCCACATAGACCTTCAGGGTGGAATGAGACAGTCTTCTTTCCAACCCTTCCTGAAGAAAGGAAAACAATGACCCAATCGGGCATTTCCAGGGGTCTTCACTATGTGAAGAACACCAAGTGACGAAGAGGCTCCACTTCAAAGCATAGGCGTGTCTGGCAGACAAGGCTCTAGCCAAAGTGATGGCAGCTACCACCTGAGGTGGAAAGGTACCTAAACCTTCCATGACCCATCCAGAACCCTCACATGTGGGTTCCAAAGATAGGGACACGGGTGCCAGAGGGTGCCGGGACACGGGTGAAAAAGGGTATTTTCTCAGTGGAATTTTCCAGGGAGGAGCTGTCGAGAGGAGTACCAGTTCGGGGAAACAGGTCAGGCCGGGACAAAAAGGTGCACTCATTAGGACCTGCTCCTAGTCCTGCCTGATCTTACACAACGTCTGTGCAAGAAGGCTCATTGGGGGAAACACATACTTGCACAGACCCAGCATCCAGCTGTGCACCAGACCATCCGTGCCAAGGATGCCTTCAGTCAGGGAGTAAAACAACTGGCAGTGGAAATTTTCTGGAGAAGCAAACAGGTCTATATGAGCATCTCCAAAGCATTCCCAAATTTCTGACGTGAAAGCTCGTTGGTTGCACGATTGAGCCTGAACGGGATTTGACTTGAATCTGAACCATCAGATGCTTCTGACTCCACAAGAGGAGATGGTGAGCGAGTTGCAACATGCCACAGGAGTGTAGACCACCCTGATGGTTGATGTACAACTATGGTTGCAGTGTTGTCCATACTGACCAGAATGTGCTTGTCTATCAGCAGGGCCCTGAAGCGGTGCAGAGCAAGCTGAACTGATAGCAACTCAAGGCAATTCACATGCCACTGAATTCAGGGTCCCTTCCAGGAACCTGATGCAGCATGCCCGTTGCACACGGCACCCCAGGCTTCTGTTGACACCACAACATGTCTGGACACTGGTTCTAGGGGAATGTCAGCATTTAGAAACGAGAGGTCCAACCATGGGGTGAGTGTTTAGAGGCAGGCCGGAGTCACAGTCACTTGGAGTGTGCCCTGCTGCCACTTGGTCATGAAGCCAGTGCTGAAGCAGTCTCATATGGAGCAACCTAAGCAGTATGACTGCCGCTGCAGATGCTATATGCCCCAGGATTCTCTGAAACAGTTTCGGTGGAACCTCTCTCTTGTCCTCGAATTGACTCAGGCAATTCAGTAGTGTCTGGGTTCAAGGCTCAGTTCAAGCAGCAGCAGTGAAGAGGTAGCAGTGGGCTGCCGGGGCAGGATGTGTTTGATGGCCTCAGACTTCTTCTGGGTAGCAGAGAACTGCTGGGCAAAATTCTCAACTCAGTCCAATTAGACTCCCTCATGTCTGCCAGGTTTAGACATAGGTGGCACTCTTGGACCACCAAAGTGGACATCACCTGACCCAAGGAGTGTGCAGTAACATTCGTCACCTGGAGAGTAAGGTTGGTAACCTCGCGCCTCCTGCAAAACCCCTGTGCAGCTCTTTGAGCACCATGGCCTGGTAGATCTGAAGGGGGATAATGACATGCAGGGCAGAAGCGGCCTGACCCGCAGCTCTGTAAGCCTTTGCCACAAGCGTGGATGAGGACTTAAAGGCCTTGGGACCACCACAGCATGAGAGGTACTCTGAGGACACAATTGCATCACAATGGAACACTCCACTGGGGGAATCCCAGCATACCCCTCGGCCACTCCACCATTGAGGGCAGTGAAGGCAGAGGAAGCACCAGAACGGCACTCCAGAGGGAGGCAATGCAGCCGAATTCTCATCTCCCAAGGACTCAAGCCCGCCTTGTGATACGGCGATCGACATTACATTTTCCTCCCGAGCAATGAATGAGATGTCAGGAAACTGAGAGGGTCCAGCAAACTCACCTGTAAACTCTACCGGATGCAGCGTTTGTGAGGGGGTTGTGGCCCGGGGAGGTTGGCTCATCGGGAAAGCCCACGTGGTAACCCTCAGATCACCCTGGCCACCAGCCGGAGTAGCCCTCTTACGAGAAGAGGAGCTAGAATGGGGTCTGGCAGAGTCGACTATATACCTTTTAAGCTAATCAATTCTTAATGCCGAGTTGGTCATGTCCCCGTAATGAGAACACAAGCCATTCAAGAACACAGTCTCAGCATGCTGAAAGCAATGCGGGAGTTGAAGTCAGGAAGCTCAGTTGAATCGCTGAATCGCGCCATCACACCAACACCAGCTGACTCACTTGAAAGCAGCAAGCAATTGTCACGGTGTCTGGTCTGTGTTTCCCCGGGTGTCCACTAGTGGTCTCACTTCCCCATACGCACCTCACCACAGACACTTCATTTCCCACAAAGCCTTGTCCCTTCATCACAGTAATTGCACACCTGTTAATTGCACTCAAGTGCCTTCACTTTCATCGTCATTATCCTGTCTATTTAAATCAGTCTGTTTTCTGTCTGTGTCATGGAGTCCTTATTTTCCGTCACCTGGTTTCCTCGTGTTTCCTCTAGTTTCGAGTGTCTAATTTCCTGTTTGTTTGTTTCTTGACTGATTTTTGTTTATGACCCCCTGCCTGTTTTGATTCTGATTTTTGGATTACCCAATAAACACACACTGCTCTTGGATCTCTCGTCTCCTGTGTCCCGATCGTTACAGCAATGTGCTCAGCTCCAAAGCCAAAGCTTGAATGCAAGTTGCCTGTGCTTCTCGTTATACCCCCACACAGTGGGGCGGAGCTCACGATGCAAATCCTGCAGACCAAGGGGGCAATGTGTACCACTGGCTAATTTTGTTACCACTCGAAGGTGATTGGGCTCTCGGGCAAAACCCCATTCATCAGTCCCTTCTGACTGAACTGAAAGGGAACAGAATTGTATTTGTGTTGAATTGTAGTTTCCATTCAAGCTGGATGACAGATTTCTGTTGGGTGGCCGAGTGAAGGGACTGTTGATTTCTGCCCTTTTTCCCTGAACTCCATGACAAGTTATCTCGATCATAAAGTAAACCATGTTCCTCTAACATTATTGTACCCACAACCTTTTTTATAAAAAAGATTTAGCCGACTATCATGTGTGCAAAGGCACAGTGGTATGCAATGATGCCCCATATGGAAGAGATGCTTGCTGGATATTTCTCACCTGTGAGATAAACATCACTGAAAAAAGCCAGCGTTAAGTGTTCCAGGCAGTGGGTCAGTTTCCTGCTGCCTTGCACACCAAGGTGTATTTGCAGGCCTAACAGGCTGATCTACTGAAAGTCCTGAGCATTGGTGGGAGCATTAGTGAAGAAGCATTTTTAAAACTACACTGAGCAATGGATATTGTCTCTCCGTGCAACCAAGCAAATGGCCCATGCCATCGGCCATTCTGTGGCTGCTATGGTTGCCTCTGAGAGACAGGATGCCTCTGAGAGAGAGGATAGGAACAAGGTGCTCCTCCTTGATGATCCCGTGTCACATTCCGGCCTTTTTGGTGACTCCATAAATACAGTCAGTAGGTATTTTACATACGCCTCTCCTTGGACAACCAGAGTGTGGTTCTCAGATATATCCATCCTCAAGCTGTTACTCTCAAAGTCTTTGTGGCCACCATTTTGGCTTGCCACTCTGTTATTGACAGGATCTCTGTGGTAGTGATGGGTCATTCCTGAATGATTTGTTAATTTTAAAACACATCTTTAATGTGACTCAGGACGAATGAGTCGTCCAGGGGGTGATTCGATCAGTTTCAAATGCGCAACATCCTAGGGGTTCTGTACTGAAATTAGTTCACCTGTTTTGAGTTCACCTGTTTCGAAATTAGTTCACCTGTTTCATCACGTGACAGCCCCATAAGCATAACCTATGCAGTCGGAAAGAGACTTAATAATAATAACCAACTCTTTTTTTTTTTTACCTTTGTTACCACATTCAGTGTATAGAAAGGAACCATCATGGCAGAAATTCACACATTTATAAACTCTAAGAAATAAAAAGCTACAATTTGACCCCAGAAACACATCACATAACTTTAAGAGTAAATGATAATAGTATTAATATTAATGATTATAACTATGCACTCATTTGTAAGGAAATTCATTTCTCTATCCAATGTTGTCATATCATGTAACAAAAGAACAAATTAATCGAAAGATGATATAATCAATTCTGTTTTCGGCTCAGACTGCATAGGTTAAAGCTTATGGGGCTGTTATGTGATGAATGAACGCCCCAAACTTAAAGACTTGTCAGATATGAGGTGAGGTGAACTGATCATAGGCTAAAGCTCCAGTTAAATAATCAATTTATCTTTTCTGTTTCTTATAGCATTATTTTTTTATTGTTTGTAGTGTGATCAACGTTTGAGTAGTCATGTCTGAGACCACTTCAGTGTTTGTGTGCACACACTTCACAACCTTAAGGAGTCCTGACACTTCCAGTGCAGTGACATTGATAATGTCATTCCCATTAGCATTAATGAAACACAAGTTCGAGTGTAGCCTATTAAACCAAGAATGTTCTCATAAGCATTAATGAAATGTAACATATCGTTCCCTGTTTTTTCAAGGAACAGGTTACAGTCCTGTAACCCGAGATGAATCCTAGAAATGTGGAAAGGTGTTTCATCAATTAGCTATAGGCAATCTTACGTGTGATAGAGTACATGTAATATCAGACCCTAAATGTAAAACGAACAGGCATTAATGGTATGGTATTTTTTTTCTAGCTATCTCTACAATGTTTATTCTGACAGACTGATATTTTCAATCTGATAAATCAGGAGGATTGTTATCAGACCAGAAAGTGGGCTGAATAATGTGTACACACTGTCATGTCAAAGGTTTTGTTTACCGTCAATGCACATGACAAGAATGCAGAAATTCCACTTATATCCTCATTCATGCATAGGAGAAAAATATTTTTAAAAAGGTGAAAAAACAGTCAGGATGTGACCGAGTCAAATAGTATGATGTGATTTATTCCAGGTGTGTCTCATTTGGTTCTTAAGCCCTGTGTTCCCACATGGAAAAAACCTATATAAACATATGTTTCAATATAGGTTTTGATATAGGTTTTTAATATATGTGACATATATAAAATTGGCCATTTTCCTATATTATATGTACATATATGCACGCATATATTTACACATATATATGTGCATGCATACACATATATAGGTACATATATTAAATTAAAATTAAAATCCATAGCTGCTAGGCAACATAAATAAAAGTCCAAAATGTAGAAATGTACATTATTTATTTACTCAAGATCAATCAAATAGTACAAAACAAAAAATATAGTACAAGAACAAAAATAAGACAAAAAAACCTGCTAGGCAACATAAATAAAAGTTAAAAATATGGAAATGTACATTATGTATTTACAAGAACAATCAAATAGTACAAGAACCAAAATAAGACAAAAAAACTGAACAGAATTTTATATTTCTTTATTATTCTTTGAAGGTCTGTCATGACGCGCCTCATCATCCTCCTCCTCCTCTTCCTCTACCTTCCTGCACTATCCAATGACGTTTAATATGGTGTCCGATATTTTTATTTGTTCCTCTTTTTTTTTTTTGGCGCACACATTTTTTAGCGGATAGGCATTTTCGTCCACACGGATCTGGCGTTTTGGAAGAGTAAAACTGATGTTTTGAAACCGGGTCCCAGAGTGGATATATTTGAAAACGCCGCCTTAGCGTTTCAAATCCGTACACGACGGCGAATCCGTACATTTTCTGAAAATATGGCGTCATCAGCACACATGGTATTGTATGTTTTGTTTTTATATATAGTATTGTTGTATTGTGTTTTTGTATTAAGTTAACTGATGTTGCTCTGATGACTTTCTTTATCATAATGCTTCTTAAATGCATAGATTCTGTTCGCTATTTTTGTTTGCTACTTTATCTAATGTTTTTCATTTACTATTAATGAGTGGCGCTTGATGTGGCAACACTCAGCACCAGAATGTTTTTCATATATATATATATATATATATATATATATATATAGGCATATATAGCCATTGTTTTTATAATATTCTAGTGCCAAGATGCCCTTTTATGGGCAATCAAACCCCTTACTGGGCCTTTGTTTTTGTTTTGTTTTTACGGTTTTACAGTTTTACAAATTGAAATTCTTGCAAGCTTAGGCTATGTCCACATGAAGCCAGAGCTTTCCTTATCCAATCTTTTTTTTTTCTCGTCTCAAGAAATTGTGCATTCACACAAAACCAAGGAAACCAACACAAAAACGATGTATCATACATGCCAGACCAGTATGTAGTGCTGTAATTCTACAACAGGGATAAACTAAAAATGGAGAAGAAGACTTGGACTATGCACAAACTTGACCATTGAACTATACATTTTTTTTAAATCTGTGTTAATGTTAGTTAATAAAAAGACAGTAGTTTATTATTGTTTTTGTTGTTGTTACATGATGTAACCGTGTCTGACTAGGGGCGAGATGTGGGCTGAGGAAGTCATCGTTTCAGAAAATATACATATTCACTGTCGACACGAAAATACAAAGATGGAATTTTCAAATTTATCCACTCTGGGACCCGTTTTAAAAAATATATTGGTTTCTTTCTTCCAAAACGCCAGATCCATGTGGACGAAATGCCTATACGATACAAAATGTATGCGTATATAGCTAAACAGCTACAGCGTCTGCGTGTGGACAGGGCCTTAGTTTAGTTGACCATTGCAGGGAGATACTACAGTTTCTTCTGCTGCCCTCAAGAGGCTTCAAGTGATAGTCATTCACCTTTAAACCCAATGAATAAGGATAATACTGGGATAGATTACCTGCATACAACAAAACAGAAAAAGTAACCATAAAGATACAACGTTAATTAAGAGTACAAAATATAGCTACTGAAGCCAAAATAAGTTCCGTTATGTAATTTCCTTTGTGGTAATTTTTTTATCATAATTTTAGAGTTAGTATTTTTTACTTTTTTTATAATAATTATGCTTTACGAAAGCATGATCTTTTTATTATTCTTATTAAAAAAAAACGGATATCTGAAAAATATGTCTTATTAACAAGTAATTTATATGGTGCTGTTTTGAGGCTATTTACTGCAATGTCACCTACATAAACATTGTTTTTGAGATCCTAAATGCACAGCAATTCTATGCGAACTAAACATATTTCTTAAAAGCCAAGCCATGATTTGTGTTTCACAGTTGCTTTTCCTTTGTGCTTGAAAATTCTTTAAAATTGACATAAAATATTACATCCTTGTGATAAAGGCAACAGATTGATCTGCAATTTATATACATCAGCATTCAGACTGGAGCATCACTGGTGAACTTCAGATATTGGATCAATCACTTGCAGTATTTAGATTTTAAAAGCCATCAAATTTAAATGAAAACTTTGAGATGAGACAGAGCAGATGAGTAATGTTCCACAGTTTAGCTCGTAGGGTCGAAGAATGCCAGCACCCGAGTGAGGGTATGAGAAGTCGAAGCAGATGAGTCAAAACAGATGAGTAACGTTCCACATTATAGCTCGTTTGACAGCCGAGACCGAAGGCATGACAACTGAAAGCTTCTAGGAGCTCTGCGTTCATGAGAACAGGAGGCAGAGAAAACAGCTAAAGACACTGGAGCCTGACGACACGGCACGGTGAGTACATAGACCAGCTAATAGATCAGAGCTATTGGTACGAGTAACAACAGTCTGTCAACAGACAGACAAACACAGGGAATTATAAAGGGAAGAAATTAGAAGAACATGGAGATCAGGTGGCAATCAATTAAGGTTAACAACGGAGAAACAAGGAGGGCGGGGGATCTCAAATCAAACAGACAGACGCGGTGAGCTGTCAAACCATCCAAACACACACACACACATTCACAACCCCAACAGGCAGGTGATTAGCCCAAGACCCAACACTACTGTGATCTGCAGACACACTCAAATCACACAAACTTTACTGTAAACACACAGTCTGGTGAGATGTGGGAAGAAGCCCCCTTTAAGAAAAATGTCCTTATACTGACATTTACATATGAGTTTAGCATGTAGAGGATGGTTATGCACCACAAAACATGCTAATGGAAATAAAATGGAAACAATTAATATTTTAGTTGAAATGGCACAAAAATGCCAATGATGAAATTGTGTCCCACCATTTACTTGGGGCAAGAAGTCCCCAGGGGCATATGACCTTTACAGAACATTTTAACTAAATAATTTGTCCCAACAATTTTTTTTTTTTTTTTATATGAAAAGCAAATATTCAACACATTCTAAACCTGAAAATAACACAACATCACAATATACTGTATACTCGACCACCCTAATACATTTCTCTAAGACTATTTAATCCTGAAGTGGGGTAAGCTAAAGTCAATGCCTCCAGTTCACTCTCACTCCTTTTTTTTAACACTTTATCTTTAACATTTTCAAGCAACCTCATATTTTGAAGGAAGATGTTGCCTTGGGCCTTTTGCCCTATTTTGAGGAGGCCATCTTTAACTTTACACTTAAAAAAAAAGCTAAATAAAATACAAATATCCAGAGGGACTTCTTTCCCAGTTTTAACCTACATGTGGTATGAAAATAACTTTTAAAAGTAGTTTTTGTTTTAATCGTTAATCAGCACAGCAAATAATGAAGCAGCAGCTGCAGAAACAGAGAAAGTTCCTTAAACTTCCTAATTTTGAATAGCATGCTTCAAGCAACGATACTGTCAATACAAAATGCTAATTGTTCTTAGTCATTTTATTCAGAATTCATCAAACTTACCTGTTGATGGTTTTGGCCCAGTATTATATATATATATATATATGTATATATATATATATATATTTGACTATACTGCACATAAATATAAAAAACAAAATTAGAATGAAATACTATACTTTTAATTCTTCTGGCTCAATGTGCCATGCATCGACCTACAGATTTAGTACGTAAGTGTACTTAACGCTGCGTTCCAGGCAGGTTTTTGAGCCCGTAAGTCATGACTTTAAACCGCGACTCACGACTTTGTAGAGTTCCAGACAAGTCATGCCAAACTTCCTGAGTGCAAGGAATTGCAGCTAAATTATTAATTTTATTGCAACGTTATATTGTCCTAAAATAGTTTTTCAATGTCAATTGAGTGGTGAAAATCATTTTGAAGTCATTGCTTTTTCTGATTGTATTAAGTGCCGTTATGCTTCCAAAACCCAGAAAATATGGAACACTAGATGTCACTGAGAGTGCGGCCTAATGCAGGGGCTACATCCTCGGCCCAGCTTGATCCTGTCAGACTGCCGCCTCATGATGGAGATGTCGTTGACACCACTAGCAGTGTCACTGCATTGAGTATGGCTTCTGCGGACTTTAAAGCCGAACTTCTTGTTGCTCTCTGAGAAATGATGGTACGCATTTCAAGTCTGAATTACAGAGGGCTTTGACTTATCTCAAATAAAGTCAGAATTGCAAAGTGTGAAAACGGAGCTGACGGCTAACCTAGCCACTATAAGATATGACGTGGGTGAGCTAATGGGGACTGTGATTGAGATGGAGGAATCACTGTCAACTTGCACAGACGACGTGGCGTACCTCAAGAGTAAAGTGGAGAGCCTCTCTTATAAAGTTCTGGCTCTTAAAAATAAATGTGAAGATCTAGAAGGTAGATCTTGCCACAATAACATCCGTATAATCGGGTTATCTGAGCAATGTGGCACGGATATTGTGGCATCTACCTCCACTCTGCTTAAGGAGGAGCTTATCTTGGATAAAGCACATCTTATTGATCGTGCTCATCGATCCTTAAACCTCAAGCCCAGACCCGGAGAGCGGCCACGTCCTATAATAGCACGTTTACATTATTACGCAGATTGTGTCGACATGTCATGGTTGATAAACCATGGTCTCGGGGCTTTGCACTATGTGGGTGGAGTGAGTGTGTGTCTTCTGTCAGCACTGATTGTTTCTTGTGGGTGTCTCCGCTAATTGTTCATGATCACCAACTGCTACTCATTACCCTTTCCCTACATATTGCCCTGTCTTTCGTCTTGTGTTTGTCAGAGCATTGTTGGTCATTCCAAGGGTTACTTCATGTTCTCTCTTTCCTGTTTATGTTCTTCTCGTCGTTGGATTGTCCTGTCTTCGGAACTCCGTCCACTCCTCTTCATCCCCGGATCTCACCACTCACCTTCACGGCTCTTCCCCTACAGTTCCTGTGTCACGCTCTCCTGCTGCCAACTCACCATCACACCTTGGATCACCCGTGAGCTTTGTCTCTTCCTGGAATACTCCCAGACCTTCAAGATTC
The DNA here is from genome assembly GCF_003368295.1 of Carassius auratus. NCBI lineage: Eukaryota > Metazoa > Chordata > Actinopteri > Cypriniformes > Cyprinidae > Carassius > Carassius auratus. The sequence goes on from NC_039289.1 coordinate 9,832,825, forward strand.
ACCTTACCTCCTGTCTTCGTGTTCATTGTTTGTTTTGTTATTTAATAAATATTATAACTTGCACTTGCTTCCTCACCTCCTAGATCTCATTACAGAATGCTCTGACCCAACATGGAAGCAGCGAGTACCACTTCTCTCACAGACTTTATTCATCACAATTTCACCGGTATGGATCAGCAGCAGGAGAGTATAGTCAACACCGTACGGGCGGTCTAAGCGCTTGTGAGACAGGTGTCTGAGCTTACCTAGCAGATCCATCAGCTGACCTCTCCCGCTGTGCCCCCCACACCGCCCATTCCCCGGGACATCCCCGAAGCCCACTACGAACCCGAACCTCGTCTTCTGGTGCCTGAGAGTTACTCTGGTGAGCCAGATTTCTGCAGAACATTCCTAACCAAGTGTTCCATGCACTTTTCCCTACATGCTTGCACCTTCAAGACGGAGGAGTCCAAGGTAGCATTCACCCATACACTACTCTCTGGTAGGGCCGCTTTGTGGGGAACGGCGGTCTGGGAGAACCACCACCCATGCTGTGCCTCGTTCCATTCCCTCTCAGAAGAGATGAAGAGAGTGTTTGACAGGGCCGCAGCCGGCAAGGAAGCAGCCCGTCAGCTCGTGTACCTCAGGCAAGAAGATCTATCCGTGGCTGATTATTCCATCAAGTTTCGCACCTTGGCCGCCGTGTGCAAGTAGAACGAGAAGGCGAAGTGGGATAGATTCCTGCATGGGCTGGTCGACTGTGTCCACAAGGAGATCTACCTCCTCGAGTTGCCAACCAGTCTCTATGGGCTCATCGACTTGGTGCTTTGCGTGAACGCTCAGATTAACCGCCTGGGGGCGCAGACCAGTCACACACGCCTTCTCAGCATCCTGGAGAGTGGTATCTCGAGTCGAGAGAACATGGTCGTTCCCGTCATTGATAACGAACCCATGCAGGTGGGTACGCCTCGACTGTCCCCGGGAGGAGAGAGATAGGCGGAGGTCCCGAGGACTGTGTCTCTACTGCGGTGGCTCCATAGGTCTCGGGTTTTGCACTATGTGGGTGGAGTGAGTGTGTGTCTTGCGTCATCACTGATTGTTTCTTGTGGGTGTCTCCGCTAATTGTTCTTGATCACCAGCTGCTACTCATTACCCTTTCCCTACATATTGCCCTGTCTTTCGTCTTGTGTTTGTCAGAGCGTTGTTTGTCATTCTTAGTGATACTTCATGTTTCTCTCGTTCCTGTTTATGTTCTTCTTGTTGTTTGATTGTCCTGTCTTCGGAACCCCGTCCACTCTTCTTCATCCCCGGATCTCACCACTCACCTTCACGGCTCTTCCCCCACAGTTCCTGTGTCACGCTCTCCTGCTGCCAACTCACCATCACACCTTGGATCACCCCGGATTGTCTCTTCCCGGAATACTCCCAGACCTTCAAGATTCACCTTATCTCCTGTCTTCATGTTCATTGTTTGTTTTGTTATTTAATAAATAGTGTAACTCGCACTTGCTTTCTCACCTCATTGATCTCATTACACGACATCCTTCAACGTGACAGGGCCCAGCAGCAGGTCAATAACAATCTCCATCTTTCCGGACCACAAAAGCCCGGACGCCGAAAGCACTCGCTGCCAGATGTCAGGTGGCAACTCAGGGACATTCCAATCATACGGTATGGTCTGATATATCCTGCTTTCCTCTGGATCACAATGAGTGGAGGGGTTACAAAGGATTTCACATCCCCTGGAGAGGCTGCTGTTTCAATCAAAACCCTTTAAGTGGTTAAAGCTGATTTTGAATGCCACCTGCCTACAAAGTGACTTTGAATGTTCATGTAACATCAAAGAAAGTTTGACTTTGAGACCTACAGTGGCACAGAGACCTACAGTGGCCCAAATATTTTATTATTTTGATAAGCAAATATCTTTCTCAGGTTCACACAAGTTGCATTGTTCTAGTTGAATGTACACCCTGTAATTTAAGCTAAACATTTTATTGTTGTTGTGCAGGAGCTCCTGTAGAATTTGGAGAAGTATGAAGATGACTGTTGGGTCTTATATACAGAGTTTAGTTGTTCTGCTAATGACTCCTAGTGGAGTCTGCACCGGTATCCTATAGTTTGGGGATGGGGTAATAGTAGGTGTGGGGGGAGGGGGTTGGGTTTATTAACTATTTTTGCCTTTTTTAATGTATTTTTTGTGTTGGCGGTCGAATTGTGGTTGCAGTTTCAGTTGTGATACAAACTAAACATTACAAGTATTAAAGCTTTAAATATGAGATTTGTTAGTTGGAATATCAAGGATTTGGGGACTGCTGTCAAACGTTCAAAGGTGTTTTCTCATTTAAAGCGTTTTAAAGCCTGATATTGTTTTTCTGCAGGAGACCCACATGCAAAATAATGACCAGGCATGATTGAGATGTCCCTGGGTTTTGGAGGTATTCCATTCCTTATAAATCGATGGAACGAATTAGTAAACCGTGCGCACAATTTATAAATCGAGTAAACGCAATAGTAAATTGAGTGCACGTTTTAGTACATTGAGGGAACGGATTAGTAAATCGTGCACACAATTTAGCCTTGTATTTTTTCCTGCATGTCATGTGTGGGGCTCTGTATACCTATATTGTTATCTAAAGATTTTTTCAAAAGCATTGATTCAGTTATATCTCTATCTATCATTTTCTGTGGAATGGTAAGACACCTGGAATCAGGCTAAAAGTATTACAGAATTGTAAATTTGATGGTGGCCTCTCTCTACCTCTCTCTACCAAATCTTCCACAAACTCCTCCTGAGCAGACATGGGACAGTCTTCTACAATTTAATTTTTCTCAAAGATCTTTAAAGGGGGGGTGAAATGCTCGTTTTCACTCAATATCCTGTTAATCTTGAGTACCTATAGAGTAGTACTGCATCCTTCAAACCTCCAAAAAGTCTTTAGTTTTATTATATTCATAAGAGAAAGATAGTCTGTACCGATTTTTCCCGGAAAAACACGACCGGCTGGAGGCGTGACATGTGGGCGGAGCTAAAGAATCACGAGCGCCAGTAGGCTTTTGCGTTGAGAGCGTTTGGAAGCTGTGACATTACATGAGGACAAAACCAACCAAAACAAACCATGGCTAACAGTCAGATTCAGCGTATATTTATGATCCAGAATCAGATCCAGAGGCTGAAATTTAACAAGAGCAGCATCAGCAACAACGTCTCTGTGTGGTATGTACATATTTGCTTAGCGGTTTTGGAAAATGACTAAGTTCCACTTTTTTTTTTTAAAGCTGTACGTGTGGAAAGTGCAGTTTGATGACAACGTCGCATGTTGTTTACTTGATGTGCTCACGCGCTTATAGCTAAGTTAACAATAGAGATATTTGAAGCAGTTTGATGACAACATCGCATGTTGTTTACTTGATGTGCTTACGCGCCGATAGCTAAGTTAACAACACAGAGATATTTGAAGCAGTTTTACTCACCGCATGCAGTTCCAACACACAATCGTGACCCTTTTTCGTTGGGACTGCATTATCCTTAAGAAATAAACGATGTGCAAATCCGTCAAACTGGGCCTTTTTTGTAAAACAAACATCTTCGAAATGCAGGGGAACAAACACAAACACTTGCACAACTCCGTTGATGCTCTGTAAAAATAAACTCCATCCACTGGTCCCTTAATGCTGTTTCTCTTTTGGTAATCTGTGCAGGGTTGTCTTGCCCTGGCAACCAAAAACAGGCAGATGCTCTGGTTCGCCCTGTAATCTTGCACATATGTTTTGCTTTTGCCCAACTCTAAGAAATACCTGGCAAACTTATTAGAAAATAACCAAAACAATCCAAGGTTTTTATTTAGCACAGTGGCTAAATTAACAAATTACCAGACGCCACCTGATTCAAATATTCCACCAACATTAAATAGTAATGACTTTATGAATTTATTCACTGATAAAATAGATAACATTAGAAATACAATAGCGAATGTAGATTCTACAGCATCTAACACTTCAGTTTCATCCATCGCACCCAAAGATAAACTGCAGTGCTTTACAACCATAGGACAGGAAGAGCTAAATAAACTTATCACTGTATCTAAACCAACAACATGTCTTTTAGATCCTCTACCCACTAAATTACTGAAAGAGTTGTTACCTGTAGCCGAAGAACCGCTCACTCAAGCTGGCGGTTATCAAGCCTCTTATTAAGAAACCAAAACTAGATCCTAATGTACTGGCAAATTATAGGCCTATTTCAAATCTTCCATTTATGTCAAAAATTTTAGAAAAAGTTGTGTCTGCTCAATTGAGCACCTTCCTGCATAAAAATTATCTGTATGAAGAATTTCAGTCAGGTTTCAGGCCCCAGCACAGCACAGAAACTGCACTTGTTAAAATTACAAATGACCTGTTCCTTGCGTCAGATCAAGGCTGCATCTCATTTCTAGTCTTACTTGATCTTAGTGCTGCATTTGACACCATAGATCATGACATACTCATAGATAGATTACAAAACTATACAGGTATTCAAGGGCAGGCTCTAAAATGGTTTAGATCCTACCTGTCCGATCGCTGCCATTTTGTTTACTTAAATGGGGTGTCATCTCATTTTTCATCAGTAAAATATGGAGTGCCACAAGGATCCGTCCTGGGTCCCCTTCTATTTTCAATATACATGTTGCCCCTTGGTAATATCATTAGAAAATACGGAATTAGCTTCCACTGTTATGCTGAAGATACTCAGCTATATATCTCAACGAGAACAGATGAAACTTCCCAAATATCTAAGCTAACAGAGTGTGTTAAAAATGGAAAAGATTGGATGACAAATAATTTTCTCCAAATAAATTCGGATAAGACGGAGATATTAATTATTGGACCAAAAAACAATACACAGAATCTTGTAGATTACAATTTGCAACTAGACGGATGTACTGTTACTTCCTCTACAGTCAAAAATCTGGGTGTCATATTAGACAGCAATTTGTCTTTTGAAAATCATATTTCCAATGTTACAAAAACTGCATTCTTCCATCTTAGAAACATTGCCAAGCTACGAAACATGTTATCTGTTTCTGATGCAGAAAAGCTAGTTCATGCATTCATGACCTCTAGACTGGACTATTGTATTGCACTTCTAGGTGGTTGTCCTGCTTCGTCAATAAACAAGCTACAGGTAGACCAAAATGCAGCAGCTAGAGTCCTTACCAGGTCAAGAAAATATGATCATATTACCCCAATTTTACAGTCTCTGCACTGGCTACCTATTAAGTTCTTTATCAGTTACAAATTATCATTACTTACCTGTAAGGCCCTAAATGGTTTAGCTCCTGCGTACCAAACTAAACTTCTACCACGCTACAACCCATCACGCACCCTAAGGTCACAAAACGCTGGACTTTTGGTAGTTCCTAGGATAGCAAAGTCCACTAAAGGAGGTAGAGCTTTTTCACATTTGGCTCCCAAACTCTGGAATAGCCTTCCTGATAATGTTCGGGGTTCAGACACACTCTCTCTGTTTAAATCTAGATTAAAAACGCATCTCTTTCGCCAAGCATACGAATAATGTATCTCTTAAATTGTGAGTGTAGTTGCATCTGATCAAATGTGCATTAATATTCATTAGCCTGGGTTAAACTAATTTTAGTTTGTTGGATCAGCAGCTATGCTAATGATGTCTCTATTTTGTTTCTATGTTTTGCCACGGGTAACTAGGATTTACACAAGCTCCAGTCTGGACCAAGAACACCTGAGAAGAGATGATGCTGACCCTCAGAGGACCTCAGATGATGCTAACCCTGAATCAACAAACAGAACGTCTTGGTTACATATGTAACCCTCGTTCCCTGAAGGAGGGAACGGAGACGTTACGAATGGGATCTCGCCCGAGAGCCCAGTCACCTTCGAGTGGTACAAAATGAGCCAATGGTACACAAAGTACCTTGGTCTGCGGAATTTGCATCGCGAGCTCTGCCCCGCAGAGCGGGTATATAAGGAGCAACGCGAGCAACTCGCATTCAAGTCTTCGCTGAGGAGCCGAGCCAGTGACCCGGCTGTTCAGCGGAACAGCGATGTGGCAAGGGGACGTAACGTCTCCGTTCCCTCCTTCAGGGAACGAGGGTTACATACGTAACCAAGACGTTCCCTTTCAGTCGGTCACGTTCGACGTTACGAATGGGGTCCCTTACAAAATGCCACATGGCTGTCTTCCAGCGACCCATGTGAGTGATAGCACCCTGTCGTGAGGCCAGCACGAGTGAGGGCCTATAGCTCACACAGAATACACTGGGTAGCATATTCCAGCTGGACATATGCTAGCAGGCTGCCTGCCCGTGGGAGGACGTACAGAAAGCAGGTATCTACCAAGGTGGTGATACGTAAGAACTCTGAGGTACCCAGCCCGCAGGGTGGAAGTTTCAACCACAGAGCTGGCAAGGGCTTGCCAAGGGAAAGACACATGCTGCGGAGAGACTTACTGTGGACATACACACGTGGGATTACCCAGAAGGGGAATCACGACACATGGAGGCACCTAGTCCCACACATGGCTGACCAAAGGGCATGTACGCAAGTGTTGGACATCAACAGTGATGGAGGAACCCAGGGTTCTGACTGAGGAACTCACCTGAGGGAAATAGTGCACGCATCCAGTCCGCGGAGTGGAATGGCGCAGCAAGCGGATTGACACCGAGCAGGTCCTTACTGGCCCGAAGGGGCGAGTACCCGGGAGGACACGGGCTCTACACGGAGATTATAAAATCTCGCGAATGTGTTAGGTGTCGCCCAGCCCGCAGCTCTACAGATGTCTGCTAGCGAGGCACCATGCGCCAGCGCCCAGGAGGAAGCTACGCTCCTAGTTGAGTGAGCTCTCACCCCTAGGGGGCATGGCAGGTCTCGAGCCTGATAAGCCAGGACAATAGCATCCACTATCCAGTGGGATAACCTCTGCTTGGAGACAGCCTTTCCCTTCTGCTGGCCTCCGTAACAGACAAAGAGCTGGTCTGAGGTCCTAAGGCACCGAGTTCTGTCCACGTAGGTGCGGAGCGCCACGTAGAGCTCATCGGCTGCACAATTGAGCCTGCCTGGAATGTGAATGGCACGAAGCGACCTCAGATGCTTGTGACTCCACAGGAGGAGATGGCGAGCGAGTTGCGACATGCGGCGGGAGCGTAGACCACCCTGATGGTTGATGTACGCTACGGTCGCAGTGTTGTCCGTACGGACCAGAACGTGCTTGTCCTTCAGCAGGGCCCTGAAGCGGTGCAGAGCAAGACGTACTGCTAGCAACTCAAGGTAATTGACATGCCACTGAAGTCGGGGTCCTGTCCAGGAGCCTGACGCAGCATGCCCATTGCACATGGCACCCCAGCCCGTGGCAGAGGCATCTGTTGACACAACAACATGTCTGGACACCGATTCTAGGGGCACGCCGGCCCGTAGAAACGAGGGGTCCAACCACGGGGTGAAGTATCGGCGGCAGGCCGGAGTGATGGTCACTTGGAGCGTGCCCTGTTGCCATGCCCATCTCGGGACTCGGTCGTGAAGCCAGTGCTGAAGCGGTCTCATATGGAGTAGCCCGAGTTAAACACTTAATAAACAGTTTCAGTGGAACCGCTCTCTTGCCCTCGAATTGTCTCAGGCAATTCAGCAGTGACTGCGCGCGCTCGTTTGTAAGCTGCGCGAACATGGCGACCGAGTCTATTTCCATACCGAGAAAAGAGATCCTCTGCACAGGGGAGAGTTTGCTCTTTTCCCAGTTGACCTGAAGACCCAGTCGGGCGAGGTGTCTGAGCACCAGATCCCTGTGCTCGCACAACCGCTCTCGAGAGTGAGCTAGGATCAGCCAGTCGTCGAGGTAGTTGAGGATACGGACACCCTGTTCCCTGAGAGGAGCCAGGGCTCCCTCCGCGACCTTCATAAAGACGCGGGGAGAGAGGGCCAACCCGAATGGGAGAACCTTGTACTGATATGCCTGCCCCTCGAAAGCAAACCAAAGAAACGGTCTGTGTCGAGGAAGAATGGAGACATGAAAGCACGCGTCCTTTCAGGTCGATCGCTGCAAACCAATCCATCGGACGAATGCATTCGAAAATGTGATTGGGCGTTAGCATCTTGAACGGGAGTCTGTGCAGAGCTCGGTTCAAGGCACGCAGGTCCAGGATTGGCCGTAACCCACCTGTCTTCTTGGGTACTATGAAGTAAGGGCTGTAAAAGCCGGACTTCATGTCGGCTGGAGGGACCGGCTCTATCGCACCCTTTGCCAGCAGGGGCGCGACCTCCGCGCGCATGACAGGGGCATCTTTGCCCACCATCGTCGCGTGGGCACCCCAAAACCTGGGGTGACGCCGGGCGAACTGAATCGCGTGGCCGAGCCTGAGCGTCCGGATGAGCCAGCGGGAAGGCCTGGGGAGCTCTAGCCAGGCTCCCAGGAACCGAACCAGCGGGGTCAAGGGGACTCCAGGCGTACCCACAGTGGGGCAGCGTGGCGGAGCAGACAGCCCCGGCATGGGAGGCATAGTGTCCCTTAGCGGGGGCGGAGTGCGGGCACTTGTCTGACTCCAAGTGGCAAAGAGGGCATGAGAAGGCGAAGCGTTCTTGAGCCGTCTTTGCACGGAAACTGGCAAGGGGAGAGGGGAACAAGAGCGGCGAGGAAGCACATCGCCAGCTGTCGTGTGTGTTCTCTTGGGACCCGGAGGTAGAGGAAACAGCTCTTTTAGTGAAGGTTTGGGGAACAAAAAGAAAACGAGAACAAAGGATTCTCCCCCGGCCCTCCTCCGGGGGAAGGAGTGGTCCTGCTACCATCTCCTGATGAACTGACGTCTCCAACTCCGGGTCGCCCTTCTCAGGAACGCCGCTTGGCCTGGCGTTTGGCAGGTTTAGGGGCAGAGACGGGTTGCGCCACCCTTCTGCGGCCATCTCCTCGCCGCGGCCGGGGTGAAGGCTGCTGCTGTGGCCAAGCGCCCTCGGTGACGAGCAGGCTGAGGTTGCGCTGGCAGCGGGGTGGAAGCAGCAGTGGGCCGCCGGGGCAAGATGTGTCTGATGGCCTCAGACTGCTTCTGGGCAGCAGAGAACTGCTGGGCAAAGCTCTCTACCGCGTCGCCGAAGAGGCCATCCTGGGAGACCGGGGAGTTGAGGAGCTGAGCCCGATCAGACTCCCTCATGTATGCCAGGTTCAGCCATAGGTGGCGCTCCTGGACCACCAAAGTGGACATCACCTGACCCAAGGAGCGCGCAGTGACCTTCGTCGCCCGGAGAGCGAGGTCGGTAGCAGTGCGCGCCTCCTGAAAAACCCCTGGATCAGCACCGCCCTCGTGCAGCTGCTGGAGCAGCTTGGCCTGATAGACCTGAAGTGAGGCCATGGCATGCAGGGCAGAAGCGGCCTGGCCCGCAGCTCTGTAAGCCTTGGCCACAAGCGTGGATGAGAACTTACAGGCCTTGGAGGGCAGCTTGGGACCACCACACCAAGCGGAGGCGCTCTGTGGACACAGTTGCATCGCAACAGAATGCTCCACCGGGGGAATCCCAGCATACCCCTTGGCCGCCCCTCCATTGAGGGCTGTGAAGGCAGAGGTTTCGGGCAGTTAAAGGTGCCTTCCATGAACTAGTTACTTCCTGGTGCACTTCCGGGAAGAAAGGAACCAGAGGGGGGTGCTGGCGATCCGTATGAGAAGCCCCCAGGAACCAATCATCCAGCCTCGAGCACTCGGGACAGGGTGGAGGATTCCACTCAAGCCCGATGCTCTCCGCTGCCCAGGAAAGTACGGCCGTCAGCTCGGGATCAGACTCGGACAACGCTGGCACTCCCGAGGGAGGCAACGCAGCCGAACTCTCATCTCCCGAGGACTCAAGCCCGCCTTGTGATGCGGCAATCGACATACGGTCCTCTTCGCGAGCCCCGAATGAGATGTCAGGAGCCTGAGAGGGTCCAGCAAACTCATCCGGGAACTCGACCAGCTGCGGCGTATGTGAGGGGGGTGTGGCCCGAGGAGGTTCGCTCGTCGGGGAAGCCCACACGGTAACCCTCAGATCACCCTGGCCACCAGCCGAAGTAGCTCTCTTACGAGAAGAAGAGCTAGAACGGGGTGTGGCAGAGCGGACTCTATACCCTTTAAGATAATCGAGTCTCGATCTCAACGCCGAGATGGTCATGTCCCCGCAATGAGAACATGAGCCATCCATGAACGCAGTCTCAGCGTGCTGGAAGCCCAGACACGTGACACAGCGATCGTGACCGTCACGAGGAGCGATATATCGACCACACCCAGAAACACACGGGCGAAATGACATCTTTAAAAAGACGCAAATCCGCCCGTATCTCTTTTGTGAGAGAAATTTGGCTCTTTTAGAGGTGTTGAACCGCTCAGGGGAACGCGGGAGCTGTCGCAGGAAACCCAGACGAACAGCTAAATCGCGCCGTCACACCAACACCAGCTCTTGCTTGTAAACACTCCGGTGATTGCAGCAAGCAATGTGCTCAGCTCCGAAGCGAAAGCTTGAATGCGAGTTGCTCGCGTTGCTCCTTATATACCCGCTCTGCTGGGCGGAGCTCGCGATGCAAATTCCGCAGACCAAGGTACTTTGTGTACCATTGGCTCGTTTTGTACCACTCGAAGGTGATTGGGCTCTCGGGCGAGATCCCATTCGTAATGTCGAACGTGACCGACTGAAAGGGAACTAACAATTATTGCTACATGTGTGACTGCATCATATAACAATTATGAATTAATAATATTAATAATGTTCATCGTCTAGCTGACTACGTCTTGTATTATTCTTTTTTCAAAAAATCCTGTCAAACATGCACAAACTGACAGTCACCACCATAAGCTACTACTAAATATTGTAGAAACATTATTTTCTGTAAAGTTGCTTTGTAACGATTCGTATTGTAAAAAGAGCTATACAAATAAACTTGAATTGAATTGAATTGAATTATTCTGACACCATGTCTAAAGTGCTCTTCAATACAATTGATGTTTCTCCACATGTAGCAACAAATGCCCCGTCCAATAGACTTTGGATCACTGATGTCATGTACTTTCTAAAACTGGAAAAAATAAGATACTCTAAACATGGTAATCTAGCCAAATTTTACAATAAGTGGCAACCATTTATGCAATTTTTCCAGGCTAACTAGACCTAACTCCAACATGCAACCTTCCTTTTTTTCTTTAATGAAAAGAGGTGTAATGGGAAAAAAAAATCTAAAAGTTGTATACAAATATGTTTGTTATTGTTATCCAAGTGCCTTCACTGTTATTTGTGTGCAAGCCAATAAATATATGAAACAGAAAAATAAGCTGCTCTTGTTCCTTACATCTGATGTGCCATTTTATCAAATGTCAAGTGTCTTGGCACCACGAAAGAGGCCCGAGGGGAGCTGACTAATTTCTACCAAGGGCCTCCCCCCACCTGGAACATGGTTCCTACCGAGGCCCCCTCGATAAACTCAGTTGCCCTCCCAGTTTGTGTCGGATGGTGCAAACTCTGAGCAATAAATTAAATGAATAAAAGCACTGAAACTTCCCTTCCTGAATTATTCTGGGGAAAAAATGTATTGTGTATCAAGGAAAACATTTCTCTGAATAATTTCTTAAATATTCCCACTCATTGGGCCTCATTTACGAAACAAAATTGGGCGTCCAGTCATTTTAGTACAAAACTTGGAGTTTATCAATATGGATGTGCAACGGTGGCTACGATCAAATCTCACATCTGGTCTCAGATTGTGTACGCAAGTTTTTGAGTTACCTGAACTTGTGGACAGTATAGTAAATATAGTAGAGAATTGTAGAACGACAGTACTGTGTTAATTTTTATATTCCTGACTTTCAGACGAAGCTCATTAGTCGATCGTTAGCCAGTAAGATAGAGCATAATGTATTTTTGTTGTTGTTGTTTTATACAGGGATTTTGCTTTATATGTGTGTATAGCAGCGTAAACAAGAACATGATGATTCAATCATTACATCAGGCACCTGCAGCACTTCTGTGAAAAAAAAATAAGTCTATAAAAGGGATAAAATAATTAGGTGCAACCAGTATAGGCTATAGGTATAGACTCGTTTTTGTTACACTCTCAATGCGTTTTATTTATTTTCTTTGTATCTTTATTCAATTTAATCCATCTGATCACACAGGCGCCTCATGCACACACAAACAACAAGTTCTACCATTGCCTGATATTTAATCTGATCAACGTGTGATCATTTGCATGATGAGATTGGCCGCATGCGAATGTTTCATGAATCACATGTGAACTCTGTCATAAGTTGATACTTTATGTGTGCACAGATCTGCGCTCTTTTCTTCGTAAGATTTATAAATGAGGCCTGTTGTGTCTCAAAGCACTTGATTCATGTCTTGTCATGTTTTGATTTTATTTTATTGTCACTCTAAATACAGGACAAAAATGCAGAATTCCCAACATCGTCATTCTTACCTACAAAGAAAAGCAGAGAGAGAAAGAGAATTGAAAACAGCTGAATACAGTCTGGATGAGCAAGTGTTTAGTGGGCAGATCATGTGTTTAGTGAGAAACAAATCAAAGCAAAGTCACTCCTGTTACCAAAGTCTCTGAGAAGGAACAAAACAATAATAGTACACACAGAGACAGACAAACATATTAATCTCTGTACATGTGGTTATTTAAACACTGAAGTTTTCAGAATTCTGTTTGACACAATCCCGCTGTCACTGTGACTTTATTATCATCAAAAGTATGACATGAATGCTGAGTTTCCAGTGCCACCCTTAGTTATGAACCACAGAGGAACTGAAACACAGTTTACATCAGCACAATTGTTTGGTTGTGTATGTTGCACATTTGTTTCACTTTGCACACAATTGTACAAAGAACATTTACTTTAGACATGAATTTCCTCTCATTATAATAATTTTAATAATTGTATTTTGTTTTCTATATTGTTATTATTCCAATAAATGTATTGCATGCAAAGCAGGACATTTTGTATGTTTATAGCATCTTCCTTTATGTCACTGGTGTTCATGATTAGAAAAAAAAAAAAGAAGCAACCTGGGCATCATGACGGTTTCTTTCAATAATCAAAGATTTTTACAACCCGCACTTTATATTTACACTATAAATACAATGAGTATGATCTTCATCTTGTTATTGTACAACATTCAGATCACTCTTCACAAAAATACAAATTATTTCTTAATGTGTAACGTTAAGGAGGTTTGTCTAGCACAGCTCACAATCTCCCTTACTGACACGCTCAGCGCTTTGTATTATATTGTTTTCTGATGCATCCAATCATAGATGAGTGTAGGTAGATGCCTCATTTGACCGCTCCAGACAAGTCAATGTATCCATCATCATGTCAATGTGTAGTTTTGCCAAAATTTCACAACATTGTTCAGCCTATGGTTGTTAAAACCACCGAAAAATTCTGGAAGAATTTGGACAGACTCTCACAGGTGTGTTGTTTTGTGTTCCCTTTCAACGGAATGAGACACTGTGTCCTCTAGGGGTCCCTATGGGGAATGTCTAATCGTGACCTGTCTGAAGCACACACTGAAGAAACATCAACAACATGTTGATTGGCAAAAGCCCATGATGTCACTACAGGTGGGACTACAGTATAAATAGGCGCTGGGAGAATGCGTCATTCTCTTCTTTTGTTTTGTTTTGTTTGAAGTGTGCATTAAGAGTGATCTTTATTCTATCTTCTATTCTGAAGAGCATGCACACAATGTCCTGAAGAGGGATAATTTGCATGCATTGTGAGCATTTTCTGATGAAAAAGCTCTGCTCTCATTTGTCTCTCTCATGGAGGAAAGAGGGGCAGCCATCTGCTTCCCGCAGTTCAGGACCCGCTGCTGCTGAGGCATGGAGGAGAACAAGCTTGAGGGCTTCACAGGTGGATCTGGTTGATAAGTTTAAAGAGGAACATTCCCTTTCTATAAGGTCTGACAACCCGATCTCATGGCAATTCGTACATTTTTCACAAGGTGGCTTATTCGTACAAATTCGTATGACCACACTCGTACAAATTCATACGATTGTTGCCAAATCGTACGTATTTTACGATTTGCACATTTCGTATGAATTTGTATGAATGACCTACACCTAACCCCACCCCTAAACCTAACCGTCACTGGGGTCGTATAAAATTGTACGAGTAAGGTCGTACAAATTCATACAAATAAGCCACCTCGTAAAATACGTATGAATTGGTCGTGAGATAGAATTGGGTCTGAATGAAAATGGAAGAAGGATAGGCTGCAAGTATCATTTGATATGTTATATGAAGCTCTGTCAAATTTTCAGTCTATTGTGAAGGTTGGAAAAGTAAAATATTATATAGAGCATAATTAATAAGAACTCAGACAAGCCTAATATTTTATTTAATACGATTAATAAACTGATATTTCCTGCACCTACTGATTGTCTCGAGGCTACTCAAAAGATGTGTGAGGATTTTTTGGCAATTCTTTGTAAACAAAGTAACAAAGTTGATAATTTTTGGTCACAGATTATAGTAGCAATGACCTTGCACTCTGAGTTAAATCATCTGAGTTTGTTTAGTAATTTTGAACCTATTTCTTTACCTCAGTTTGAGCATATAATAAGGCACATCCATCTGATTCTCTTCCTCCTCTGCTGTTTTTAAAATTGTTTGATCTTTTAGGCAATACTCTTCAATCTCTTTTTAATAGTAGTTAAATAAATGGAAAGGCTCCTGCTTGTTTCAAAAATACAGTAGTGCAGACACTTCTTAAGAAACCAAATTTGGACTGAACTTTTTTATGTAATTACCTACCAGGGAAACTATAAGTAGGTTGGCCGCCATGAAGATAAGTTTTTCAGATCATGTAAAAAATGTGGGTGTTATGATGAATTCAGCCTTAATTTTAGATAAGCAGGTCAATAGTGTTGTGAGGGCTGCCTTTTATCAACCCAGAATTATTTATAAACTCAAAAAAATTCTCTCTTTAAGAATCTGGAGAATTTTATTCATGCCTTTGTGTCATCATGCATCGATTACTGTAATTCAGTTTTATATAGGTATTTCACAGGGTCAGTTATCTTGTATTCAATAAGAAGAGAGAGATAATTTCTCCAGTTTTTTTACACTGGTTGCTTGTAGATTTTAGAATTTAATTAAAGGTTTTGCAGATGGTTTTTAAAGCTGAGGATTCTTTTAAGTCTAGATTGAAATTGTACTGTTTTGTTAGAGCTTTTAGAATTGATCTTGCTTGTGTTACTGTATGTAATGTTACTGGAAATCACTTTGGTCAATGGCAGTTGTTTTATATGTGCTATAGAAATGAAAGTTGTAATGTATTGTATTGTAGCTGTTTTCTGTTCTTCAAGCAAACCCTTTTCTTACTCACCTGTGGCAGCAACAATGAAAGCACCAAACTCATACTCAATCCATTTTTTATTGTTTTTAATGAAGAACAGTATAAGTCAAGCCTAGGTTCCCAGCTAACATAATTTTGTTATAAGAACATTCTCCAAATATTCAGTGTTTGTTCTGGGAACATATTTTTTTTCTTCAGTTTTCTGTACATTTGAGGAACATTTTTAAAAGACACCAAACTTGGCTGAATGTCATGTCACTTTCTCGTCACTTTCACTAAATGTATAATCAAATGAAACATTATGAGGTTTCAATAACAATATACACTACTACTGTAGGTAAGGAATGTCTTTCCGTACCTACTTATTTGTATTTTTTATTCTTTTATTACGTGTTTTTTGTTCTGTCGCTGTCATTCTGTTGCACGGCAGAGCTTCTGTCACGAAAACAAATTCCTCGTATGTGTAAACATACCTGGCAATAAAGCTCATTCTGATTCTGATTCTGATACTATACCATTCAAAAGCTTGATGTAAATAATTTAAATGTAAAAAATAAATGTAAATGTAACAAATGTAACAAACAATGCTGTTCTTTCAATTTATCCCCCAAAAACCTGAAAAAAATATTCTCAGCTCTTTTCGAAATTAATAATAATGTAATGTAATTAATAAATCAAGTAATGATGCTAAAAAATCAGCTTTGATTGTTCCTAATAAACTGTTTAACTGCACTCGCAAGTGGATATTAAATTATGTTGTGGGATAATTAAATATATTCCAAATAAACTACAAACATAAAATTATATAGATTTATTTTGATTAAGATGTATATAGATTAAGGCTCATTATGCAGCTCATTATGTGGGTCTTCTCAGGTGTAAATCACAATGATATTCATGGTAGTTGACGCCTACTCGCCTATGAATTTTACCAACAAAAAGTGTCTTAAAAAATCTAAATCAATATATTGTTTTCTGTAAGTGAGTAAACAAGATGATTTTCACATAATTTAGAAAGAAAAAAAAATAGGCTACAAGCTCCAGTTCTCAAAAATCCCGGGAACTAATGTTCTGTATGTGTTTTATGACCTTATTCAAGTGATTTGACATTTTTAGTTTTATACTAACCACGCATAACATTTTTTTTTTTTTTTTTTTTAAACACAATCAAGTACATACATGCTGCTCACATATTATTATAGCCCAATCTGTACTGGTTACAGTGAGATTAGACTTTAGCCATTTGTATGGGTATAAGAAACTGAAAAAAAAATAATAATAAATATCAGGGCATGACAAAACTTCTCCAGGCCCCAACAATGCCCTTAGACCTCAGAGGGTTGAAACAAACAGTGACCCCCATGGTGGTGACACCAACAAAAAAATTTCGACATCTTAACCTCTGTTAATTCTCAACAAGAATTTCTGTAGATGTGTGACAGAAATAAAGTAAATCTAGTTAGTAACAATTGAAGCTGGAAATGCTGTTTGAGGACTTGTTTAATCAGATCTTGAGAGATTTAAAGTCTTTTATCTTCATTTCATCTAATGCTGTTGCTGAAGAAAATTGTAGTTTGTGTTCTTATGTCTCTTTCTTTCAGTGCTTGTTTACAGCAGGTGTTTGAATGATTGAAGGCATGTTTCAGGAACATTTTAAATATGATTATCAACGTGATTCATACTTAATTCAGTAGTGGCCAAACTCATGACGTTTCCAGTTGCCCTCTGGCTGCTTGAGCACCTTTTTCTAAAGAAAACTGCAATGAAAATAATAACCAATGACACAGCTGATATAATGCAAACCAAGAGCAAAGGCAGTGTTGGCCCCAGTCCCTCCCGTTCTGTTACTCCTTGGTTTCCCTGTTCAATGGATATTGATCCTGAGAAAAGGTAAAGAAAAAAAATAAGAAAGGATTTACAGGAAACATTATTTGTTGTACACAGTGATATACGTCAGCATTCAGACTGGAGATTTGGTGAATTTCAGATACTGGATCAAACACTTGCAGGATTTAGATTTTAAAACAATCAACTTTGTTTATACTGAAAACTTATTGCACTTCTCTGCTAGTTTCACATACCATTGATGATCAGCTTTAGAGTCTGATATTTATCGGAGTTTTTGATATAGCAAATGTATTTTCCTGCATCAGTGTGTTGAAGATGGTTGAGTTTGATGGAGAAGTTTCCTCTCAGATACTCCTGAGGGAAGGTTTCAATTCTGTTCTTGTACTCTGAATCCTGTGTCACTGGTGCATTACTGTGTGGAATTATATCAAATATAATTTTGCTGCCATTGTGTCTCCAGCTCACATCAATGTCTTGAAGTTTAAGATCATGTTGAGCTGAAGAACATGGCAGAACAACAGAACCATCGATAAACCCCTCGACTGTGACCTGCAAACACACTGAAATCACACAAACTACTGTAAACACAGCCGGCAATCTTTATATGTAGCATGAATTTAACTCTTAAATATAGTTTTTGTTCTGACCTTTGTTTATCAGCACAGCAAATACACAGATGAAGCAGTTGCTGCAGAAACAGAGAAAAAATCTATTTAACTTACTTTAGCTCAACCTTAACTTCAACTTATCATGCTTTAAGCAACACCAACATAATATGTTTGAATCTCACATAACACACATAATTAAGATAGGTTAGGATCTCCCCCATGTCAATACATGCACTATTGTTACAATTTGGCAGTCTTCACCTGTTTTACTCTAATGGTAAAACCTTGATTTGACTGTAAATCATACTACTATCAACTAAAATTAACATGTATCACAAACATGAGACATAAAAGATGATAATCCAAAATGCTAACCGCTAACAGCTAAATTAAAATAACATTTACAAGCAGTTAAACCTAATAATCAGGTTTTTAATATTTCATGTTTAATGTATTCATGAAGCTTAAGTTTTTAATTCTAGTTTAAAAGAGGCATTTTTGTCAACTCAAACACAGCAGGCCAAACACAAACACAAACAACAAGCTTCATCAGACTTTCACTTTCAGAGAAGAACGAGTTTCTCCAAACAGCATTTCTTTCAGAATTCATCACACATACCTGATCATGGTTCTGGTTCGGTATTACCAATATACTGTATGATTTATTTGATTATATATTGCTCATAAATATTTCTGAAATTAGAGGGAAACACTACTTTTCCAACTCTTCCGTCTCAATGTGCCATGCGTCGTCCTTCAGATAACGTCAGACGTCAAGTATACGTAAATACGTAAGTAAGACGTGAGTGTCGTCAACAGTTACCAGGTGAAATGATATGAAACAAACTCGAGATTAAATATGTACCCTTTAAAATATTCACAAAATTTACCCGTGCAAAATATCATTATCAAAATTCATTAACAATATTATTCTGATTCTGATTCTGAATAACTGCACTTTCTGTACTATCGAAAGAAATGGTTCATTTGATATATAACAGTAATTTGGGTCTAATTTGTTTAATTATTTGCCCCAGGAAATCTAAATTATAAGCTGTCTCTAAAACATGTGATATATTCTTTAACACAGAGAAGCAAAAATGTTTGAGTTTATTAGTGAATTAGTCTCAATAGAAATGGAGTCAATTAAAAAAATGTGTTTAAATGTCAATCAAATCAAAAAGAGTTATACATTTTTTAACTTCACGGATAAATTCTTTGCATGGTAACGTTCTTACTGTACATCACCAAATACTTTGGATCTTGAATCTGTTGCTAGAAAAAAAAAAGAGGAAATGGTTGTTGTAAAAAAAAATGTATTTTCTTATTGTATGTTTTATTCATTTATTTGTTTATCTTCTTCTACAATCTATCTGGTTTATTAATATGTCTCCTTTAAAGTAATCCTTTCCTGTATGTCTTTAGAAATATGTTGTCAGACTTATTTGTTCCATTAATTAATAAATACATAATTTAATAAATTAATTCATTAAAAAATAAATAAAGAACGGCACTCTAGATTTTCTTTCCTTCAGTATATTTAAGACTCTCGAGACACAAGTTGACTATTAGTAACATACTTTTCACAAATTACTCTTGATTTTCAACTTAATTTTTACCATTAGTTATAATGAATGTGTTTCTAATCTCAGATGTCTTGAATAATCTGTCTGATCCTTAGTCATCAATAAAATAAATGACATTGGTTAGCCTACAAAATCTCCAAGAAGACTCCAAGACCTCATAATTGTGTGTGTCAGAGAGACACCAAAAACGTGCAGTCCTGGGGTTATACTCCCATAAACCTCTTTGGGAAAACATCGTATTTTGTATCCTGTTCATCAAATCAGACATTTCTCTTATATGTTCCTGCTGGCTCACTCTCACCTACAGATAAAATGGAAAGAGATTTCAAGAATTAATTAATAAGCAGTTTTTCTACAACAAGAAATTACCTGTATTCTTTTTCTTATAGCTGAGTTCAATCCCTAAAGGTGTTCTCTCTTGTTTTGATCCTGACAGATTGTTCAGCTCTTGTGAGACTCAAAGATAATATTGACTGACGTTCTCTTGGGAGGAGGAACTTAGAGACTGAGGGCATCTGTCAGAGATGAGAAGGCGAGTGGACAATTACAGTCTGTTTTGTGGTCATCAGATCACCAAGACATCCTCATTCTGATCTGCAAAGGAACTAAAAGAAACAGAAAGGAACAGTTTCACACGCACATCATGTCTTGAATCTGCCCTTCATGCCTTGTTTGTTTATAGGATACAATATCAGCATGAAGGTTTGGTTGCTAGTTTTAAAGCAGATGAACTTTCTGAATTCAAATATCCAGTTTTTAAATGTTTTAAAAGCACTTTTTCTTGTTTATTTGATCATTAGGAAACATTCTAGTTCACAATCCTTCACACATAATGAGAATTTTACTTCTGAATCAAGTAACATTTGAACAACTAAATGTTTCAGGTATAAACACTTCATGGACAATGCTAACATTTTGTGAAACGGAAACTTTTTAAAGACCAGATGACTTTGAACAAATGATTTAATAATGTTACCTGAAGAACGATTGTTTTTAACCTTTTTCATTGTACAGCTCATACAAAAAAAGTTTTATACTGAAACATTTCTATTTTTATTTAGAATATCAGTCAATCTGAATCAATCTGACACACTTTGTGCTGATTTACACTCATTTTTATGTTTTTTATTAACAGATCCGAATGTAACAGTTACTCTTTGCTCAGTAAATATCATGACAAAAACTAAAAACATGAACTCACTGAAATATGAAAACAAGCTGTTGTTGTGTCTGGATGTTTTTCTGATTAACATCTCACTGTCCTTCCAGCTTCAGAATGAAGAGATCAGATGAGATGTGAGACATGATGGGGCATGATGTCTTTATTTTGCATCATTGTTTCTTAAACCCTCAGGACATTTACTGTAACAGCACAGGAATGCTAGCAGCTAGCAGCAGATCTAGCAGCGATATGGGATTTGAGGCATGTGGAGTTGCTTGTTTGCAAATGTCTCAAGACATCATGGAACAATCAGCATCACAAAAAAAAAAAAAAGTGGCCTAAAGATTTTTCAACTGGGCTTTGGGTTTTTTCTTGATGTCACCATTGTTGAGATTCATGTGCTGCTGTTTGATGTCTGTGTGTCGAAATAATATAATAGTTCAAAACTTTTTCTGTATAGAACACATTTTAAAAAATTCTTTATTCCTGATTGGTGCAACAATACTGGGTTGGTGAACCTAAATTAATGGAGAAACACACTTATGATCAGTATTTAGGATTCAGATGAGATCAGTGAATTAGACCACTTCATTATGCTTATATTAGAAATAATATTTTTTCATCATTACCTGATTACATTCTGTCTTGGTTGTATTTTTATTTATTTTATTTTTCTACTGCAAACGTGTTTTATAAAAAGATTCAGCAGCCAGAGGAAACTAAAATATTCAAGTCAAGGCCAGATGAAGAATGAGCTGAAAGCAGAAGAGCGTTCAAGTGCCATCATTCAGTGTGTGGTCCAGATCTGGAACTAAACAATGTTGCTGTCAGGGAATATTTCTATTCTTTCCGACAACAAAGTATATGAACATGACGAGCTGGTTATCATGGCTTCAGAAATGGGAAGTAGGACATTTCTGATAGCATGTACATCATGAGTCCAAGACAGTTTTTTGATTATTTCAATCATTCACCTGACAAAAAACATACCTGAGATCAAATAATATTTGAAGTGATCATGTGTGAACATTCTTGGCTTTCTCTCTACACTGGCATCAGACAAAACTAGAAGTGTATATGCACACACTTGTTAGACTTGAAATCTAACATGGACAACATATGCAACTACCCCATTAGAAATGTTGGTATCTATCATAGCATCTTGCTCAAGGCTTAAATGTTGTAATTGTTGTTAAGACATATTACCCTCGTTACTTAATGCCTTGAGTAAGTGTAGAGGAAGTGAACCTTTCATATTTCTTTCTGTGAAAAGAGTAGATTTTTAGCAAACTATCTGTAGAATTCAGAAGACAGCTATTCAGTCCATTTTTGGAAATGTGTTGAGTTTAAGATGACTGATGGCATCAGGTTAGACTGAATGATACTGTTTCTGTGAAAGTCAATCTACAGTACCACTTACATTGTGCTCATTCTCTCTTTAATATAATCTTTTAAGTTTGGCCCAGTAGAGGGCACCACACAACAGAGAGACAAAGACCTGTTCATACAACTCAGAAAGATACTTAAGTTTCCATATTGCATTTATAACCATAAATAACTATTCCTTTAACAGTCTGTTTTTAGCATACACATATATTTTGCTGTTAATGCTTAAGAACAAGTTGATTTACTATTGACTTCTCCTATTGACTATGCAAGCAGTATGTTTGACGTAGAAGGGTAAAGAGCACATTTGGGACTTACGCTGAAGATCATTTACTTTGAAGATCATGTGATGTCATGTAGGACATGTTTCCTGGACACACATCCTTATTGGTCCTGGATCAACATCCCTATCAGCCAATCAGATTTAAAGGTTGGGTTTCAGGCTAATGTTAGGATAATAAGACTACATGAATCACATGTTGTTTTCTTGTTTTAACAGTCCTCATACTACAACACAAGGTGCACAAACTACAAGATCTTTGGCCAAGAGACAGCCCCGACCAACAATGTTAAGTATGTTAAGTATAGTGCAAAGACCACCTATTTGGATTTTTAAAAAATAAAAAATTTTTTTTGATCACTTGACATTGCATTGATCCAGGAAATATCTTGAATGCAAGCAGATCCTTTTGTACTGTATGTATTATAAAGCTTGTTTTTTTGTATTATGCATGACGTTATGTCTTTATCTGATGTTTTTCATTTACTATTAAAGAGTGGTGCTTGTGAGACCCTAACTCCTCAGATGAGTTCACATAAGATTAGAAATATCCAGACATCTTTGACAGATTCTATTTTATTTACACTATTTGTTGGATCTTGAACATAAAGAGCTTGTGTACATACAATGAAACACAATGGTCCTCATTTCCAGCGTGTATACCTGAGAACAATGTAGTACATTTAAAATATATTTACCAGTTCTTACAAATAAAACATGTTCAGTATAAATGTTTATATAATTGACAGGCTTATCTGTCTTACAACTTCAGCCAAAAATTTACCAGTTTAAACATCTCTTTCTGTAACACAATAAAAACAGTGCATAAGGCAAGGATATAACAGTACATCCGAAATATGTAAACATTTAGCTAAAAAAGTAACTTATAAAGCCATGAGGCAAGGCAAGGTTATTTAAATAGCACACTTCATACACACTAGTAACTAAAAGGACTTGAGACAAATGGTACAAAATGAAAATATAAAAACAGCTACTGAAGCAACATCGTAGCTTTCACTTTTTAACATTGTAACTTTTTTTCTTATAGGGTATAGATCTTATAGATTTATGAATGAGTAGAGCACCTTGTAAGATCCTGAACATTTTTTTGAAATGTACCTGAATTCCAAAACCATGAACAACTACACCACTAGAGACTGTTAGATAACCTAATAGAGTACTCATAAGGAAGATCCAGAAACACACTCTTTCTAGCTGTTTTCTGTTCTTCAGAAAAACACTTTGCTTACTGGAATTTATTTTTATTTGTCTACCCGAAGCCACAGCACCAACCTCCTCTGACTCAATGTTTAATGCAAAAGCTCATGCAGTTGCTGCATAAAAGTGCAGTTTTTCATTTACCGACTGCTTCATCATGATTATCAGCCAATACTGTTTCATATTGTGCAGAAGAGTTCACAACCTCAGGAGCAGTGTTGTGGGTAACGCGTTACAAAGTAACGCGTTAGAGTACTTTAATTACTTTTTTCCTGAAATTTGTAATTTAACGCGTTAGTTTCGTGCGTAAGTAATCAGTAACTTCGTTATTTTTTTAAAAAAGTAATCCGTTATTTTAAGGAAAGGAAAATCCCGACTGCAGCCTGCTTTTTGTCAGACAGTAGTCCTAGGTCTACTGTGCCACCTGCGGATGTATCAGCGGAGCCGAAGTTCTGTGATCGTAAAGTCAATGGCTGTGATGCGTCTGTGCCCTGCGCCTGACCCTGTGTGTGTGTGTGGGGTTTTTTTTTTTTTTTCGAACTCCCGGCAAGATGGCAGAGAGGACAGCGTTTGGTTTATGGAAGTACGCACATTATTTTCAATTTGTCAACGAAAAAGAAAAGAACATAACGGTAAAATGCACACTCTGCTTTGGTGAAAAGCTTCTGTCGACCGCCAAAAATTCTACCTCAAATTTAACGCTACGTTTTAATCACTACTTTGAAGAGTAAATGTAAGAGGACTGTGTTCAAGCGAATTTAGGCTTGTGACTGTGAGTGACACTTTAATAATAATTAGTTCGGCTATTAAGCGATTTGTCATTTGCCTGTGTGGCGGTGAAGGATTTAATTCGGTTTGTTATCATTTTTGTTTGACAGGCAGCTGTTAATTTCTGTTAGATTGTTGGCTGGCTGGTTGTTCATCATTTCTAAATGGATTTAAATCTGCACGCCTGTTTAAGGTTGTGTTTACAAGTAAGCATAATTGTACTTTGATAACTGCATTATTTAAAGTTAAAGAAAAATCAGGAGTTATCTTGTGGTGCTCATAATATACAGTAGCCTAGGCTACCCGGGCTGGGTAGGTGCAAATTTTGATTAATAATATGTTCTGTGATAATAAATAAATAAAACGCAATGTGGAATAGCCGATTGCTGACTGTCTTTCCTGTTATTGTTATCCTGCAGTGTTAATGTAGTCGGATGACTGACGTTATTCATTGTCGGGAGTCACGACTTCTAGGTGCATTTAAAGGGACCGGGGGCTGTGTCTGTCATGTGTGAGCCGCTGCAAATGGCTTTTAATTTTTGGTAATGCATGAGTACTCTAACGCGTTACTTTTATGAATAGGTAACGCTGTATCATAACGGATTAATTTTAATTGATGGTAACCTTGTAACCTAACTAACTACTTTCCAAAGTAACTATACCCAACACTGCTCAGGAGTGGCTGAACTCACAACGTTTCCAGCTGTCTGGCTGTCTAAGTGCTTTTTTCTCCAGAAAACTGCAATTAAAATTACAACCAGACATAACAGCAACAGTGGTACTATAATGCTAACCAAGAGCGAAGACAGTGACGACACCATTTCCTCCTGTTCTGTTCCTCCTTGGTTTCCTTGTTCAACAGATATCGATCCTGAAAAATTAATGAAAAATATAGTTTTTTTTTTTTTTTTTTTTTTTTTTTTACAGAAACCATTACCTAAAGGATCCATCAATAATTTATATACAACAGCACTGAGACTGGAGCATCAGGGGTGAATTTCAGATATTGGATCAGCCACTTGCAGTATTTAGATTTTGAAGCAAACTAAATTAAATGAAAACTTTCATGCACTAATTAACTAGTTTCACATACCATTGATGATCAGCTGTACAGTCCGATATTCAGATGACTGTGTAATATAGCAAATGTATTGTCCTGCATCAGTGTGTTGAAGATGGTTGAGTTTGATGGAGAAGTTTCCTCTCAGATACTCCTGAGGGAAGGTTTCAATTCTGTTCTTGTACTCTGAGTCCTGTGTCACTGGTGAATTACTGTGTGGAATTATATCAAATACAATTTTGCTGCCATTGTGTCTCCAGTGCACATCAATGTCTTGAAGTTTATGTTGAGCTGAAGAACACGGCAGGATGACAGAACCATCAATAAACCCCTCGAGTGTGACCTGCAAACACACTGAAATCACACAAACTACTGTAAACACAGTCTGACATTTATACATGTGGCATGAATTTAACTCTAAAATATAGTTTATGTTCTCACCTTTGTTGATCAGCACAGCAAATACACAGATGAAGCAGCAGCTGCAATAACATAAAGTCTATTTAACTTCATCATTAGCTCAACTTGAAGAGCATGCCTCAAACAACACCAAGATAATGTTTTTCTTAAATAACACAAATAATTAAGGTACGATAGGGTAGTGTTTCTACCCTGTCAAAACATGCTATATTTGGCAGTACATGTTTTTGAAGAGGACAGTCTTCACCTGTTTGACTTTACTGGTAAAACC
The DNA here is from genome assembly GCF_003368295.1 of Carassius auratus. Classification (NCBI taxonomy): domain Eukaryota; kingdom Metazoa; phylum Chordata; class Actinopteri; order Cypriniformes; family Cyprinidae; genus Carassius; species Carassius auratus. The sequence goes on from NC_039289.1 coordinate 9,858,729, forward strand.
TTGATTTCAATGTAAGAGTGAGAACATCAAACTACTATCAACTAAAACGATCATGAACCACAAACATGAGACACAAAAGACGATAATCCAAAATGCTAATGGGATAGGTGCACAAGATGGCGCCGGTGAGCTTCAGCGACGCGAGTGTGTGCGTACTTATTTCCGGTCTTGCACGCTCGCATTGACTGTAAGGGAAACTTACATACGAAACTTGGCTAGATGGATATAATTAATGTTTTTCAAATTTAACAGCGAATAGTGGTATATTAAAAACATGGGGAAACATCCTTCCTACATTTTTGCGTACCTCTGTGTGGAAATTCATCAAGATACAACACGAAGATTGCTTTATTCTTCTGTTGATTACGCAGATCAGCATCGACGTCAGGTTAATCAGTCCACAGGGATTTCTTCTTTCAAACACAAACCACTGAAATATGCAATACTGTTCATTTTCGAAGAGCTGGTTTTGTTCTGACTGTTATGAAAGATCAAGGTTTCTGACTGTCAAACGAGACGCACAGAGATTTCTGATAAAGCTTGTTTTATTAACTTTATTTGATAACATAATTTATAACTAACTGTACAATTAAACGTAATGTACTTATGGTAAGCTTGCATTAATTAAAAGATCATTGTTTGCGTTCATGTGTTTTTATCAATGTTTATTTGTTTTGTGAAAGATCTGCAGCATAAATCATTATCTGTCTATGAGCAGCGCATGTATATTGTTATTGTTTTGCATTAACTATCAGATTAAACAGATATTGAAAGTAGTCATGTATTTTTTTTACTGTGCAAAATAAAATATTTTGTGAAAATAATGATGAAACAGACTGATATATGTGTGCAATTGAGAAATGGATACTTCTGAAGATAAATCGCAGCCCATGTCTCACGAGGTAAATATTTAACCTGTTAACTGTCACTCACGTTTTTGAAGATAGACTTCAATGTGCATGATACAAACCTAATTTTTTTTTTTTTAATTCATGACTGAAAACATTTTGTAACATGATTTTGATGTACCATTTACATGGTAATACAATGTCTGATTTTAAAATGGGTTTTGAAGGATGAATTTTGAAATTTTATGTTTTCAAGTGATATATAACTTCTGATGATTTCTAAAATGTGAAAAAAAAAAAAAAAACTAGGAAGTATTTTTTTAAACAAAGATCAAAACTCCTTTTGTAATGCAGATTTCTGAGGGTGCACTCTTGTCATAAATTAATCTATTACTTTTCCTACATAATTTTTTACAAGAAATATTGGTAAAATATATATTTGGGAGTCTTAGACCTTTCCAAAGATATATAGTTTGTCAAGATTAGATTAGATTTGATTGTAATATAGTATAGTCAATGTAGGCGTCCCGTATACGGGACGGGGTGACAGTTAGCAGGTTAATTGAAAAAAAAAATCTATGTAATACAAATTTTTTCGAGAAATAAGTAATTTTTACATTTACATATTTGGTTAGATAAAAATATATTATGTAGCTGTGTATACACACCATGAATTCAACTTCCATTTCGTGAACAGTAGTGAACATTAGTGTATTTAATTCATTCACCAGACCCAAACATACACAAGTTTCAAATCCACTGGCTCAGTTAACATTTGTAGTATAGTGATAATAGCAGTGTATATCTTATTTGAATTTGAAGTGATATTATAAATCCTGTAAACATCCTCTGAACTGACGTTTAGCACAACCGGAAAGACTGGAAATCCAAGATGGCGGAGTTATGTAACTAGGCCATTGCTAACAGCAAGAAAACTAAAACAAAATAAACCTTAAAGCAGATCAACCTGATAATCAGGTTTATAATAACTAATGTTTAATGTATTCATGAAGCTTAAGAGTTATCCTGTTTTTGATTCTAGTTTAAAAGAAGCATTTTTGTCAACCCAAACACAGCAGGCCAAACACAAACACGAGCAACAAGCTACATCAGACTTTCACTTTCCGAGAAGAACGAGTTTCTCTAAACAGCATTTCTTTCAGAATTCATCACACATACCTGATCATGTTTCTGGTTCAATATTATCAATTTACTGTGTCTTTTATTTGACTAAATATTTCTAAAATTAGAGGGAAACAATACTTTTCCAACTCTTCCGTCTCGATGTGCCATGCGTCGTCCTTCAGATGACGTCAGACGTCAAGTATACGTAAATACGTAAGACGTGAGTGTCGTCAACAGTTACCAGGTGAAATGATATGAAACAAACTCGAGATTAGAGATGTACCTTTTAAAATATTCACTAAATTTACCCGTGCAATATATCATTATCAAAATTCATAAACATTGACAGTAACTTCACTTTTTATACTATCGGAAGACTTGGCTCATTTAAGCTCTTAGCTTAATTGTAATTTATCTGTAATAGAAATGGAGTCATTGAAAAAAATCTTAAATATCAAACAAATCAAAAAGTATGACTCCTTTTTAAACTTTACGGACAAAATTATTTGGTAACGTCCTTGCTGTACATCACTAAATACTTTGGATCTTGAATCTTTTGCTAGAAAAAAATGAAGAAATGATTGTTGTTAGTATTTCTTTTCTTTTCTTCTTTTCTGTTTTATAAATGTATTTGTTTATTTTCTTCTACAATCTATCTGGTTTATTAATGTGTCTCTTTTAAAGTAATTGCTCCTTGTGTGTCTGTAGAAACATTTTAAGACTCATTTGTTCCATTAATTAATCCATTAACTAAAAAATCAATAAAGAGCTGCACTCTAGATATTCGTTTCTTCAGCGTATTTAAATCTCTTGAGACACAAGTTGACTATCACATGTTCTTCTGCTGAATTTTCACCATTAGTAATAATGGATATGTTTTTCTGATCTCAGTTGTCTTGAATAAACTGTCTGATATTTAGTTCATTAATAAAATAATTGACAAAACCTTTTTTTGTGGTTGTTCTTCTGGTTAGACTACAAAATACTATGCAAAGTTCACTGAACAATAATTTGGATATATAATAATAAACATTCAGTTGCTCTTTTCCAAACATCTGATGTGTCATTTGATCCTATAAGTGAAATGAACAGCAGTAAATTAAATGAGTAAATGTACTCAGACTTACATGAGTATGACATCGAAGCTTCTTGCCGAAAACCTCTTCTGTATTTTGCATCCTGTTCACTGAGTCAAACATTTCTCTTATATGTTCCTGCTGGCTCATTCTGACCTACAGAGAAAAATGAGAGAGAGAGACATTTGAATACAACAATAAAACACGGCCTGACTTTTTCCCAAATTTGCCTTTCAAATAGATTTGAATAATTCATAATTAAAAACTTGTTCTACAACAATATATTACCTCTTTTTTTTTCTTCTAGCTGAGTTCAATCCCTAAAGGTGTTCTCTCTTGTTTTGATCCTGACAGATTGTTCAGCTCTTCTGAGACTCAAAGATAATATTGACTGACGTTCTCTTGGGAGGAGGAACTTAGAGACTGAGGGCATTTGTCAGAGATGAGAAGTCAAGTGGACAATTACAGTCTGTTTTGTGGTCATCAGATCACCAAGACATCCTCATTCTCTGCAAAGGAACTAAGAGAGAGAGAGAAAGCAAAAAGTCTCACACGCACAGCCTTGTCTTGAAATTCCCCTTCATGCCTTGTTTGTTTATAGGATACAATATCAGCATGACGGTTTAGTTGCTAGTTTTAAATCAGATGGACTTTCTGAATTCAAATATCCAGTTTTTAAATGTTTTAAAAGCACTTTTTCTTGGCTATTTAATCATTAGGAAACATTCTAGTTCACTATTCTTCAAACATAATGAGAATTTTACTTCTGAATCAAGTAACATTTCAACAACTAAATGTTTCAGGTATAAACACTTCATGGACAATGCTAACATTTTGTGAAACGGAAACGTTTTAAAGACCAGATGACTTTGAACAAATGTTTTATTAACTGTACTTGAAGAATGTTTTTTCTTAACCTTTATCATTTTACAACTAATACAAAAAAAGTTTTATACTGAAAAATTTCTATTTTTACTCAGAATATCTAATATCTAATATCTAATATACACACTTTGTGTTGATTTACACTATTTTGTATGCTTTTTTATTAACAGATCTAAATGTAAGAGTTGCTCCTTGCACAATAAACATCATTACATGACAACTGATCTGACAGATGCTAAAAACATGAACTTGTTGAAATATATATATAAAAAAACTGTTGTTGCGTGCAGTTACAGGAAATGTTCAGAGAGTTTAAAAAACACAATTATATGTATCCTTCTGGCTTCAAAATGAAGCGATAAAATTAGATGTGATCATGATGGGGCTGATAAAATGTCATTATTTTGCATTATTGTGTTTCTTAAACCCTCTGCACATTAACACACAGGAATGCTGTTATCTTGAAGATCCATTTACATTCCACTAGATGGCAAAAACGATCCCTAGCAGAGATATAGGGTTTGAGCAATGTGGAGCTGCTTGTTTGCAAATGACTCATGACGTCATAGAACACTAAGATATCAGTATCACAAAAAAAAAAAAAAAAAGGTCTAAAGATTTTTCAACTGGGCTTTGTGTTTTTTTTCTTGACATTACCATTGTTGAGAGTCATGTGCTGCTGCTTGATGTCTGTGTGTCGAAATATTATATTTGTCATGTGTCTTTAGTTCCTATTTACTGTAGTTTAGTTCTAGTTTTCATTTAGTAAATCATTGTTATTCTGTTCACCTGTTTATGTTCTCACTAATTATGTTTCATGTGTTTATAAACCCTGAGTTTTCCTCAGTTGTCTTGTCTTGTGTTAAAGTTAAGTTGATGTTTTCATCTCTTTCTGTTTTAAAATGATTTGTTCATGTTCTGATTATTAAAGCCACTATAGTGGATTTCTTCCTGTCTGTGTGCACCACGACCCGTGACATTAGTAGTTCTAAACTTTTGTGCAGAACATGATTTAAAAAAATCCTTCATTTCTGATTGGTGCAACAGTACTGGCTCAGTTTCACTGGGTTGGTAGAGCAAAAATAATGGAATAACACACTTATGATAAGTATTTAGGATTCAGATAAGATCAGTGAATTAGACCACTTCATTATGCTTATATTATATTTGCTACTGCATACGTGTTTTATAAACAGATTCAGCAGCCAGAGAAAACTAAAATATTCAAGTCAATGTCAAATGAACACTGAGCTGAAAGCAGAAGAGCGTTCAAGTGCCATCATTCAGTATGTGGGCCAGATCTGGAACTAAACAATGTTGCTGTCAGGGATTATTTCTGTTCTTTCCGACAACAAAGCATGTGAACGTGACGAGCTGGTAGGAAATGTAGGACATTTCTGATAGCATGTACATCATGAATCATTCATTCACCAGATGGAAACATAGTATTTGAAGTGATCATGTGTGAACATTCTTGGCTTTCTCTCTACACTGGCATCAGGTAAAACTAGAAGTGTCTATGCACACACTTGTTAGACTTGAAATCTAACATGGACAACATATGCAACTACCCCATTAGAAATGTTGGTATCTATCATAGCATCTTGCTCAAGGCTTAAATGTTGTAATTGTTGTTAAGACATATTGCCTTTGTTACTTAATGCCTTGAGTAAGTGTAGAGGAAGTGAACCTTTCATATTTCTTTCTGTGAAAAGAGTAGATTTTTAGCAAACTATCTGTAGAATTCAGAAGACAGCTATTCAGTCCATTTTTGGAAATGTGTTGAGTTTAAGATGACTGATGGCATCAGTAATGTTCTCCAAACAGGGACAGATCACACATTCATGTCTTTTGTTCCACTAATTTCACAACTACTGTATGTAGCAAAAAAAAAAAAAAAAAAAAAAATGTTGCTCAAAAGAGTTATTAGTAACTATGACTTGTGGAAAGTAGAGCAAAATTGCAACACTTTATTGTAGAAGAGATGATAGTAACTTCAAGACTTTAGTTTGAGGCATTAAGATGCACTTTACAATTCACAGCCCGACTTCAATACAACCTCAATTGTTATTCAAATTGAACTTTTAAACTGTATATTTGGCATCTGTAAGAAATATGTTAGTCACGTTGAGACATTTTAATGGGTTTAGTTTAGAAAGATGAACATTTTACTCCAATGTTTTAGCCCTGTATTTATTCTAAGTGTATACTGCGACATTTTATTTACTGCTTCAAAAGAAGTATGTTTATTTTATTGAATCAGCATTAATGAAACAGTTTTCGATGTAGTTCTATAAATAGGCAGTTTAAAAAAAAATGGGAGAACAATTTAGTTATTCGGGTATTTTGCTATTTTATTTTTCTAAATAAATCGTTACTATAAAAGAGAAATAATACATCCTATCAAACAATATATTTATAGAACAATCAGACAAATTGAATATTATCTCAAAATAACTTGCATATGAGATGATGAAATGATTAATTATGTATTTTCTTATATGACCTGTTTTAGGTGATAAATGCAGAATCTGGAAATTCTGATGGGTTTCTTGATGATGTATAGGCTGATCATAATCAGTTACGTGTGTATCTTGCACAATTTATTATAATAATATCTTGATTGTGACTTATTTGCATAGATTGCTGAAACTTTCCACGTGAATCAGAAAAATCTGGATCAAGAGAAGAAAGAAGAGGTCGTCCATCTAAGAGAGAAAGAGTCTGATTTCACAACTACTTCTAATGTCTTGTCTGGCTTGTTTTTGGGTCTTGGCATTCTTCTTCATACATTTTATATAGGTTAGACTGAATGATACTGATACTGTGAAAGTCAATCTACAGTACCACTTACATTGTGCTCATTCTCTCTTTAATATATATATATATATATATATATATTTAAGTTTGGTCCAGTAGATGGCACCACACAACAGAGAGACAAAGACCTGTTCATACAACTCAGAAAGAGACTTTCTATACTGGAGCATTAGAGTTATATTATAAACATAAAGAACTATTCCTTTAACAGTCTGTTTTTACCATAAACATATATTTTGCTGTTAATGCTTAAGAACAATTTGATTTACTATTGACTTCTCCTATTGACTATTCAAGCAGTATAGTCTCTGCAAATAAGGCTTAATATCTTAAATAATTTTAAACTTATATTGTTTCAGGGATGTTTAGACACTTTTACTGAAAAACATTGCAAAACATAAACTTTATGTTTGACACAGAAGTGCAAAGAGCACATTTGGGACTTACGCTGAAGATCATTTACTCTGAAGATCATGTGATGTCATGTAGGACATGTTTCCTGGACACACATCCTTATTGGTCCTGGATCAACATCCCTATCAACCAATCAGATTTAAAGGTTGGGTTTCAGGCTAATGTTAGGATATAAGACTACACGAATCACGTGTTGTTTTCTTGTTTTAACAGTCCTCATACTACAACACAAGGTGCACAAACTACAAGATCTTTGGCCAAGAGACAACTCCAACCAACAACTAAAAATGTGTAAGTATTTATATCACAATGTTAAGTATAGTGCAAAGACCACTTATTTGGATTTAAAAAAAAAAAAATACAATTTTTTTTTAACTGATCACTTGACATTGCATTCATCCAAGAAATATCTTGAATGCAAGCAGATCCTTTTGTACTGTATGTATTATAAAGCTTGTGTTTTTGTATTATGCTGACTGATGTTAAATGCTTTTGATGTCTATTCTTATCATACTGCTTCTTAAATACAAAGATTCTGTTTTTTAGTTGTCAGAAGCATGACGTGACGTCTTTATCTGATGTTTTTCATTTACTATTAAAGAGTGGTGCTTGTGAGACCCTAACTCCTCAGGTGAATTCACATAAGATTAGAAATATCCAGACAACTTTGACAGATTCTATTTTATTTACACTATTTGTTGGATCTTGAACATAAAGAGCTTGTGTACATACAATGAAACACAATGGTCCTCATTTCCAGCGTCTATACCTGAGAACAATGTAGTACATTTAAAATATATTTACCAGTTCTTACAAATAAAACATGTTCAGTATAAATGTTTATATCATTGACAGGCTTATCTGTCTTACAACTTCAGCCAAAAATGTACCGGTTTCAACATCTCTTTCTGTAACACAATAAAAACAGTGCATAAGGCAAGGATATAACAGTACATCCGAAATATGTAAACATTCAGCTAAAAAAGTCACTTATAAAGCCATGAGGCAAGGCAAGGTTATTTAAATAGCACACTTCATACACACTAGTAACTAAAAGGAGTTGAAACATAAAATAAATAAGAAATGACAAATGGTACAAAAGTAAAATATAAAAACAGCTATTAAAGCAACATTGTAGCTTTTTTTTTTTTGTTATAAGGCAGAACAAGCCAACAAACTGAGCCCATGTGTACAGGCGATGATTGTCTTAGTGTGAATGTAGCTAAGAATATCAAAACATCGAACACTCCTGAAAATAAATAAATAATGAAATAAAATGGATATTCATGAAATGTTATATGACCAGGTAAGTAGTTTACATGGTGCTGTTTTTATAAGGCTATTTAGGCAATGTTACCAACATAAACATTGTTTTAACAGCAAATGTGATTCTATGCAAACTAAACAGATTTCTGAAAAGCCAAGCCAACGATTCATGTTTTACTATAGTTGCTTTTCCTTTGTGCTTGGAAATTCATATCAGTTCAAGGGCATTTTTTAAGCCTTCTAGCTACTATGAGTCCTTCTGTCCTTTAAAGATATGGCATGCATTGAAAAATGCCATTTCCTGCAAAAACATGAATGAGTAGAGCACCTTGTGAGCTCCAGAACAATTTTTGAGAATTTACTTGAATTCCAAAACCATGAATGACCGCATCTATAGAGATTGCCAAGCAGCCTTATAGTATGCTCTTAAGGAAGATACAGAAACACTCTAATTCTACCCGTTTTCTGTTCTTCAAACAAAACATTTGCTTACTAGACTTTTTTATTTTTCTACCCGAAGCCACAGCACCAACCTCCTCTGACTCAATGTTTAATGCAAAAGCTCATGCAGTTGCTGCAGGAAAGTGCAGTTTTTTAATTACCGACTGCTTCATCATGATTATCAGCCTTTATTGGTTTATATTGTGCAGAAGGGTTCACAACCTCAGGAGTGGCTGAACTCACACCGTTTCCAGCTGTCTGGCTGTCTAAGTGCTTTTTTCTCCAGAAAACTGCAATTAAAATAACAACCAGACATAACAGCAACAGTGGTACTATAATGCTAACCAAGAGCGAAGACAGTGATGGCACCATTTCCTCCTGTTCTGTTCCTCCGTGATCAGTGGATATTGATCCTGAAAAAAGAAAAATAATAATAATTAAAAAAACCTTTTTACAGAAACCATTACCTCATTGTGATAGTGTTGGGCGATATGGTCATTTTTCAGATCGTCAGCCCTTGGGATCGACGATACATGATCTTATCGTTCATGGGTGGAGCAAGAGAGAGACACTTTTTGTTCTTGTCATAGCAGAACTATTCAGTGTTTTAAACCATGCAGTGCCCGAGAGAGAGCCTAGGGAATCACCAATAATCGACATACTGATAAACTAACATTAAATAAAATATACTGTATTTAAAACAGCTAGTTCATATATAGTCGGACACAACTGTCATATCGCACGTCCTGTGACAGATTTGCTGCATCTGCGCACGGAATTAACAGTCTAAATCAGTCAACGATGAAAATCAATAGTAGATTTCATTTAATGTCCATCATTTGAACACTAATATTGGACATAAACGAACACGTTAAATTTAAAGTATTAGAAACGGGTAAGTTGATATATTTTTAGTAAAGTTGGATTGTACTGATGCATCAGTCATACAGAGCTACGGACCGCACGCCTCATGATGAGCTCAACACACTGCTACAGAAACAAGAATCAGATGCATTCTGACATAACTGTGGCATTAAACTCAGTTAGTGAGGACTCGTTTAAAATATTGCCCATATATACAGTAGGCCATTTAGATTACTTGTTAAAGTGCAATGAAATACCTTCTATTTTCAGACGATGTACATCTGTTTGTGGATGGAGACTTTGTAACAGCCAAAACTATGTGTTTTGCATGCATCACATTATAGTGCAGTGTGCATGAAAATAATAACAAGGTGGCAGAGCAACTTTATCAGCCATAGTGGTTCTCACATAGTTATTCTACGCCATCAGCACATAATGAGTGTTATAAGTTAAGAGATCAGTCTCTTAACAGAAGGACTTAGTGAGAGCCACTTTGGATGATAAGTTCACTCTGCCGCTTTATTTTGTCTTTACTTTATTTGTATCACCAAGAAAGAGTAAATCTCTCATGTTTGAGAAAAGCGCGTTGCCGTGTACCAGCCATTAAATGTGTGGGACACCAACACCTCGTTTTCTCTTTCATTTCATGGATTTAATGAGTTATCTGAGTCAAAGCGTTAAAACTTTTTCACTGACTACAGGCTCTAATCCTATTTTGTGCACACGTGTGTGTGTGTGTGTGTGTGTAATAGATGGACAGTTTGATAGCCGAAATTATAATAGGCCGCCTAATAAAAATTATAATAGTTGTTATTATTATAATTTAATACATTAATGGGAGAATGAGCCTAATATCATCTTGACTATCGACAGGGACATCTGCCATCGTCAATACACGATACTATCGTCTATCGGCACAACCCTAAAAGCATCCATCTATAACTCTATATACATCAGAACTGAGACAGGAGCATCATGGGTGAATTTCAGATATTGGATCAGCCACTTGCACTATTTATAATTGAAGCAAACAAAATTAAATGAAAACTTTGATGCACTAATCAACTAGCTTCACATACCATTGATGATCAGCTGTACAGTCCGATATTCAGATGACTGTGTGATGAAGCAGGTGTATTCCCCTGCATCAGTGTGTTGAAGATTGTTGAGTTTGATGGAGAAGTTTCCTCTCTGATACTCCTGAGGGAAAGTTTCAATTCTGTTCTTGTACTCTGAGTCCTGTGTCACTGGTGAATTACTGTGTGGAATGATATCAAATATAATTTTGCTGCCATTGTGTCTCCAGCTCACATCAATGTCTTGAAGTTGATGATCATGTTTAGTTGAAGAACACGGCAGGACGACAGAACCACCAATAAACCCCTCGACTGTGACCTGCAGACACACTGAAATCACACAAACTACTATAAACACAGTCTGGCATTTATGCATGTGGCATGAATTTAACTCTAAAATTTAGTTTTTGTTCTGACCTTTGTTTATCAGCACAGCAAATACACAGATGAAGCAGATGATGCTGCAGAAACAGAAAAAGTCCCTTCATCATTTGCGAAACTTGAAGAGCATGCTTCAAAAAACGCCGAGATAATAGGTTTAATTCTATTTAATTCTAATTCTATATAAAAAGTTTTTTTTTTTTAAGAGGACAGTCTTCACCTGTTCGACTTTACTGCTAAAACCTTGATTTCACTGTAAGACTGAGCAAATCCAACTACTATCAACTAAAGCTAACATGAATCACAAACATGAGACACAAAAGATGATAATCCAAAATGCTAACCGCTAACAGCTAAATCAAAATAACAGTTAAAGCAGATCAACCTGATAATCAGGTTTATAATAAGTCATGTTTAATGTATTCATGAAGCTTAAGAGTTATCCTGTTTTTGATTCTAGTTTAAAAGAAGCATTTTTGTCAACTCAAACACAGCAGGCCAAACACAAACACGAGCAACAAGCTACATCAGACTTTCACTTCCGAGAAGAACGAGTTTCTCCAAACAGCGCTTCATTCAGAATTCATCACACATACCTGATCATGTTTCTGGTTCAATATTATTAATACACTGTGTCTTTTATTTGACTAAATATTTCTGAAATTAGAGGGAAACACTACTTTTCCAACTCTTCCGTCTCGATGTGCCATGCGTCGTTATACAGATGACGTCAGACGTCAAGTATACGTAAATACGTAAGTAAGACATGATTGTCATCAACATTTACCAGGTGAAATGATCAGAAACACACTCTAGGATTAAATATGTGCCCTTTAAAATATTCACAAAACTTACCCGTGCAATATATTATTATCAAAACGAATAAACAAGAATAGGCTCATTTACTTTATAACAGTAATTTTGGTCTGAAAAAAAATCTTAAATGTCAATCAAATAAAAAAAAAAGAATCATACCTTGTTAAACTTTACGGATAAATTCTATGCATTTTAACGTCCTTGCTGTACATCACCAAATACTTTGGGTCTTGAATCTGTTGCTAGAAAAAATTAAGAAATTATTGTTGTTAATATTTATTTTCTTTTATTTATTCTTCTTCATTCTATCTGGTATATTAATGTGTCTCTTTTAAAGTAATTCCTCCCTGTATGTCTATAGAAACATGCTGTAACACTTATTTGCTCTATTATAATATAAATATATAAATTATTACTCTAGACATCCGTTCCTTCAGTATATTCCAGACTACTGAAACACAAGTTGACTATCACATGCTTTTCAAATGTGACTCTTGATTTTCTGCTATTTTTTATTCATTTATTTATTTTCACTCTTTGTAATATTGAACATGTTTCTGTTCTCAGTTGTCTTGAATAATCTGTCTGGTCTTTATTTTATCAATTTATTATTTTATTATATTTATTTATTTGAAATGAACAATTAAATGAGTAAAAGTGCTCAGACTTACGTGAGGATGAGATTGAAGTTTCCCGTCCTAAATTCTTCTGGATAATTTTTGTATTCTGGATCAAGTAAATCATTTCTCTGAATAATGTCTTATATATTCCCACTCATTGCGTCGCAATACAGTGTCATGTCTTGACTTTATTTTGTCACTGTAAAAACAGAGCAAAAACACAGAAATCCAGAGAGAGAATTGAAAATAGCTGAATAAAGGCTGGATTTTCAAATGTTAGGATTTTGCTTAACATTAATAACTCCAACAGATGAGTTGAACAAACTCAAAGAGAATAGATGGATATAGACACCTGCATTGAGGGTAGAGGTTGTCATATCTAAATAGGCTAAATCCAGAAAGATCTTCCTCGTAGTTCTTCTCTCTCGTCTTCATCCTGAGAAACTGTACAAGTGCTGTGAAGAGACTGAATTCTCCCTGATATCCTGATGGGTGGAGAGTCTGTCATGGGTTCGACCTGATGGGTGTTAGCTGACAGACCTGATGAACAAGTAAATGTTTACTAAGAGGGCAGATCATGTGTTTAATATAGAAACAAATCACAGCAGTTCCTGTTCTCAGAGTTTCTAAGAATGAACACAATAATAATAATAAGAAGAAGAAGAATACGCAGAGACAAACAAACATATTGATCTCTATACATATGGTTATTTAAACACTGAAGTTTTCTGAATTACTATATGTTTGACACATCCCTGCTGTCACTGTGACTTTATTATCATCAAAAGAATGACAAGAATGCTGAGTTTCCAGTGCCACCATCAGTTATGAACCACAGAGAAACTGAAACACAGCCTTGAGATGAAATTACCTTCCACATTATACTTGTATACATCAGCACATTGGTTTGGTTGTTTATGTGCCCTGAATGTTCACTGACAGCTTGAATAAAACAGATAAATGTTGTCCTTTTAAATTTTGAACTGGATAATGAATGAGTTCTGAAAATAAGGAACCTACTGTGACATTAAAAGATAACCTTTGTATAAGTGGATTTTCTCGGTGTGTCCATGCGACGGAGCCATATCATCATGCTATCAGATCCCTTGGCTTTGCAGACAGAAGGCGAACATGCAGAATCTCCGACAAGTTCGCTGCGAATCAGCTCTAGAGGAGGTATCTACTGACTTAATATTGGCAGTGATGAATGTGTGTTCGTTATCAAATAAGACATTTATTTTAAATAACTTTTTTACTGAACGCACATTAGACTTTTTATTATTGACTGAGACGTGGCTAATTCCTGATGATTTAAGCCCATTCACGGATTTGTTACCTCTGGACTGTGCCTTTCTTAATACTCCACACATTACAAGTCGTGGTGGAGACCTGGCATCTATTTTTAAGAAAAGTTTTTCATGTCAGCTTTTATCTGCTGGCACTTTTTAAAGCTTTGAACTGCAGTTGTTTTTGACTAATCAAGTTGCATGTGCTTTAATATATCGACCTCCTGCAGACAACAAGGATTTTTTTTTTTTTGAGTTTACAGATTTTTTAAGTGAAATTGTATTGAAATATGATAAATTACTACAAGTGGGTGATTTCAACATACATGTGTGTTGTCCTACCAAGCCACAAGTAAGAGATTTTTTGAATGTAATCGATTCTTTCAATCTTATACAGCACATGCATAAACCCACTCATGTTCAAGGTCATATTTTGGAACTAGTTTTGACTTATGGTTTATCTATTACTGATGTGGTAATATCAGATCAAGCTTTCTCTGACCATAAGTCAATTATTTTTAAGATGTTGACACCACGTAAATGTAAGGACCTCAAATAATTATTTAATTTGTTTCATGTCTGTGTTTATTGTAGATATTTGTTACTAATATAATGTGGAGGATAAATGTTAAAAGTTTCATAAATGATGTACTGTTGGGGGCGCTGTGAGAAGAAGGGGAGGTAACACGTTTTGTTCATGTAAAAACTTTTCAGCCCCAGAATCTGTCACAGAAAACAAAAGAGAAAAAAACAACCGGGGCAAATAAATCTACAAAAAAAGAAAAGCTGTCATTGTCATTGTCCAAGGGGGCAACATAAAATTGGTGTTTCTGCTCGGTTTGTGACGGATTTCGGGAGGAAGAGAGCGACAAGTGCAGAGCGGCCATCGAGTGATGAAACGAGCCGCGAGCCGCGAGTGCAGCGCGAGCTGAGAACGAGCCGCGAATCACGGAGAGAGTGGCTTTGAAACGGCGAAAAAACAACTGCAAAAGTGAGTTAATCTGTTCATTGAGTGGCCATAATGTTGCCTGTGTGGGAAGAGACGCTGGATGAAATCGAGGGTAAATTGCTCGAGTTATCTGCTTCGCAACTGAGAGATTTGTGTGAAATGTTAATGCTAAATGTGAGGGAGGATGAGACACACACGCCTCGCGCGCTGAGGAGACGTATTCTGCAGTATTTAGAGGGAGATGATGTTGTTTCACTTGAAGATGAAGGACTATCTATGTTATTAGATACAAAGGGGAAAATTGACAGTTTGATAAATGTTGATGAAGAGAAAACCGAGAGATCATCCAGTGCAGAAAATGAGCAAACCAATGAGGGGCAGCAAAAAGTTGACCTGGAGCACCACTCTGTGGGCGTTAGTGGAATTGCATCAGAAGCACCTGTGATAAACACTGCAACAGAATCAGTACGTGCCAGAACAGACCGAAAAATGCCAAATTCATCAGTTTCAGGAGAAAATGTCACACTAGTGCATCCAGTGTACAAAAAAGAACTCAAAATAATTGGACAAATTGGTGAACCTGGCCAGAGAGACAAATTAAATTTTACCAGCCTGGACAGACAGATTCACAGGGCATGCAAAAGGGGTTATGATGAGGGAGAAATTGTTGAGGCAGTCATTCAAGCCATCATCCCAGGTGTCAATTTGAGAAGTTATCTGGAGAGTAGTACAGACTTAACATTGCCTGTCCTTAAACAAATTCTCAGAGCACATTTTATAGAAAAGGATCCAACTGAATTGTATCACTCACTCACACGTGCAGTTCAAGAACCCAAGGAAACGCCTATCCAGTTCTTAGTTCGAGCCATGGATCTCAGGCAGAGGGTTTTGTCAGCATCTGAAAATGCAAAGACAGGATTAAGATATAATTATGAACTAATCCAGAATCAGTTTCTGCAGACCGTTATGACTGGCCTTCATGATGACAGCATACGCACAGATCTAAAACCCTACTTGGAAAACCCATGCGTAGAAGATGAAGTGCTTATGGAGAAAATGAACATGTCATATAGTCTGGAGCTTGAACGAAAATCAAAGTTCTCAACCACTCGACCAAAAATAGCCAAGGTGGCCACAGTGATGGAAGAGGAACAGGCACATGCTGAACAAGATAAAGGTGTCATTATAAAAAAAGAGAAAGCCCCAAAGCCTAACAACCTGATGGAAAAGCTTGATGCACGAGACAAAGTGATTTGTGAAGCAAGCCAGAGCCTTACGTCTCAAGTAGCGAGCCTTGCTCAAACATCACGACCTCAGACAATCAGAAACAGTAACCAGAGATTCACTCGAAATCGATTTCCACCTGTTCGTGCAAGCACCAGGCGCTGTACCCAATGTGAGCAGTCCAACCCAGAGGGAAGATGTGAACACTGCTACAAGTGTGGCAGCAGTGAGCACTGGGCAGCGGGTTGTCGGAAACGAACTGTAACCAATGTGACGTCAAGCAAGATTGAAATTACATCAGACATCATTGAAAGCTTACCAAAAGCTTGCTTATCTGAAGCACCATGGTCGAACAAACAGGAGAAAACAGCCAGTTTGGTGGGACGCAAATGCTTGGTGAAATGTTCTCTTGGAGGTGTTAATACAGCAGTGCTTTGGGACACGGGGTCACAGGTGTCAATCGTGGGCTCGGAGTGGAAGAAGAGACATCTCCCTGACACAGAGGTGAGACCAGTGAGAGAGCTACTTGAGGAGGGAGAACTCAACCTCACAGCGGCAAATGGGACAAGCATACCATATGAAGGCTGGATGGAAGTGGAATTTTGTCTGTCTGGAAACACTGAGACTGAAGGAGGGGGCACACACCTGCTGGCACCAATTCTCATTACATCCAGTGAATTGGAGAAACCCATAATTGGCTTTAATGTGATTGAGGAATTGGTCCAAGCTAACGCAGCCCAGCAGATTCCTTTGAGTTTTCTTGTGAACACACTGAGTTCATCTCTGGAAGTTAGCCCTAGGAAAGCAAAAGCCGTTCTGTCACTGCTGAAAAAACGCAAAAACAGCAGCAGCTGTCAAATTGCAAGACTGGGACGAAAATCCATAATTCTTCCAAGGTGCGCGAGAGTGAACGTCAGCTGTGGCAAACTGAATAGGACGGTTACCCTTGGAACACACGTGACGCTGGAGCCCAATTCAGAAGTACCCTGGCCGGCAGGTATAAAGGTAAACAAACAGCTTATTCAGATGCCTCAAAACGAGAATGACAACATTACAGTGATGGTGGAAAATACCACGAAAGAAGAGGTGACACTTACAGCACGAACTGTCCTGGGGTGGCTGCATACAGTGGATGCCATCCATCAGCTGGAAGTGAAACCACCGCCTCCGTCTGAATCCCAATTTCAGATATCACAATGTGAAAATGACTCAACTCCAGAGACTCCAATCAGGGTTCAGGAGAGTGAAGGATGGGACCCTCCAGTGGACCTCAGTCACTTACCTGGGGAACAACAGGAGCGTGTGAGACAGCTGTTGAGAGAGAATAGTGGAGTGTTTGCTAAGGATGACTGGGATACTGGATGTATTCAGGATCTCACAATGGACATTCGTTTGAAAGACAACATCCCTGTTCAAAAGACGTACAATGCAATACCACGACCCCTGTATCAAGAGGTGAAGACCCACATACAGAACTTGCTGAGTCAGGGGTGGATCCAAAAGTCAACATCCTCCTATTCCTCGCCGGTTGTGTGTGTGAGAAAGAAGGATGGGAGCTTGCGTCTATGTGTGGACTACCGGCTGCTCAACGAGAAGACATACCCTGACAGGCATCCTATCCCACGAATCCAAGAGATCTTAGAAAATCTAGGGGGGAACTCCTGGTTCACTGTGCTGGACCAGGGTAAAGCTTATCATCAGGGCTTCATGGGTAAAGACAGTAGGGCATACACAGCATTCATAACACCCTGGGGGCTTTACGAATGGGTGCGGATACCTTTTGGCCTCACAAATGCACCCGCCGCTTTTCAGAGGTACATGGAAGAGTGTCTAGGAGAGTTAAGGGATGATATCTGTGTTCCCTATCTTGACGACGTGTTAGTCTTCAGCAAGGACTTCGAACAGCACCTAGAGGACTTGAAGAAAGTGCTACAGCGACAGGAACAGTGTGGTATCAAGCTAAGGCCAAGGAAATGTGACTTCTTTAAGCGGGAAGTCTGCTATGTGGGCCGCATCATCTCTGAACAGGGGTACAGCATGAACCCCAAAGAAAAAGAGGCTGTGCAAGCACTAAAGTGGGAAACACCAAGCACTGTTCGTGAGGTGAGGAAGCTCATGGGTTTCCTTGGTTACTACAGATCATACATTGCAGACTTTGCCAGAATAGCCAAGCCTTTATATGAACTGTTAACAAAGCCCAGTATGTGCAAGACGAAAGGCTCAGGAAAAAGAGGGAACTCATCCTCGCAAGCACCTCCATCACAGCCAGTAGAGTGGACAGGGCGACATCAGGAAGCGCTGGAGAAGCTGATCGCGGAGTTGTCAAACCCACCCATAATGGCATACCCAGACTTTGAACAGCCGTTTGTCCTTCATGTTGATGCGTCAGAAGAAGGGCTGGGAGCCGTACTGTACCAACGACAGGGAGGCAAACTCCGAGTAACTGGTTATGGGTCTCGGACCCTGACCCCTGCCGAAAAGAACTACAAGCTGCATTCTGGGAAGTTGGAGTTCCTCGGACTCAAATGGGCGATCACAGAGCGTTTCCGGGATTTCCTATTTCATGCGCCACATTTCACTGTCTACAGTGATAATAACCCGTTGACATATGTCATGAAAACGGCGAAGCTCAATGCTGCGGGGCAACGGTGGGTTTCTGAGCTGGCAGACTACCGTTTCACTTTGAAATATAGACCAGGAATGGCAAATCGAGATGCAGATTTCTTATCACGTAGATCAGTGCCCATTGAAGTCACAGTCAGAGAGTGTACTCAGGAATGTGAGCCAGAAGTGCTGGGATCAATTGGGGAAGTCCTAAAAGCCCAACGACGTGCGGACGTGGATTGGATATCTGCAATCACTTGCAATATAGATGTCTTACCAGAGGAGCTGAAGGGTGGACCAGAGATCTGTCAACGGCTAACACCGCAGGATATCAGGAGTGCCCAGCTGAGTGATCCAGTCATCAGCCGAGTACTTGATCTGAAACAAAAACAAATCAATCTCAAACACAAAGAAAAATTGAGGGAACCGGAAGCTGTGAGACGACTCTTACGAGAATGGCATCACCTGCAGATTAATGAGGAAGGTGTCCTGCAAAGAAAAATAATGACCAGAACTCAGTTATTCCAGAAAACTTGAAAAGTATGATATATAAGTACTTACATGAAGACATGGCCCACCTAGGTGCCGATCGTATGGTGGCAGCAGCTCGTGCACGGTTCTTCTGGCCGAAAATGAGAGAAGAGATGGAACATTATGTCACAAGAGTGTGTCGATGCCTAAGACAAAAGAAACCAAACCGGATCACCAGAACTCCAATCCAGAGCATTGAGACAGCAGCTCCATTTGAGATGATTTCGATTGATTACCTGCACCTGGAGAGAAGCAGAGGGGGAGCAGAGTATATCCTCGTGGTCATTGACCATTTTTTAAAGTTTGCTCAGGCTTACGCCACCAGAAACAAGTCTGGAAAGACCGCAGCCCGGAAAATCTTTGAAGATTTCATCATGCGCTTTGGTTATCCTGGAAAGATCCACCATGACCAGGGGAGGGAGTTTGAGAACAGCCTGTTCCAAAAACTACAGAGTTACTGTGGGATTAGGCATTCTCGTACAACCCCCTACCACCCCCAAGCTAACCCGGCAGAGAGGTTTAATAGGACATTGTTGGGGATGTTGAGGACCCTAGAGGAAACAGAGAAGTCGAATTGGGCAGAACACCTGAACAAAGTTGTCCACGCCTATAATTCTACTGTGCACGAGTCAACCGGGTTTTCTCCATTCTTTCTCCTTTTTGGTCGAGAGCCAGTTCTTCCAATTGATCTTGTGTTCCCCACAAAGCAAGTAAAGAACACTCCGTCTCACACCGACTACGCTGAAAAGTGGAAAAGGTCTATGCAAGAAGCATACGAGATTGCAAAAAAGAACATGAAGAAGGCTGCTGCAAGGGGGCAAAGAAATTACAATCGGAAGGCATGGAGTTCTGTCCTGGAGCCAGGGGATCATGTGTTGGTGAGGAACCTGTCAGAAAGAGGTGGCCCAGGAAAACTGCGAGCGTTCTGGGAAAAGCAAACGTATGTGGTGAAAGAAAGGAGAGGAGATGGCCCGGTGTATGTAGTCGGACCGTTGGATGTGACTGGAAGGGAAAGAGTGCTGCACCGGAATCTTCTATTGCCTTGTCCTTACCTGGTTGATGAGCAGAGGACACCTGATGTTCGTCTGGAAAGAAAAGGATGTCAGAGGAACAGTTCAAAACAGAGAGCACAACCACAACTAAATACTCACCATGAAAGCACTGACAGCTCCAACGATGAGGAGGTTGACTTGTGGGTTCCAATGCAGAGAGCAGGAACATATCTGGATCCATGTGCAGCAGAATTTCATCCTGGAAGAGAGGAGAGAAACAGGAAACCTGAAAAGGAAACTGACATTGAAGAACTCGTTGACGAATCTGTAAACATACCTGATTCGGATAAGTCAGATGAAGAAGTGCTGGGAGATCTTCAAGGGGAGCAGGAGCTGGAGGAAAGATTCGTTGGAGAAGCCGAGCATGAAGATAGTGATTTGGCATCTGAACCTATCAGGAGAACTTCTGCCAGAACCAGGCAACCTAGGAATCTGTACACGTATGACACCCTGGGTGAGCCCACGCTTCGACCAGTGAACTGGAGTGTTTGTGGTGGAAATACTGACGTGAGAACCTGCTGTGTACAACCCCAGCTGAGCATCGATCACCTGAATTTGTATCCTTCATACTAAGTAACACTAGTGAGAGTTGGAAAAAATTTATGTTCAAAGTAATAATTTTGTTAAGTGAGTTATAAACAGTTTAGGGTTTTGTAAGTTTACAATCGTAATAATGCTTTAAAGCAGAGTTATAGGTTGGTCAGCTAAAGGTATATTTGATAGGCTGGATGAAACGCTAAGAGATTAATGCAATACTTAGGTGACATTTGAAATGTGTTAATACATTGTGGAGGTGTAGGTGGTTATCTCCACTTGTCATTGCAGGATGTTCTGGGGGGCCCACCAGCGAGCCTAAAGACAAGACATCTCTCAACATGCAACAAATCTAAAAGTTTAGATCATTGTTATTATGTCACAGTTGTATGGACGTAAACTATATTGTTAAGCTGAGAAAGCATGTACATTACACTGTAATTGGAACTTACATTTTCAGTATATACCCAGAGATAGTAAATTAAAAATGTTTTGTAACATTTTATTTTTTTTAGTGGGGGAGGGTGTAAGGACCTCAAATAATTATTTAATTTGTTTCATGTCTGTGTTTATTGTAGATATTTGTTACTAATATAATGTGGAGGATAAATGTTAAAAGTTTCATAAATGATGTACTGTTGGGGGCGCTGTGAGAAGAAGGGGAGGTAACACGTTTTTTTCATGTAAAAACTTTTCAGCCCCAGAATCTGTCACAGAAAACAAAAGAGAAAAAAACAACCGGGGCAAATAAATCTACAAAAAAAGAAAAGCTGTCATTGTCATTGTCCAAGGGGGCAACATAAAGTTGAATATCCTAGAGCTCAAAGCCAACATTACTTTTCTAGATTGCTCCAGGACTCATTTCATGTATTTTTATATCAAATAAAAAAATATTTAAGAGTGGTAAAAATAATTCAAGGGACTTCAGTGTCTATAACTTTTAATATTTTTGAGCATTATCAAATCTGGTTGGTAAAAAGTGAAGCCCAAAGGGTCTTCTTTCTAAAGACACCACAATAATGTTTGTAACACACTGAAGTAGGAAACTATTACAATTATAAGTTTGGTAGAGCACTTTCATCTGTGAGTCCCATAATGGGGAGTGCTGGCTAACAGGTTAAATGCTGGAGCAATAGAGCAATTTAAAGACCATATTTTTTAAATGAACTGTTAAGTTCCACGTGGACTTGTGTGTTTCTCTTTGTCTTTGTGGTGTGTGTGTGTGTTTGTGTGTTCATTACTTTCAGGTGGTGCTCATTGGTTGGTCGGCAGGCATGTCTTTACTATCACACATGTCACAGAAGCTGGTGGACCAATCCAATGGTGCGCCGCCGGGCTTAAAAGGTCCATTCATAAGGAGCACGAGAGATTTCTCGCCAGATTTCAGCCAGTTTATGTGAATTGATCTGTTCCTTTGTTTCAAAGTCATGAACTGTTGTTAATGTTTAGAGTTATGCCTAGTCTCTGTTGATGTGAGTAATACTCCTTCGTGTTTGTTCATTCTGACGTTGCATTTGCTTGTGCGTGTAACATAATCTGTGCACATTGTGAACCAACGGTAGGCAGTTTGTTGGTATTGTTAGCTAGGCGGAGAGTGATCGCCACTGTTGTACTTATGTTTGTTAGTTAGAATAGTTTATCTAAGGCGGCGAATCGGCTGAAGATTTCGGGGTTTATTTCTGCATTTTACTTTGCTAGTTAGTTTAGAGGTTGGGTAAACTAGCTATGGTATTTATGTTTTGATTGTTTAATTAATTTGGCGACATTCTTGTATTCTATTCTTTATTACTATTTCACCTTTTTATATTGTTTGTTTTGGTCCTGGTAACTGCATCCATTAAAGATTAAACGTCTTTGTATTACTGAGTCTGGTCCTTCTGGTTGTTTTTACAGCTTAAGGCTGGTTCACACGGCAGGATAATCAGGCCGATTTTAGCCCCGATTCACCCCTTCCGACAATCTTAGGATGCTCCGATTATCGTAAAATAATCTGATCAAATATTCCTGCCGTGTGTGGTGTGTTAAGACTGCTCTCCTCTGCTCGGAAGAATGTCGGGACCGCTCCGATCTCAAATCGGGGATATCCAACATGTTGGATTTATTTGGCCCGATTTCTTCTCGTGTGTGGTGTCCCCCGAGGACAAACAATCACGCAGCCTGTGGACTGTGGCGTGTAGCCAATCAGAAAGCAAGGTGACGAGGCGGTGAGGAAGTACCAGGAAACAAAATCAAAACAGCCGGCGTATATAATATAACAAATACAAATAAATTAGATGGGCATAACTACATCCACAACTGCAGTCCACCAGAGTACATGGAAACGAATATATGAACGTTTATTTCAACGGTTATTAATCTGTGTAGTACGTAACAACATTTCTATGAGATAAAACAACAACTTATCTCCATATTATGATATAGCAAGTATAGTCCATGCTCGCGTTGTCTCCACCTCTTTGACCATCGCCTTTTCTTGTTTTTCTTATTTTTTTTTCCGTTAAAAACAAAGCACAAACTATAGCCACTGCATCCTCTTCGTCCGCCATGATTGTTTACTCTAAAGTCACGTTTGATCTCGAGGGATTTTGCGAGATTTCCCGTCTGACCTGGGAAAGCTCGGGAGTCAAATCGGTTCGTGTGTGATGTGTTGATATTGCCGTGTGGCTGCACACCACACACGGAACGACCAAAACTGTTAGACCCGTGATTTTTTATCGCTGTGTGTGGGGTCTCTCATATTTGGAAAATCGGCCGACAATTTTAAAATCGTCCCGTGTGAACCAGGCCTTAAGGCTGGTTCACACGACAGGATAATCAGGCCGATTTTAGCCCCGATTCACCCCTTCCGACAATCTTAGGATGCTCCGATTATCGTAAAATAATCTGATCAAATATTCCTGCCATGTGTGGTGTGTGTTAAGACTGCTCTCCTCTGCTCGGAAGAACGTCGGGACAGCTCCGATCTCAAATCGGGGATATCCAACATGTTGGATTTATTTGGCCCGATTTCTTCTCGTGTGTGGTGTCCCCCGAGGACAAACAATCACGCAGACTGTGGCGTGTAGCCAATCAGAAAGCGAGGTGACGAGTAGGGCTGGGTATCGATTCAGGTGTTCCAGTTCGATTCGATTTCGATTTTCTATTAGAGCTGTAATCGGGCCTTAAAAGTTAAGCCCGACATGTCCCGAGCCCGACACGTACATTTTGATTGACAGCTTTTTAAAAGCCCGAACCCATTTACAACCCGACATTATTCAAATGTACTCAGCGCACAGCTCTTTTGCCTTTTGTCAGGAATGAGTCATTTATACATGGATTAACATAATTTATACATGACTAACGTAATAGGCCACTTGGAAGTTTGAACAAAGGAATAAAATAAGTCCTCTGTAACATCGTAACATCTCAGCACTCTATAAATAGCCCTAGGTATGGCTCATTTAGCATATAAATAGGCTAACGCACCAATAAAAACAAGTCTTTCTTAAAAAATTTAATTAAGATAAATTCTAAATTAAGATTGGTATTTGGCAATAACGAAATTAATTAAGATAAAGGCTCTGCCGGATTTGCTTCACCATAGCAGCTGACATAATACAATAATAATGCCAACATTAGCTTATATAGCATACTCTGTCTACATAATGCATTTAAGACTCAAATAATATTTATTATTTGAAAAACACTTACTCTTAAGGATGATTGCTGCGTAGTATATGGTGTTTCCATTTGCTTTAACTTCAAGTGAGTTGCAAAAGTTGTGTGTGTGTGTGTGTGTGTGTGTGTTCAGCATATGGTGGGCCGCAATTAAATTCGTGACGGGCCGCGGGTTGAGAACCACTGCTTTAAACTGAATGAATGAATGACATGTTCGTTGGTAACCTCACAAGGCACATAAGAGGGTGACATCTAGTGGAGAAGATTTGTAATTAGATTAACGCTAATCTTACGTTCAATATCTGCGGAAATAAATATGAAAAAAAAAATCGATTCATGGGCTTTGAGAATCGATTTTGAATCGACCACATTTTAAAAAAAACGATTAATCGAAAAATCTATTTTTTTACCCAGCCCTAGTGATGAGGCGGCGAGGAAGTACCGGGAAACAAAATCAAAACAGCCGGCGTTTATAATATAGGCTAACAAATATAACAAATACAAATAAAGTCGATGGGCATAACTACATCCAAAACTGCAGTCCACCAGAGTACATGGAAATTAATATATGAACGTTTATTTCAACGGTTATTAATCTGTGTAGTACGTAACAACATTTCTATGAGATAAAACAACAACTTACCTCCATATCATGATGTAGCAAATAGTCCACATATATATATATTCCGCATATATATATATATATATATATATATATATATATATATATATATATATATAATTTCTGTCCCCCTCACTTCTGAAAAGATGGCTACGCCCCTGGTACAATTATAATGTAATATGATTTTAGCTTCTTGTTCAAATTATGTGACAGATGGGTTTGCTAATGTTACTGCAAATATCTGGTAATGTACTGTCATGTTTAACCTAATTAATGAAATGATTTTGTTGGTGGCCGTTGGATGTAAAAAAAAAAAAAACCTGTCTGCAATGTGGTCAGAGCAAACTTGACTTCCTCTGGTTTCTGCTTGAGAGCTGCAGGAGACTTCATTATGAATGTTGTGTGAAGGGAACCAGGCTTCATTAGATTCAACGGTTTTAATCAGGCAAGAAAATGAAGACCCTTCAGCTTCAGCTCTGTAAGAACATTTATGAATGTATTTACATGCGCTTTGTTGTAAATTGTTTAATGTTAAATGTTCACAGTGATTTAAAACATCTGGTCTTAATTATGATGTATGCATATTATTGTTTTATCTTACAGGTGTTTTAATCTGTTGTCAAGCTGCAGTTTCAGATCTACTGACTGATTTGGGATCAAATGTGATCATAAACTGTGATCTTGATGAAAATGAGGTTTATTGGATTTTACAGAAAACAGCAGATCCTCCGACACTGATTCTGCGAACATTATACAACATAGAACATACAACACCAAAAACACCTTTTTACTTCAATAAATCATTCAGAAACAAATATTCAGTGCAGTTTAAAAATCGTCTGGTTATTAATAATGTGACTGCTGATGAATTAGGAATTTATTACTGTATGAACACAGAAACACCTCCAAAACTCAGCAACAGCACCAGAATATACTTCACTGGTGAGTTCATTTGATTAAACATTTCCATGGTCTCTTATTTATTTATACATATTTTTTAATTCACTTTAGTTTTTTCAACCCCATAAACACAACTAGACCACTTATTTGTTGGTCTACACAAATATTAATATGTTATAGATATGTTATAGATTTCATTTAGTTCTACAAAGTTACAGTCATTGTTCTCCAGATGTCAGCAGTTCTTACAGTAACAAACTGTGGACATTTTCTTTACAGAACCAGCTCAAATAAATGAGTGTCACAATCATACAGCAGAGTGTATTGATCAGAAGCAAAAACAATGGCCGATTATTATCATCATCATATCTGGCCTGATGAACGGACTTCTGATCATTCTGGTGATCGGTGAGTATTTATATGATTCTCTTCTCCATAGACAGCTGTAGGTTCTTTATTCATAATTTTCAATATAATGTTGGTATTTTAGTTGAATTAATTAAATTATTTAAGCAATAATACAGCAATCTTTAGTATATACTGAATCTTAATTTGCTATTCTATTTTTAGGACTTTTAAAGCTTTTTGTTGTTGGAAATAAAAGATTTACAGAACGAACACAACTCAACACTGATCTACATCAGATGCAAGTTTCAGAACAGCATCAGGATCAATTACAGGTAAAAAATCATTAATGTGGGTCTTGATAATAATTTAGGATTCCTGCTGACCTTTTACAGTATCCTTTTTTTTGATTAATTTAAACATTTACTTTGGTCCATGGACAGCTCGAGTTTATATTGTTTTCTTCATTGCTCTTTCAGTACGCCGAGGTGGATTTTTCTAAGCTGCGTAGAAATATTTGGTCAAGCCAAATCACCTATGCTGCTCTAAAGCCACCAAGACATAACACATGAGTATAACTACTTGTTTTGTTGCTTGAAGTTCATGCAACTCTCAACCCACTGACCACAAACAGTTCGGCAGCTATACTTTCTTTAGATCAGGGTTTTTTTGTTTAGTTTTTTCATGGAAAAATACAAGCCAGGGGATCCGCGAAAAAAAAAAAAAAAAGAGTACAAATAAAATAAAAGTAAAAACAAAATAATTTACATGTTACGTATTTTAATCTGTATAAATATGTGTTCTGTGCATTTTTGTGAATATTGAATAGCCTGAAAAATCAGCACTGCAATTGTTTAGCCGGGTATGACCACCAGTTTCTTAATAATGATACCATACATTTTCATGTAAACAGCATTTTTTTAAATAAAAAAGTCAATGCAATTTCAACATCATGTCAACATTAATGAATATATGAACATGCCACACATTAAGCATCATTGTCAAATACATTCATAAATTTATAATGAATAAAAAAAAAAATTCTAAAACTTTTTTTGTTTTAGAAATGGCATGGCATCGGTCACACCTCAAATTTGTCTCACTTCTTATTTTCATCTGAACTCAACTGAAGTGCTCAACCATGTTCTGCTGCATTGATATTTGTCAACCAATGACAAACAGGGTCGCTCACCTTTGTCTAGACTGGAGGTTTAACCAAGAACCGAGTGCAGTATTTGTTCAATACCTTTATGCATTTATGTATCTCTGTTCTCACAGTCGCCTTAACCTCAAATGGAAACAGCAGCATTGTGTTACGTCTACTTTGTTTGTATACTAGATCTAAATGTTCAGTTTACATTTAGTGCTTGCCAAGAGTGTTATGCGAAGCACCTCCACACTTAATACTGAAGTTAATTTAGCCATGAATGTCTAACAATAATATTCTGCAACTGTCAAAGCAATTCATGTGAATCTAGGGTCATTCTCAAAGAAATAAATGCTTTTACATAAAAGTCATACTAGAAGTGCTTAAACTAGGCTTTCTGAAAAAAGCTAAGTGAACTGCACACTCTGCAAATAAATGTGTCAGTGCTGTTGGAGTAAATATCAGCACTCATGGAACACAACTCACTAATCATATCTGAGGATCAGAACTAACATCAGTAGGCCTATAATATTTAATAAATATTTTGATTACTAGCGTTCTATTTTATTTAGTAAATCCCCTGTGAGAGGGCATAGCCTCAACTGTATGATTCTTCACTCTGTAACCCAGATTTATTTCCTCTATGCAGTTACCCAGCAAACATCTCTTTCTGACTGGAAACACCACACAGCTTTAGATGACACCTTAACCACACAGAAAAGAGCTATAGCAACACACACTCACAGCACTCTGATTTATTCATTCTATTTTCTGAATTAGATTAACATTGTACCTGTTAAAATAAACACAAAACATTTTTTTTTTAAATCACATGTCAGATTGTAATGCTTCTGTTATGATCAGGGGTGGACTAAGGTGGTCAGGGGCCCCTAGGCTGCTCTTTGTGTATACCCCTCCATCCCCCCAATCATTTTGCTTTACTGGAAAAATGTATCTAGTGCCATACATGGTCCACACGCAAATAGTATGGTGAACTGTCATATACACACACACACTGAGACCAAATCCTACAATGTTTCTACATTCCCGGTGTCCCCACAGGATTTTGTGAGACTGTGGAGGGTGCACATTAGTTCTTTTAGGGGGTTCCAGGGGTATGGGTATTCCTGACACTTAACTCAAGAGTCGAGACACGAGAGACGAGATTGGGTTCATGAGAACGAGACAAGGATCATTTTTTACACATTTTACACGAAAGAAAATCACAGTGACCAAATACATGTCTGGAAAAAAAGCTGCAGGTGCATTTTGAATTGTTTTAACTAATCATCTTGTAATAATTGCCATTTCAGTTCTACTTTCTGAGTATGATTTATCATATAAAAGACAACAACAGACAAGCACTGTGAAAGGGTTTGCCACAAACGGTCTTCTAGAACTCCTAACTGAATGCCTTTTCACAAATTGAACATAGAAATAAAAAAAAACAGTATAAGTAACAAAAAATAAACAACACAGTCCTTTCTTAGTTGCATTAAGTGCAAACAATAAGTGCAGTCATAATCAAGGTAGGCTACGCTCTCAATTTTCAAAGTGCAAGTGCATGTTTTACTTTCACGCAAAATCACGGCCGTGCTAAGCATGCATTCTACCAAACAAGAAATGTATTTTGGCAAATGCTCTGCAACGAATCCTCTTTTAATGTTTCTTATGCGCAAAGTAGGATCTTTTGTATTCGCGCTGAAGTAAATAGAAAATAACAATAATAATAATAATAATAATAATAATAAACAATAAAACAGTCTGGCCAATCCAAGGCCCCTGCAGTCTAGGCAAACCTTTGCATTAATCCGCGCCTGGTTATGACCGAGCGGCAACCTTCCAATCTCTCTCGTGAAGCCAACATGGAAGTGACTTAAACTGTAATTCGTCAACTGGCCGCTTGAGGCTGGCTGCAAAAAGGAATCAATCCCATAGACTCCCCATGTTAAAATTCCCAACTTTACAGCAAATAAAAAATAAAAAATAAAAATGTACAACATGTAATTATAAATTATTTTGGTCTATATAGCTAATTTTGCTCTTCATGACAACTGTGAGGGGGATTCATTTTTTTATTATAACTCATCCGTTTAAATTAATCCACTTGACTGACAGGTGGATTGCTGCTGCTGACACTGCCATTGAGCTATAGGTGAGCGTGGCTTCAGAAACCTACTCCCGCCTTTTTGCCCATTTTCAGTTATCCGGGAGTGACACTCTGTGATGCGCTGCCAATATGGCGATGGTCAACTAAGCCTACTTCCATTTTTGACATTTGATGGTTGTCTTTATTTTTAATTTGCATCAGTGCCCCTCTGCTGCCCTCTGCAGGTCATTCATGATAGTTCAGAGTGGCATATCATAAACAGCAAACAGAGGAAATGTTTTATGTGAAGTAAAGTGCATTAACAAATTTGTAAAGCAGATATTTAAACATCATTTTAATTTAAAATGTATGGTTTCAGGTGAAGGAATGTGAATGAGTTTTTGTAACTGAAATTACACTTTTTCTGATTGTTACTAGTGGATCAAGAAAATGCAGGTAGGTAGGTCAAACAATTAT
This sequence comes from Carassius auratus, assembly GCF_003368295.1. Lineage (NCBI taxonomy): Eukaryota > Metazoa > Chordata > Actinopteri > Cypriniformes > Cyprinidae > Carassius > Carassius auratus. The sequence continues at coordinate 9,888,778 of NC_039289.1, forward strand.
AGAGGATAGAATCGCAAGGACACACACAATTATCCAATAAAACTAACCACCTGATCTCGTTTTGTTAATCGCTCCATCATTTAATTTTCAGTCTGAAGATCTCATTCTTCAATAAGATCAATACAGTGCATGAACACAAAACACTGTCTTCTGCACCAGAGAGAACAAATGAAAGTTGTTACAGTTGTAACTACAAACCCGACTCCAAAAAAGTTGGGACACTGTACAAATTGTGAATAAAAACAGAATGCAATGATGTGGAAGTTTCAAATTTCAAATAAACAACATAGATGACACATCAAATGTTTAAACTGAGAAAATATTAAATTTTAAAAGAAAAATACGTTTATTTTAAAATGCATGGCATCAACCCATCTCAAAAAAGTTAGGACAAGGCCATGTTTATCATTGTGTGGCATATCTAACCAATGAATAAATTTTTGAAATCCACACTTGACACTGTGATCAGAAACCTGTTTGATATTACTAATGGGGAAAAGTTGTCAAAGTCAGATTGTCTCTCAGGAGTCTTTAAAAGTAAATTAAGTAAACCTCTACAGAGGTCTCTCGGGCAGCTAGTACCACCGTTCCTTGCTGGTTCAACACTTCAAGGCACCAAACTAGTGCCTTGTTTGGTTACTTTTACAATTATAATGAAAATTAGATATAATAAGAACAAACTGGTCTTTTCTGCAGGCAGCAAGATGTCTGATGTGATTTTAAGTTAGATATTATAAGTTAATGAAATGAGTAAATGTGCTCGGACTTAAATTAGAATTGAAAACAACAAGGAAAATAGTCTGGCTTATTAATCAAAAATGAAATTTTCTACACAATGAAATTACCTTTTTTTTCTTCTGCTTCTCAAGATCTGGACTGCTCTTGTTTTTCATCAACCAGATGTGTATTATTCAAGACTGAAGGTTAATATTCTTTAATAATCTGATGCTAGGAGCTAGGAGTTTAATTAATTGTAATAATCCAGTGACATTTCTTTATGAACAGTTCTACATATTAGTTGTACATAGAAATACCTTTTGTGTAAATTTAAAACATATATGTATTATATCATTGTTGTATTGTGTTTCTGTAATATGGACATAATGACACTGAAGTCTGTTCTCATAGTGCTCTGACTGGTTCTTAAATACATAGATACATTCAGTTTCGTTTCTTTTGGTTTGCAAATATTTTATTACTAGCAGAGTGGTTTTGCTTTGGCACCAGGATGATGGAGTTATAAACACAAACACAAGTGAGAAGAGTCAAACTCTATTTCTCTGCAGAATTACTGGGAACTCCATGAGTCCTTAAGAGCCTCATGGGGCCCTCAAAGTGGCTGTAAAAGCCCAACATCATGTCTGTAGGACATTCTGGTCATGTTTCACCCACGAGGAGAGCTCTGTTCTCTTGATTGCTGACAAAAAAAAAAAAAACATTAGTCCCCTTCCAAATTGTCATGACTTAGGTCTGTGTTGCTATATTTTTGTCTTGTTGTCTGTGTGTCTAGTCTCAGAACACATGGGTTTTGTTTTGACAGCTCATGTGTTCTGCTGTCAGTGTTTCTTCCCCCTCCCACTCATTACCCTTAATTCCCTGTGTTCCGTCACACCTGTAGCCACTCCTTCCTCATTAGCTCTCCTCTATTTTAGTTCCTCTCGTGCTCTGTCTTTTGTCAGACCGTTGTGATTGTTTTGTGCTTCGAGTGTGATTGTTTCAACCTGTCTGCCTAGTCCTGCCTTGTCGTGTTTTTGGATTTGTGTTCTTTCCCCCGGGTACTGCTCTTGTCAGTCTAGACTGGTTCTGCCTCCGGTCCCTGCCTCACCTCTCTTTTGGATCTTCTGAGACCTGACCCCCAGCTCCCCTCTGCACTCTGTCCTTTCCTTCAGGGATTTTGGTGTGACTTGACGCTGCGTCCCCCAACGACGCTCTGGTGGATGTGATCTGACGTTGCGTCGCAGAAGACGCTTGGACTGGTCCCCGCTGAGAGTTTTCTTTTTGCTCTGCTCTGAGGAGTAGCCATTCTTCTGTTTTTCCTGTTTGCCCAGTGTGGGCTAATAAACTCTGTTACCTGCATCTGAGTCCCGCGTATCCCTGACAGAACGGTCTGACCACGATGGATTCAGCAGGTGCAGACCAAGTAAGAGTCGCAGTCAGCCAACAAGGCATTCTTCTGGGACAGCATTCCAGCCAGTTGACCACCACCTCAAGGGAGGTTGAGGGCCTCACGGCCCAGGTAGCGGACCTCAATCTCCAGATTCAGAGGCTCCAGCTTGAAGCCTTGGCCAGCAGATCGGCTACTCGTGCTGAGCCTGAACCCCATGCCAATTGTCCACCGCCATATGATGGGGACCCTAACTCCTGCCGTGCCTTTCTGTCCCAATGTTCTCTGGTCTTCGCCCTCCAGCCTCGGCGCTATGTTACTGAGGAGTCCCAAGTCGCATTCGTGATCACCCTCTTGAAAGGAAAGGCCCGGGACTGGGCAACAGCTGTGTGGGATGCCCGTGCTCCATTCTGTGCCACTTTCCAGGACTTCAGGGCAGAGATGATCAAACTGTTTGACCGCTCTGCTCAGGGCGATGAGGCAGCTGCCCAGTTAGCGCGGTTGAGCCAGGGCAGGCAATCAGTCACCGATTACTCCATCCAGTTCAGAACTCTGGCAGCCTCCTGTGACTGGAATGAGGCAGCGTTGCGTGCAAGGTTTCGGGAAGGTTTGGATGATGACATCCAGGATGAGATCGCCACTCAAGATCTACCGCAGAGTCTTGACATCCTTGTGGATCTGGCCCTCCGTGTGGAGGGGCGCCTTCGGCGTAGACATCAGCGGCGTGGTGCTCAGTCCCCCTGGATGCTGGTGGAGGGCGTTCCTAGTAGTGCTTCCACCTCCTTGTCACCGTCAACAGACCCTGAGCCTATGCAAGTGGGGCGTCTTCGCCTCACCCCTAAAGAGAAGCAGGATCGTCTGATTCGGGGCCTGTATCTGTACTGCGGGAAGCCGGGCCATCGAGCTATCCAGTGCCCGTTAAAAGCCAGAGCCCATCAGTAGTCCGGGGGATCCTGGTGGGTGCTACTCCTCATGTCGACTCCCCCATCTCTCGTACCATGTTAAAGGTCTCGATTCAGCACAAGGACTCCTTTCATTCCTGTTCTGCACTTGTTGACTCTGGTGCTGAGGGCAACTTCCTGGATGCCTCTGTTGCAGCATGGTGGGGTATTCCTACTGTTCCTCTTCCTTCTCCTATTTCTGTTCGCTCCCTAAATGGTCTCCTCATCTCTTCCATCACCCATTCCACTACCCCTGTAAGTTTGACTGTGTCCGGCAATCGCTGTGAGGTAATTGAGTTGTACCTCCTAGATTCCCTGGGTGCTCCTGTTATCCTTGGGCACCCGTGGCTGGTGCAGCACAACCCTCATGTGGATTGGTCCGGCAATTCTGTGTTCTCTTGGAGTCAGTCATGTCTTGCGTCTTGTCTTGGTTCTGCTTTGTCTTCTGGCTCTGTGTCTCCTGTTTTTCAGGTTGAGGAGGGTGATCTTGCCGGGGTCCCGGAGGGGTACCGTGATCTTTGTCAGGTCTTCAGCAAGTCCCGGGCCACATCCCTGCCTCCTCATCGGCCGTATGACTGTGCCATCAACCTCCTCCCAGGCACTTCTCCGCCCAAGGGTCGTTTGTATTCCCTGTCTAGTCCTGAGAGAGAGGCCATGGACAAGTATATTCAGGACTCCTTAAATGCCGGCCTCATCCGGCCTTCTTCCTCACCTGCTGGGGCTGGGTTCTTCTTTGTTAAGAAGAAGGATGGCTCCCTGCGACCCTGCATTGACTACCGTGGCCTCAATGACATCACTGTAAAAAACCGGTATCCTCTGCCTTTGATGTCATCAGCCTTTGAGTTGTTACAGGGAGCCAAGGTCTTTACCAAGCTAGACCTCCGTAATGCCTACCACTTGATCCGTATACGTGAGGGGGATGAGTGGACGACAGCATTTAACACCCCGACGGGACACTTTGAATACCGGGTCCTACCCTTTGGGCTTACTAATGCCCCAGCTGTCTTCCAGGCCCTGGTGAACGATGTGTTGACAGACATGGTGAACAGATTTGTCTTTGTGTACCTTGATGATATTCTCATCTTCTCTCCCTCATTGCAGGTCCACACTCAACATGTCCGTCAGGTGCTACAACGGCTGCTGGAGAACCAGCTGTACGTCAAGGCGGAGAAGTGCGTGTTTCATGCCAAGTCGGTTTCGTTCCTGGGGCATATTATCTCGACGGAGGGGATCAAGGCCGATTCCGCTAAGGTAAGGGCCGTGGCCGAGTGGCCAACCCCTGACTCACGGAAGGCGTTGCAGCGGTTCTTGGGGTTCGCCAACTTCTATAGGCGATTTATCAGGAACTTTAGCCTGGTTGCTGCACCCTTAACTGCACTCACCTCTCCTAAGGTATCGTTCATATGGAATGTACAAGCTCAGGAGGCCTTTGGTGCTCTCAAGTCCCGTTTCATCTCTGCTCCTGTTCTTTGTCTCCCAGATCCGGAACGGCAATTCATTGTTGAGGTGGATGCTTCTGATGTCGGGGTAGGCGCGGTCCTGTCCCAGCGGTCCCCCAAGGATGGGAAGGTGCATCCTTGCGCCTTTTCTCACCGTCTGAGCCCAGCCGAGCGAAACTATGACATAGGTAACAGGGAGCTGCTGGCAGTAAGGCTGGCCTTGGGGGAGTGGCGCCACTGGTTGGAGGGCGCAGCGTTGCCCTTCTTGGTCTGGACGGATCACAAGAATTTGGAGTATATCCGTTCGGCCAAGAGGTTGAATGCCCGCCAGGCCCGCTGGGCACTTTTTTTTTGGGCGGTTTAATTTCTCCGTCTCGTATCGGCCAGGATCAAAGAATGTTAAACCTGATGCCCTTTCTCGTTTGTTCGAGAATACCGGTGAGGAGGTGAGCCCCAGTACCATTCTCTCCAGAGAGGTGGTGGTGGGGTCCCTTTCTTGGGATGTCGAACGACGGGTGAGAGAGGCCGTGCGGGAGGGGGAGGTCCCAAGGGGGTGTCCGGGGGGTCGGTTGTTTGTACCGGCTGCGCTGCGTCCTGAGGTCCTTCAGTGGGGTCATGAGTCCAGAGTTGCTTGTCATCCAGGGGTTCGGAGGTCGCTGGCTGCCATCCGTCAGCGATTTTGGTGGCCATCCATGGCCCAAGATGTCAGGCAGTTTGTGTTGGCTTGCTCAGTTTGTGCTCAGAATAAGACTTCTAACCAGTCTCCTGTTGGTCTGTTACAGCCTCTACCCATTCCCTTTCGTCCATGGGCACATCTGGCCCTTGATTTCGTCACTGGCCTTCCCCCGTCGAGGGGTAACACTGTTATTCTGACGGTGGTGGACTGCTTCTCCAAGGCGGCCCATTTTATCCCCTTACCCAAACTCCCCTCCGCCAAGGAGACAGCTCAGGTGGTCGTGGACCACGTCTTCCGGATCCATGGTCTTCCGGTTGATGTGGTCTCCGACAGAGGACCACAATTCGTCTCCCGGTTTTGGAGAGAGTTCTGTAGACAGATCGGGGCCTCTACGAGTCTGTCTTCAGGTTTCCACCCCCAGACCAATGGGCAGGCCGAGCGAGCCAACCAGGATCTTGAGCCTGCTCTCCGCTGCCTAGCATCACAGAGTCCGAGCTCCTGGAGTCAGCAGTTGTCGTGGGTTGAATATGCCCACAATTCCCTCCCGGTGGCTTCTACGGGTATGTCTCCTTTTCAATGTTCTGTTGGCTATCAACCACCCCTTTTCCCTGCACAGGAACCCGAAGCTGCGGTCCCGTCTGCCTTGGCCTTTGTCCGTAGGTGTCGGCGCACCTGGAGGAGGGCTGAGGAGGCCTTGGCCCGGGCTTCCAGACGGATCAAATTGGCGGCTGACCGTCACCGGACTCCGGCTCTCCAGTACGTTTGCGGACAGAAGGTATGGCTTTCCACCAAAGACCTGCCCCTCCGGGTGCCTTCTCGTAAGTTGGCACCCAGGTTTATTGGGCCATGTCGCATCACCAAGGTCCTGAGTCCGGTGGCAGTGCGGCTAAAGCTTCCTCCCACGCTTGGTCGGGTTCACCCTGTCTTTCACGTGTCCAGGGTTAAGCCTGTGTTTAGATTCCCCCCCCCTTAATCCCATTGTCTCTTCCCCCATACCCCCTCCCCCCCTTCGTCTAGTGGATGGTACTCCTGTTTACACTGTGAGAAAGCTTTTGGATGCTAGACGTCGTGGTCGGGGTTTCCAGTATCTAGTGGACTGGGAGGGCTACGGTCCTGAGGAGAGGAGTTGGATTCCGGCTCGGGATATTCTGGACCAGACTCTGATTGAGGACTTCCGCCGGCGATGAAGTGAGACCCTCCGGGTTGCGCCTGGTGGCGCTGCTGGAGGGGGGGGTACTGTCATGACTTAGGTCTGTGTTGCTATATTTTTGTCTTGTTGTCTGTGTGTCTAGTCTCAGAACACATGGGTTTTGTTTTGACAGCTCATGTGTTCTGCTGTCAGTGTTTCTTCCCCCTCCCACTCATTACCCTTAATTCCCTGTGTTCCGTCACACCTGTAGCCACTCCTTCCTCATTAGCTCTCCTCTATTTTAGTTCCTCTCGTGCTCTGTCTTTTGTCAGACCGTTGTGATTGTTTTGTGCTTCGAGTGTGATTGTTTCAACCTGTCTGCCTAGTCCTGCCTTGTCGTGTTTTTGGATTTGTGTTCTTTCCCCCGGGTACTGCTCTTGTCAGTCTAGACTGGTTCTGCCTCCGGTCCCTGCCTCACCTCTCTTTTGGATCTTCTGAGACCTGACCCCCAGCTCCCCTCTGCACTCTGTCCTTTCCTTCAGGGATTTTGGTGTGACTTGACGCTGCGTCCCCCAACGACGCTCTGGTGGATGTGATCTGACGTTGCGTCGCAGAAGACACTTGGACTGGTCCCCGCTGAGAGTTTTCTTTTTGCTCTGCTCTGAGGAGTAGCCATTCTTCTGTTTTTCCTGTTTGCCCAGTGTGGGTTAATAAACTCTGTTACCTGCATCTGAGTCCCGCGTATCCCTGACACAAATAAGCAGATATCAAGTTAAATCTCATGATAGACATAAATACATAAACTTAAATAATAATAATAATAATAATCATAATAAAAATAAATAAATAATAAAGTTAACATGGATGTTTACAGGGCAAAGCCAAAGTGAAACAACATATTGTTTTGTTAGTAGTATAGTAAGTAAATACTGCTGTTGTTCTCTGCTGCCCTCTAGAGTCTGCAAACAGTGAGATGTCCACCCATTTTCACCAAGTAACTTTAATTAATGTATTGAGGTGGCAAGGTGGGGCCTTTTGCCCACATATACAGGGGAAACACCTCACAAGGCATAAAGTAAATACTTTAGCAAAAATAACATCTTTTGAGTAATATCTCAGTTAATACATTATGAGAGTTGTGACTCTCCTTTAGACTTCCATTGGAAACGGGGAATGCAGAAATATTGTCTTGGCAATAGCAAACAACAAATTTACCCCCCTAAAAAAAGTTTGTTAATAGAGCAAAATAAGCACAGCAACTGAATGCATTTCACTATATATTCTTTTTTCTTGAATGGGCCGTCTTCATAGGAAACCATTTGACAACCTACAGGAAAGAACGATTGCAGAAAGCAGGCCAGAAAAGTCTTCAAAAAATTAATTGCTTGCTTTCTTTTAGCACAACAGTAGGAAGAAAAGTAGACCTTAATGAACATTAATTAACATGAATGAAACACAAGATCAAATTATTATTCTGTTACACAGTTTTTTTTGGGGGGGGTCTTGTACATAAGACCATCTGCATATAATGAAACACGAGGCATTGCTTTAAAGCAGAAAAGGATCTAAATTCACTGGTACTTGAGCATAAGCTGGTTGTGTTCTTCTGCAAAGCTGTATGACAGATTTCAACCCAGAGCAACATGTTTTATCTGTTTTATCTTGTGCATAAACTACACTGACATAATTCATTTGATGTGCTGAAGTGTTGTCAGTGATGAATCACATTTCAGCTTGAAAAAAAATGCAAGAATAATTTTGTCCCTATTGTGTCATATATCGGAGTGAAATGGCATCTAGAACAAGAAAAAAATATATATAAAAAAAGAAAGGAGGCCTTTATTTTGTACATCAGATTTGAATGGACTGCTGTTCTTTGCTTTGCCACAGGTTTCTGCCTTGCCAGAAACTGCCTATACATCAAGAAGAGAGAGGGGAAGTTATTTTGATAAAAGATTACTTAGGCACATAAAAAAGAGTTTATTTATAATAAATACTGCAATATTCCAAAAAAAAAAAGAATAATCAGTTTTGTTTTTATAGTAAATTTTAATAAATTATGTGCAGTTATATTATTAACAAATATAAACTACTACAAATAATACAAAATACATTTGTGACACAAAATTTTAGGCAGCATACAGAGAGACTCTTTCAGAGATCTCATTCAGTTATACAGTAAGAAGACTGCAGTGCAAGCAGCAAAAATATGAGAGCACATATAAGACATATTAGAGTCTTTGAAATAAGAAAGGTAAGAAAGTGAAAAGTGCAACTATTTGTGTCATTAAGGACATTAGGTGCGTTTACATGGACACTTTTTGCTTCCATCGGATTTAATTCATTCTTATTGACGAATCCGAACGTATTGTTCACATGAACGGTAAATAAAGTGATCGGGTTGATGTGCGAGTTTACATGTCACAAGCTTCTGATCAGATTTACTCTTTTGACATGTGCACACTGCAGAAATATACAGTTTCCCAATGCCGTCGCATGCTGTTTTAAAAAGCACATGAGATATTTATCTACTTTGTGTCCTAATTAGGCGACGACCAGCACATGAACTGTGTCCTGCTTAACGTTACTTAAAAAAAAAAAAAAAAAAGTGTAAAAGTTTCCCTCCTCGCACCCAAAACTAGTTGTCTGTTGATGAGAGTCTTAAACGAGGACTGGTGGGACGTGGTCCTATTCCTCTTCACATACGCTGAGTGAAAGGGGAGATTTATAATTACAGGACACTTATTTATGACACTTTATTCACCAGGAAGATCACCTCGTTCCGCGCGTCATATGTCATTACGCTATTTCTTCGCTCGTCACTGCGCAGGCGGAATACTTTCCAGTTTCGGTTTTCAATCCGATCAAGTGTTTACATGTCCTCTCGCTCGGATTCCAAAAGGAATAAACCACCCTTTACAATCCGATCGAAATTTTAGTCGGATTGAGCCAATTCAATCCGATTGATGTGTTTACATGTGACATTTTTATTCCGATTGTGCTACTAGTCCTGTTACGATCAGATTAGTAGTGTCCATGTAAACACAGCTACTGTTGAGTCATGACAGAAGATAATAAGGCGGATTGAATTCTGTTTCTAAAGAGAATTATGATCAAACAGGCTATTAATACTGCTAATACACTGCAAACCCACAGCAATGTTGTCCCAACACTGTCTTCTCCTTTCTCTTCTCCTTGGTCTTCCTGGTCATTTGATGTGTTTGCTTTTTCTTTTGTTGATTTTACAATAAAACAATAAAAGAAAAAAAAATTACTGCACTGTGATAAAGACAACAGATCCACATCATTCATGCATAACATCATTTAGACTGGAACATCACAGGTGAATATATTAATATTGAAATAATATATTATTTTCACAAACCTTTGATGATCAGCTGTAAAGTCTCATGTTCATCTGAGGGTGTGATGTAGCAGATGTATTTCCCTGCATCAGCATCAGTAAGATTGATGAGTTTGATGGAGAAGTTTCCTCTCTGATACTCTTGAGGGAAAGTTTTAGTTCTGTTCTTGAACCATTGATTCTGTTGTGCTACTGAATCTTTACCCTTGTTTATATCACACACAATATTGCTGCCATTGTGTCTCCAGTGCACATTCATGTCTTGAGGTTGAAGATCATGTTGAGCTGAATAACACGGCAGGACGACAGAACCACCGATAAACCCCTCGACTGTGACCTGCAGAGACACTGAAATCACACACACTGTAAACACACAGTCAGTGGCATGCATCTATCTTTCAGATGTGTTGTTCAGATTCTCACCTTTGTTTATCAGCACTGCAAACACACAGATGAAGCACCAACTGCAGAAATAGAAAAAACAAGTAGTTGTTAACCAGCAGAGCATTACACTAGCAACAACAAAGCCAAGACATATATATATATATTTGTAAATATATATATATATATATATATATATATATATATTTATATATATATATATATATATATATATATATATATATATATATATATATATATATATATATATATATATATATTTATTTGTAAATATAGTTTTTATTTTTAATTTAATCACTAAATTAGATCATTTGGGGTGAGTACTGGAGCAGAAGGTCATTATCATTTTGACTGAGATTAAGTCATTTAAATCATTAACTGCTGAAAACGATCAATTTATAACTAAATTAACGAATGTAAAATTTATATACTTTTAGAATATATTAGATGCTGCATAATCATTCTTTACATGCTACATTCATCTCTAAATATGAATGTGCATTAAATGTTTTTTTTTTTAAGTAGGCATCTTCACCGATCTAAACCTTGTAAATACAGTAAATAATTTAGTATCAAATGATTAAACAATCATTAAACAATTAAACATGTATTTATTTATTTATTTTTTATTTTTTATGTATTAATGATGTCCAAAAGCTTGCCTATACCTTTGTGATTTTTGAATAAAGTAGGTGAGGTCCCCCCCGCCCCAAAAAAAAACAAAAAAAACAAGGCCAAACACGGATATGAGCAACAAACTACATCAAGCCTGAAGAAATATAAGTTCGTACAAACCGTGTTTCATTCAGAAATCATCAAACATACCTTATTTTCATGATGCCCTAATATTATCATATGGTGAATCAAAATAAAAAAAGATTATAGCACTTTTTCAAACAACTGAAAGTATCGGAAACACCTCTACATTAAAATGCCACGTTGGACAAAATGACATCAGTAAGTGACATCACAGCGTCATGAATAATAAACATGCTCTTTCGCAATCTTTCTCAAATTTATATCGGTATTTTTTGAAAGCCACCAAAACACTCTGTTTCAGCATTTACATGTAAAACACATTGATCATATTGTATTATAAATGTCAATCATAAAATGTGGCTGAAATATGATAAGGCGAATGGCTTCCTTGATCAACCAGAATCACAAGAAACACTACGACTTTGACGAGGTCTATCAGCAAGACCAAAACTAGACCAACAGATGACCAGCACGAACCAGTAAAAAATATCTATAAGACGTGTCTCTGTGGGTGAAGATAGAAGTAACTTACATGATTTTAAGAAGGAAGCTTCTTTTTGTCGTCGACTCTGAGAAAATATTGTATTCTGGATCCTGATCCTCGAGTGAATCATTTGTCTAAAGGTTTAACATTGACTGATAGTCTGATGGGAGGAGAAATTTGAAGTCACTGCTTGTCGTACAGTTGTCAGACCAGATGAACAAGGTGAGGTGCCAGGTACAGTGTGTAGTGGAACATATAAAGTTAGTGACAAGCTCTTTTTTGAGTACACCCACACAAATACACATTTGTTTCACTGTATTAGTCAGTACTTCTTGTATGCCTCCATTGTTTTTCTATCAGGTTCACAAGTCCGCCTGCCCATCCAGTCCCTATGGTTAATGGTTACTTCGCTTGGAGGAAAGGGGGAGGTTGAGGGATGTCGGAAGAATTGTCGCTGGGATAGAGCAATGAGTGCTGCCTGTAGGTTTGTAATGGGGAATCTATCTATCCATAATCTATCCATGAACCTGACCCCGACCCCTAAACTCTCACAGAAACATCTGCACTGCACAATTTGACTGATTAAAGCTGCGGTAGGGAATTTTGACGCTCTAGCGGTTAATAAACAGAACTGCTTGCGTCTTGTGGAAGAACATCGTAGCCGGAACTACTTCTCTCTGTTTATGTCTATGAAGAATCACAAAGGTACTGTGTTACTCCGCCGCGGTGCCCCCGAAGCAATCTAAAATAGTCCGAATATAAACACTTATTATAAGTGCACCCTAGTGATTCAGGACAAGCTAAAAACACGGTTTGGAAAATGGATTCATGGTGTACTCGCTTATTATATACATTTTTTTACATTTTGAACACAAACAAAGTTACGGACCGCAGCTCTGATTGGTTGTTTTTTATCGGGAGCGCATGACTTTCTGCAAATGGCAATAGGACACTGGGAGGAGCCAGAGGAGCTTGATTTTTTTCACAGATTATCAGGAAATAATAAATATGTAAAAAATATTTTTTTTACAAAAGTTCCCTACAGCACCTTTAATACTTATGAATACTTAGTTTTCATTGGTTTCACTATATTAGTGAAATAATTTTGGTTTTCCGAATTATCATACAATGCCATCATTGTGTCTTTAATTCATTGATTGATTTTTTTTATTGATTTTAATTTATTGCCGTAAGAAAAGGACAAAAGCTTCCAGTAACATCCCAGATAGCATGGTAACACTGATGCAGTGTTTTCATCCAAATACTAATTTTGTTTGAAATCTGAAACTTCAAGGTTTCATGTATGTTGCATAAACACTGGAATCTTGATGAAAGCTGTCAGTTCACTCTCAAGTGACTTCGCAGTTCTTCGCGTCATGAAAGTGAATTATTTGCATGTGTTTTAAAGCCATATCAGTTTAATCTTCTGATATAGATTTCTGAGTGCACATTTATGAAGTGTGTGTACAGAAGAAGGACGGCTGGTAGACAGCACATCACATCAATATTAAACTAAGTTCAAGTAAACAGTCGGTTATGCCTGTGAACCTTCACCACTGGCAGGGTGGCCAGTGAACTGTCTCTAAAGTAAATTACAAGGCAAGCATGTGCTGATCCGAATGGACAATACAGCGACCATGGCATACATCAAATGACAAGGTGGTCTGCACTGCCGTCGCATGTCGCAATTTTCCCGCCACCTCCTCCATTGAAGTCGTAAGGTTCTGAGGTCACTTCATGTTGTTCATATTCTGGGCCTTCTCAACCATACAGCGGATGAGCTGTCTTGAGCAATGCTCCCAGGAGACTGACGGTCATGACAGCTGATGGTCCAGGTGATTTGGAGACAGTTCGGAGCCGCTCAGGTAGACCTGTTTGCTCCTCCAGAGAACTCTCACTGCCAGCGGTATTACTCCCTGACCGAGGGAACACTCAGCATGGACATATTAGCACACAGCTGGCCGCAGGGCCTATGCAAAAATGTGTTTCCCCCAGTGAGCCTTCAAGCTAGTGGCGCCGTATTGGCCCACTCTGACTTCGATCCCCAAACTAGTGCTCCTCGTTACAGCCCCTCCTTGGCTGATTCCTCTGAGGATGGATCTACTCCCCATTTGGGAGGTTCTAGGTGATCTACCTCAGGAGGTAGTGAACACCATCGCTTGAACCCCGAAGCTGCCCGGTTGCGGTCGTGCTTTCCTTTCTGCAGCAAGGGCTGGAGCGAAGGCTGTCTCCCTCCACCCTCAAAGTCTAGGTTGCCGCTATTGCTGGGTACCATGACCCTGTGAATGGGAAGTCTTTAGGTAAGCATGACCTCGTCATCAGGTTCCTTAGAGGGGCCAGGAGGTTAAATCCTTCCCGGCTCCCCTCTGGAATACTGGGTTCCATATTGAGACCTAAGCAGTACTTTGGTAGGAATCCCAATTTCGTTGGTCACTAACATGATGTCGAGAGTGACAGACTGAAAGGGAATGTCTCGGTTACGTCCCATTGCCACGGTTGCTGTACCACCGCTGATCGGCCGGGTCACTGGCTCAACTCCTTAGCAAAACCTGGTATGCTTTGCACCTGCTGCCTTATTATACTCAGCGGCAGGATGGCTGGATACAGTAATTGCATGCCAATGTGCATTGGCTCTTTAAGTTTACACTTGATATCCCAATTTCATCAGCTTCACTTCCTGCCTAATGAGATACCTTCTTCTGATTTAATTTTGAAAGCCTTTGATATCCCACAACCATGTGCATTCCACTCTGTGAGGGTTGAGCTAAAAATAAAGAAGCCGTCTGAAGGTAGCGTTTGGTGGTCAGTTTATGTGTAAATGTGTATTTCTGACTAACTTTTTTTTTTTTATGTCCTGGCATGAGCCACAGCTTCTAGACAAATTATGTTCTTAAACAAGGCTTTGTAAAATATATGTTATTAGATATTAAATTTCAAAAGGGAAAACTGATCTCAAGTGACTTTTATTAGAGATGCATACAATCATGACTATTTATTATTTTTGTTATATTATTTCTATCATTAATAGGCCTATAGGTTTGTCCTTGTTTTTTTTTTTTTTTTTTTTTTTTTTTTGACTGTGTCAAAAACAAAGTAAAAGCAGGTCACGTCTTTGACCCCTGTGATATGAACCCTTATGCTGCTGTTGCATTTATTAATAGTTGTTTTTGTTTTAAAATATGGTCACTTGACAGCCAATGACAAAAAGAGTCTCTCACCTTTGTGTAGAGTGAAGGTTTAACTGAGTACCAGTGTCTTTTTTTGTCTCAGACAGTTCTCACAGTTATCTTAAACTCAAATGGAAAAAGCAGCATTGTTTGTATATCTACACATTTAATGAATGAAAATACTATTCACACAAATTGTATTTTCCTTTGAATATAGTTAAACCTTCAAAGCTGTTATTAAATATAAATACTTGACCTTCATTGTAAAAGTGAAAAAAAAAGAAAATGGGGGGAAATAGCGACCCCAAGTGGCCTACACCGGAAATTAGTTTCGGTTTATTTAAAAAGTGAAAGTGAAAGTGAAGTGACATACAGCTGAGAATTTGTGCTCTGCATTTAACCCATCCAAAGTGCACACACACAGCAGTGAACACACATCTGGAGCAGTGGGCAGCCATTTATGCCACGGCGCCTGGGAGCAGTTGGGGGTTCAGTGCCATGCTCAAGGGCACCTAAGTCATGGTATTACCAGCCCAAGTCTCAATCCCACAACCTTAAAGTCAGGAGTCAAACTCTTTAACCATTAGGCCATGACTTCCCCAGCTTTTAAAAAGTTTATTCATGCATAAGGTTTTCAAAGCAAAGTGTAGTACATTCATTAACATTATTTATAAATATTTGAACTTGAATCATTTAAATCAAACTTTGAATCATTTATTTTCTCTGTCTGGTATCTTCTTGTTAAGGGACCACATTGGGAGACACACTGTTTTGGGGTGTACTTATAACTACAACACTGTGTGAGATTTTGTAGTGGTATCTGAAGATCTTGAGTGTGTATCGCTTGCTGTGTTGCATGCTTCGTCTGGTGCTGGGTTGCTGTCTCCTGTATCTTTTTTTGTCTCACCAGGGTCCTCCTGAGCAGGGGTTTCACATTGGCTGGTCCGACCTTCCCAGACTGAGGAGAGTCCACCAGTTGTTTAGAGCAATATTTAAGATCCATTTTAAAAACTTTTCTACAGCTTTTGTACTAAATTGTAATAAATTGGAAATAGTTTTACAGCACATATCTGCCTCTTGTCAAGTGTCCCTTTGCAGGGGAAAATATAGAATTAGCTACACTACATTCAGGGAAGATTTGTGGGTCCTCCTGTCCATCATCAGGGGGTGGCGTAGTCCGACTGTAAAGAAGGTTTACTGCTTGATTTTAGAAGCTTAAGGTACTCTTGTAACATTATGAAATAATTTTAAGAAAATTTGCTTTTCATTACTTTGTTTGATTTGTTAACTACTCATACAGTGAGGTTTATAGCAGATTTTAACTGAGATGAACAACTTAAATTAAATTGAGGTCATTTGTTTAGAGAGAATAACCATCGCAGCCCCCTTCAGACACCTTTACACCCTCAAGCTACAGCACACTTCACCACTAGAGGCTCTCTAGATCCACTATACCTGATCATTACTGCTCACAGAACAATCACCAAAATGAAGGCACATTAAGGCATTAAACACTTCATCAAGAAACGCTTCTTACCAGTTTACAATTAAATTTAACAGTTCTACCATGCAACATTTAAATTTAACGTCATATTTAATAAGATCACTGGCTTGTGTCATACTTATTCACAAGTATAAAGTTTTTAACAGTCATTGTGTATTTAATACACTCCTCCAGTGACGTCTCAATTTGACTGGCAAAGAATCTGAAAGAGAAAAACAAAAGGGTCAAACATACAACCTTCACATGAATTTGCCATTCAAATTTCCTTCAGATTGGTTTATAGTCATATCAGTATATAGCTGTGGTGTCGTGTGCTTCCTTGGTTGAATCAAATCAACCTTTTTGGTACAACTTTCTTTTATATTCCTTTTCATTATTATCATGTTCGTATTTCTCTTTAGTTTGACATATTCATCCAACAAATACCTGACATGCGAAAGCAGAGCATTTTGTGTTGTATGTATTATATAATTTTATTGTGTTTCTATATTATATGTACACGGAAGTTTTTTCTCATAGTGATCAGACTGGTTCTCAAATGCATGTTACCTGTCATTCAGTTTGCATGTCAGCTGATGTTTGATATATTATGTTCACTAAGGCGTGGAGTTTCTGTGGTGACACTCCGCTCCAGGATACTGGTGATATAAAAACATTGAATGTCATCATGTGACACAAACTAAATGAGTCAAAACAAACTGAAAGTATATATTTAAGAACCTGGCTGAAATTTGATGATATCTGTTGATATGTACATGAACACACATTAATGAATTTAAATAGATAAATGAGTCTGTATGTTTGACTATTTTGTTTCTCTCTTTTTCAGTTTCCCTGCGGCTCATGAATGAGGGTGTAACTGGAAGATCTGCATTCATGTCGTTCTCTCACAGTGGCAGGAAAATATAAAAATAAAGACATCAAAGTGTATTAAAGACAAAATGACAGAAGAAATGTGTGAGACAAAGCTGATATGTTCAGGGATAACAACTGTGTGTTTCTGTTTTGTGGACAAATTTATATGCAGAAATGAGTTAAATCCAACAAACTCTCCTTATGGAGACATACAGGGACATCCTTGTGTGTATTACTAAAAATAATTTCAATAAATATATTTGTTTTCATGTTATGGTTAAAATATAGTCATTATTTATATTTAATTGCATACAAAAATACAGTCCCAATGACAGTAAACGTGTAAGTGTTGAAATAGTAAACGTCTCTCTCTCTCTCTCTCTCTCTCTCTCTCACTCTCTGTGTGTGTCAATAGTGAGTCATTTGTTTCTCACTAATCTCATTGTATCTTCCCACTCAGCTGCTCATCTGGTCTGACAAGTATTTGGAAAGTTAAAGTCTCTGCTTCCATCAATCTAATCCAGTCATGACATTTCAGTCTCTTAGGATAAACACAAGAGAGAGAGAGATAGGAACTATGAGGCAGATCTTTCTGGATATCTGGATCCCAGATATGAAGACAAATAAATCTCAACACAGGTAATTACATCTCAACCATTGATTCATTTTCTATATTGATTGTTTGATTGATTGACACTCTTCAGAAAAAAAGTTTCTAATGTGTTTTCTGTTCTCTCAGCTGCATCTTTTGGTGTCATTAATAAAAACAGTTTGAAATACTAATTTATAACTTGTATGGCTTGTTTTGAATTCTCTCTCTTTATTTTCTCTGCAGGTCTTGGATGAGGATGTTACTGGAAGCTCTGTGTTCTTGTCCTGCTCTTATTTAATAAGGAATATATTAAACATCATTCAGAGAAATGATTCGATTGAGGATCAGAATCCAGAAAACAATATTTCCCCAGAAGAGTTGACAACAGGAAGCTTCACTCCAGCACTCACGTAAGTTGTGTTTTGTGTGCATTTGTTTATTTATTGTTTGTTTGTGGTTGTCTGATGTAAGTATTGTTTTTGTTTTTTGTTTTTTATGATAAATCTGGTCGACCCTCATGCTATTTCAGCCACATTTTATTTTTGACGTATTATTCATCTGTGTGTACTTCAGTAATAATAATAATAATAATATCAATAATAATAATAATAGTTATTGTTTTTTCCCATTATTACTGTAAATATGTGTGAAAAATCTTTATTTTAATTCTATATTATAAATCAGTGGCTATAACAGTGAGCCGGTCATTTCTCAATATTTCACGTGTTTGCTGGTGACGTCACTTACGTCTGATGTCATCGAGGTGCGCATGGCATATTGATACGGAAGTGTTACGATACTTTATTGTTTGAAAGAGTATTATTTCACCTTCATATCAGACATATTTATATGTTCTATATTTAAATGTATTATACATGAATAATAGTTGGGCATCATGATCTTCAGGTATGTTTGATGAATTGAGAATGAAACGCTGTTTGACAAACGAGTCGTAGTTTCTCCGTACCGAAGGCCTGATGTGACGGTGTTTGGCCTGCTTTGTTTTGATCCTCAACTGCTTTATTACACAAGCATTAACAGCATTAATGGGGTTTATCAGCATGAAAATAGCTGTATTTATGTAGGTGTATTTTGATTTTAAATGTAGTATTAGCAGCTGTATTTAAAATTGTTAATTTTTAACTGTTTTTTGTGCAGTGTTTTATCTGATGGTAATTTGATTGTCCTATAGTCTTAGTTAATTGAAGATAAAGTTTGAATGAAGCTTCCTGCTTTAAAATATTGACTGAATTAATAAATATTTAGAGATGAGTTTTGTAAGTACAGGAAGATGATGATGATAAAACATCCAATATAATATTAAAGGGAATAAATGGAAACATGATGATTTAGGTCTGCCTCATTCTGAAGGAACACCTCAAGTGTCTCACTTTAATTTTCAACCTTAAAATAAAAAAGCAATACGTCTAACTAGATCTAAATTAACCAGTGTTTTCTGTGTCTGCAGTTTCTGCTTCAGCTGTGTGTTTGCACTGCTGGTAAATAAAGGTGAGCAAGAAACAAACTACATCTGAAAGATGAATTCATGCTTCATGTATAAACTGTGTGTTTACGGTGTGTGTGATTTCAGTGTGTCTGCAGGTCACAGTCGAGGGGTTTATTGGTGGTTCTGTTGTTCTGCCGTGTTCTTCAGCTCAACATGATCTTAAACCTCGAGACATTGAAGTGTATTGGGTATATAGTGCCCGTACAAATGTGTTTGATATAATCAAGGGTAAAGAGTCAGAAGCAGGACAAGACCCACGATACAAGAACAGAGCTAAAACCTTCCCTGCTGAGTATCTGAGAGGAAACTTCTCCCTTAAACTCATCAATCTGACTGAAACTGATGCAGGAAAATACACCTGTTTCATCCAACACTCATCTGAATCAAATACTGTAGAGCTGATCCTCAAAGGTGTGTGAAACTGGTGGATAATTGTGTGATGTTTTTAATTACATAAAAGAAAAATCAATCTGAATACGTGTTTGACCAACTAGATTCCAGTCTGAATGCTGCTGTATAATATAAATTTTGGAAGGATCTGTTGTGTTTATAACAGTGTAGTAATGCTGTTTGTTCTCTCTGTTCTGTTGCAGAATCAACAGTAGGAAAAGGAAACCAAACCCAAACAGGAACAAATCCAGATGTGAAGACATTATCATCTTATCACTGGGGTTACATTGCATTAACTGTATTATTAATAATAGTGTTGTTTATTATTGCTGGTTTCCTATTTCATTATAGAAAAAGACTTCAGGCTTGCTCATTCTCATCTGCCATGACTGAAGTACAAACAACAGCGACAGCTTTCTCTGACAGTAACGTTTAGTTGAATCGATGCATCTTTCATTGCTTAATTCGGGGGTTAAAAACAGCTAGTGTAGAAGACAGTGTTTTGTTCATTTATTTTATTGCCACATGTATGGCTTTGTTTTTATTATATAACAGAATAAGATCTTGACAGTTTTTTTATTTCAAAGAAGTCTGAATCTGCCAGTATGTTGCCTGAACATTTCTATACCACAGGTGCTCTTTTAGTTGTGTTTGACAGAATAAATGTATTTTGTGTTCTTTCTGTATTTTATATTTGTTAAATTGTTTCTGCACATCTTTTACCAGATCTGATTTATTAATTCATGAAAACACATCAGTTTTATTTCTGTGTATGTACAGTGTGCAGAAGATAAATCAGATAAAGATGTTGCTCAGGGTTTAGATCTGTTACACAGCTCTGCAGACTGCTGTCAGAAAAGCACAATGTTTGATTCATATGCACTACTTAAGTTCAATAAGTTTAGATCTGCTTGTTACAATGTGTCTGTTCATGTAAATGCATGAGCTTCATTGGTGTGAAAAGATGCCTGTAGATCTTAAATCTACTGCAGTATCCTCAGTTATTTAGAGCTTAAGAAACTTGTTTCATTTTATGTGGGTGATCTCAATGTTAAAGACTCAAATTGTGCAGATAAAATAATGCATCTCTTGTGTTCACATGTGTCTATTTCTAAAATAAACCAATTTCAGACTATACATTTTAATGCCATACATTTTATAAGTCTTGTATAAACTATTTGTGCTACTTTTTATGAGTCTCTGAAGTTTCTCATTTGATCTGTGTAGTTTGTTAATGTGAGTTGTGAAATCAGTAGCACAGACCTTCTGTGTCTCTGTTTTAATTTGTTTTTGTTGACTCGTGCAGTATAAACAAACTTGCAAAGAGTTCTGGGGCCTGTACCATAAAACTAGATTATCTGGCTAGCCAGGTAAATTTCAGGTTAGTTTGCACCATTCCTGGCTGGGTTTTAATCCACGTAAATGGCTTGTCTTTTAGTGGCATTCATAGCAGGGGCGTAGCCATCTTTTCAGAAGTGAGGGGGACATAAATTATATATATATATATATATATATTATATATTTATATATATATTACAATATAATATAAAACATTACAATAGAACATTTCTGTAATCTATACCAGTCAACAGTTTTTGAACAGTAAATTGTTTTATGTTTTTAAAAGAAGTCTCTTCTGCTCACCAAGCCTAAATTTTTACAGGGATCCAAAGAGCAGCATTTATGTTAAATAAAAGGCCTTTGCAACATTATACAGTATATCATTCAAAAATATATATTTTTTCGAAAATAAATTATAGAAATGAATACTTTTATTTAGCAAGCTTTAAAATCTCAATAAATAACATTTTGAAATATATTCGAATAGAAAACAGTTATTTTAAATAGTCTAGTAAAATATTTCAGTTTACTGTTTTGCTGTTCTTTGGATCAAATAAATGCAGGCTTGGTGAACAGAAGAGACGTGGATACTATAGGGAACTTTATTCTCTAATTTCTAGCTTTTAATTAGCTTAGAAATCTATAACTGCTTGACAATAACAAATAATAATGATTTTTTTCTATATACTACAAACACTTATTTAGCACATAATAAGGCAGAATAGTTTCTATACTGTAATAAATCTATGTCTATTAGCACTGTTTTGTTGATATATTGTATTTATCACCTCCTGGAGATGACTTGAAAAACCATTTTTGTCGCAATCGTATATTAAAGTCTTCTTGTTTCCAAAAGTTTCAGTTCTTCTGTCAAAACAACTGTTTTCATACAGCGATAGCTGGACGCTGTTGCCCATATTAGGAGTTCCTGAAATGACTTTCTGCGCAAGAGCGTGCTCCGGCTTCGAGGACACACACTGCAGGAGTGTTTAGGGCTTCTGGGTCCGAATAAAATATCAGGTCATGCGCAGACTATCTTGTCTCTTTGAGTGTAAATCTAAATGTCCATGATATTAAAAGTGGGGGGAACGCGTCCCCCGCGTAATCTACGCCTCTGATTCCTAGCCATAGTAACTTACACTCCAGGACTAACCTGTTCTGGGTTCGAGATCTCAAACTGAAGCTGGACCAATCAGATGTGGGAAAAGTGACATATGTCTGGAACAAAGTCACTCCAGTCTATCTTGCTCCAAATTAATGGTCACTAATGTAAAAAAAAAATCTGACCTTACATGTTCAGCTATCCATCACTATATATTTTCAAATGTATAAACAAATTTCACTTGTCACTGCACTGACAGAGCAAGATTATTTGTGTATTTGTCCTTCTTCATATGACGTTTAAATTTGTCATATTCTTCAGTCTCTTAACCTTTAGCAAAATCTTTAACCTTTAGTTTTGAATCTCACTGAGTCTCTCGCAAGAAGTAAATCAAACTTGCTTTGTGTTGCAAGGCTCGTGATTGGTTGTTCGCCAGTGATGTCCCACATTCATGTGCACTCCCTCCACAAACTCAGGATCAAAGCCTTAGTTGACAAGGAAAGTTGATGAGCAGCATTGTGGTATTGAATTTATTCAGCTACCATCATGGTACAGGCCCCAGGTTCATAATCTGTAAGTTTATTAACAACACATACATATCACACAGATGTGATAGATACTTACATATTTAACAAATATGTTGTGTATTTTGTCCTGCATTTGACTTGTGACCGTGTTTATATCACCAGCATCCTGGGGCCTGTACCATGATGGTAGCTGAACAAATTAAGAGTTACAGGATGAGATTGAAGAGTATGACAAAAAGGAGGACAAATAAAATAAATAATCTTGCTCTAATCAGTGCAGTGACAAGTGAAACTTGTTAACTTAGTTTATACATTTGAAAATATATAATAATAAAGACTCGAACATGTAAGGTCAGAGCAAGTTAGCCCTGGGAGTGTAAGTTACTATGGCAATGAATGCCGCTAAAAGCCAAGCCACTTACGTGGTACCTAAAACCCAGGATTGGTGCAAACTAAACTGAAACTTAACTGGCTAGCCAGCTAATCTATGGTACAGGCCCCTGGAGCTGAGTGTCACCACAAAAGCTCCACGCCTGAGTGAATGTAAAACATCAAACATCAGCTGACATGCAAACTAATTGACTCACAATCACTATGAGAACAAACATCCGTGTACGGTACATTAAGGTCTTTGGGGATCCCTTACAAATTAAAGACAGCTGTGTTTGATTAGGGTTGGAGCTAAACTTTGTAGTACAGTCAATTACCAGGAGCAGGGTTGGGCACCCAGATATAGAAACACAATAAAATTATATAATACATAATATATAATACAAAATGATCTGCTTTTGTATGTCAGATATTTGCTAGATGAATATTATTCAACTAAAGTCAAATACTAACATGATAACATGTATAACAGGAATATACCAGAAAGTTGTACCAAAAAGGTTGATTTGATTTAACCAAGGAAGCACACAAAACCACAGCTATATACTGATATGACTATAAACCAATCTGAAAGAAATTTGAATGGCAAATTCATGTAAAGGTTGTATGTTAGACCCTTTTTTTTTTCTTTTTTCTGTCAAATTGATACGTCACTGGAAGATATGCATTCTTGTCATGATCCAGCAGTGAACTATAGACCAAACATGAGAGTGTATTAAACACACGACTGTTTAAATATGTGCAGAAATTACTATATATTTGTGTGTGTGTGTGTGTGTAAACGTACTGAATATGACACAAACCAGTGATCTTACTAAATAAATATGACATTCATTTTCAATGTTCAGTGGTATAACTGTTAAATATTTATTGTGAACTGACTGTAATTGTTATGTTTCTTGATGAAGTGTTTAATGCCCTAAAGTGCCTTCATTTTGGTGATTGTTCTGTGAGCAGTAATGATCGGGCATAGTGGATCTAGAGAGCCTCTAGTGGTGAGGTGTGCTGTAGCTTGAGGGTGTGAAGGTGACTGAAGGAGGCTGCGATGGTTATTCTCTCTAAACAAATGACCTCCATTTAATTCTTAGTTCATCTCTGTTAAAATCTGATATAAACCTCACTGTATGAACAGTTAACAAATCAAACAAAGTAATGAAAAGATAATTTTCTTAAAATTATTTCATAATGTTACATATAAGAAGAGTTCCTTAAGCTTCCAAACACATGTTATGTAAATGACATGTAATAAACTCAAACACAACTATGATCCTGATGTTGTTGTCTTCAGTAGCCTATCCTCGTTACAAGGCCTTACAAGATCAAAACACACAGATACCTTCACTTCAAAAATACCGTAATTCTGAACTTTCATGAATGACCTGCAGAGAATTTAGTTCTTTCTTTTTCTAAATCTTTATTTATATATTTGACTCTTCCATTATTGGTAATGGAAAAAAATGTATCACAGTATGTAGAGAATTATATTTAAATGTATAAGTGGTTTATATATTTATAAGTGGTCTCGTATTATTTTTCTTTCAGTTTGCTGAAATGGTTTTGTTGAAGCGTCTCAGTGAAGCAGCTCTTGTCTGACCGTGAAGCTTCTCTCTTCTAAAGAACAGTCAGAGAAAAGAAAATGATTTCTGAAAGTTCAAATATTAATAAATAATGCTTCATTTTGCTTAGAAAACCTTGTCATGAATAAACCGTCTTTTTACCGTTGCTGTTTTCCCCTGTTCGTTTAAGTACAACCTCTGAAAATGGCAAAAACAACACAAATTTAACATTTAAAAATAACCGACTTCCTGTTGGGATTCGGATTTAGTACCAGGAGACTTTTTTGTACATATTTGGTGTGTTACATGTTTGTACCAATTTTCGTACATGTTTATGAAATGTAGCTCGAGGAGCACTCCGTTGAAAGTGTATAGGTGGCGCTATAGAGAAATTTTGCCACACCCAATCGAATAATGGCCTTCAGATCTGTTCAGGCCAGGACTCTTATCACACATGTGAAGTTTGTGGAAGATCTGACATTTTATGCCTGAGTTATAACATCTTTTATTTCCATGCCGAAA
Source organism: Carassius auratus (assembly GCF_003368295.1). Lineage (NCBI taxonomy): Eukaryota > Metazoa > Chordata > Actinopteri > Cypriniformes > Cyprinidae > Carassius > Carassius auratus. The sequence goes on from NC_039289.1 coordinate 9,913,529, forward strand.
CATCGAACTCAAGTGTCGAACGCCGTGAACATCGAACGCCGCCATCTACATGCCTGTTAACAAAAACTCAAGATCTTTACAATTTTACATCGCACAGGCCTTTAGGTTAGACTTAGATTAGGCTTTGAAAATCGCCGTTTTCCCTTGTTTTTATTTTTTATTTATTTTTCATTACTTTTCCAGTGAAGGTCAAGTATGAATATTTAACAACAGCTTTGAAAGTTGAACTATGTTCAAAGCAATATAAAACGTGTGTAAAGATAGTGTGTAGATATAATGCAGGCTGCAGACAAACAATGCTGCTTTTTCCATCTGAGTTTAAGTTAACTGTCTGAGACACATAAACACACTGGTACTCAGTTATACCTTCACTCTACACAAAGGTGAGAGACTCTGTTTGTCATTGGCTGTCAAGGGACCAAGTGACCAACCAATGGAATATATTTATGGTTTTGGTTAGAGCTTCAGTCGAGTTTAACCGCACTGTAGCCTAGTTACAATGTGTAGATATTTGCTGAATACAAAACTACATTAAAGCTGCAAGCAGCGATGAATGGGCCCTCGCAACCAGGCTCAGTGCCAGCGGGTGGCTTTAGTAAAACAGCAAACAGTGAGAAATATGGATTTTAAGTGGTAAATATAAGAGGAATATGTCAAAGTCATTTATATGTGGAAATCTTCTTTGTGCCAGCTGGTGGCGCTATATGACTGGATTTTGGCTCTGGATTTAAAATATTTAAACAAAAACAACTTTTAATGAGTGCAACAGCAGCATAAGGGATCACATTATTAAAAATTGAGAAAAAACACATGATCAGTCTTAACATATTGTCTAAGTTTATTCTCTGAGATACAAAAAGTAATACAAAATGCTAATACAAATTTTTAAAACTAAATTAAAATAGTTATTTCTTCAGACATGCAAATATTATGTTTGTTAGATAATTAATCCATGTTTAATAAAGTATTAATGATGTCCAAAGGCTTTGAATGTTAATACTAGCTTAAATAAAGCAAGTAAGGACCAAAACAAACCAGACCAAACACAAATATGAGCACGCAGAATGACATGAGGTGTATCTGTACGGATCACAGCCGTTTCAAAGTGAAATGTGTGGGAAGTGAAGCATGTTTTGTGAAAACAGAAAAAGCATAAAAATACCAGATGATAGTGGTGCCCTGTTGTCATTAATATAAACTGTACACATTAAAAAGTATTGTTAGAGGTCTCCTTTTTCACATTTCCAGGGTTCTCAGTAACGGAAGTCATTATAGATTCATAAACCGTGTGATAAACCTCTGGTGAATGAGAGACTACAGAATATTATTATTATAATTATTATTATTTCCACAACTTTGCTTTCACTTCGTCAGCTGTTGTTTTAGAAACCAGGAGGTCAGGCTTTGGCTGTTTAACAGGTTCATGTTAGATGTTTCTGGTTACTGTTCCTCTAAACCCTGCTGGTTGATGCTGGAACTGTACACACAGATCCTGATTGCAAGTGCCAAACAAATGATTGTGTCAAACTAATGTGCAATATTGGTGTGGAAAATTTTGTCTACATTATTAGTTGAGTCCAAAGGTTTTGTTTGTTAATACTAGTTTAAATAAAGAAGATTGGGCTAAAAAAAAAAAATGCAAATGGAGAACAAATGAAGAAAATCCTGTAAAATCAAACAAGAATTCTGAACCTGATTTCATCCAATGATTAGATTTCTGTTCTGTAAATGTATGCAAATATTTAATAAGATAATTCCTCATTTCCATATTTAAACATAACATTTTAGACAACTTGTGCAGTAAAGTCTTTGTAAATTGTAATGTAATCAATCATTTGGGGAAGTATATGGTGCGTCTTCATCTTGTGTTTGCCATTGTTAAATATATTAAATTTTATTTGTGTATATAATTTTATGTTAGTTAATATTAAAACTGATAATTTAACAAATCTGATTAATTAATTTCCTGTAAGAGACCATTCATATGAATTATATTGATTTGGGTCATTCACTGGGACTCTTTGTAAAAAGGTTATGATGAAAATAAATTGATATACACAAAATGTGTGCCAATGTGTTCAATAATATAAAATAAAAAATAAACACACACACACAAAACTAAGTTTACAGGTGCTGGTCATATAATTAGAATATCGCAAAAAAGTTGATTTATTTCACTAATTCCATTCAAAAAGTGAAACTTGTAAATTATATTAATTTATTACACACAGACTGATATATTTCAAATGTTTATTTCTCTTAATTTTGATGATTATAAATGACAACAAATCCCAAATTCAATACACAGAAAATTAGAATATTGTGAAAAGGTTAAATATTGAAGCCACCTGGTGCCAGACTCTAATCAGCTAATTAACTCAAAACCCCTGCAAAGCCTTTAAATGGTCTCTCAGTCTAGTTCTGTAGGCTACACAATCATGGGGAAGACTGCTGACTTGACAGTTGTCCAAAAGACAACCATTGATACCTTGCACAAGGAGGACAAGACACAAAAGGTCACTGAAAAAAGAGACTGGCTGTTCACAGAGCTCAGTGTCCAAGCACATTAATAGAAAGGCGAAGGGAAGGAAAAGATGTGGTAGAAAAAAGTGTACAAGCAATAGGGATAACCACACCCTGGAGAGGATTGTGAAACAAAACCCATTCAAAAATGTGTGGGAGATTCACAAAGAGTGGACTGCAGCTGGAGTCAGTGTTTCAAGAACCATTATGCACAGACGTATGCAAGACCTGAGTTTCAGCTTCGCATTCCTTGTGTCAAGCCATTCTTGAACAACAGAAAGCGTCAGAAGCATCTCGCTTCAAAAGAACCGGACTGCTGCTGAGTGGTCCAAAGTTATGTGCTCTGATGAAAGTACATTTGCATTTCCTTTGGAAATCAAGTTCCAGAGACTGGAGGAAGAGAGGAGAGGCACACAATCAACATTGCTTGAGGTCCAGTGTAAAGTTTCTACAGTCAGTGATGGTTTGGGGTGCCATGTCATCTGTGGTGTTGGTCCACTGTGTTTTCTGAGGTCCAAGGTCAACGCAGGCGTATACCAAGAAGTTTTAGAGCACTTAATGCTTCCTGCTGCTGACCAACTTTATGGAGATGCAAATTTCATTTTCCAACAGAACTTGGCACCTGCACACAGTGCCAAAGCTTCCAGTACCTGGTTTAAGGACCATGGTATCCCTGTTCTTAATTGACCAGCAAACTCGCCTGACCTTAACCCCATAGATAATCTATGGGGTATTGTGAAGAGAAAGATGTGATATGCCAGACCCAACAATGCAGAAGAGCTGAAGGCCACTATCAGAGCAGCCTGGGCTCTCATAACACCTGAGCAGTGCCACAGACTGATCGACTTCATGACACGCCACATTACTGCAGTAATTCAGGCAAAAGGAGCCCCAACTAAGTATTAAGTGCTGTACATGCTCATACTATTCAAGTTCATACTTTTCAGTTGGCCAAGATTTCTAAAAATCCCTTCTTTGTATTGGTCTTAAGTTATATTCTAATTTTATAATTTTAAAATAAATTAACTTTGAAATATATCAGTCTGTGAGTAATAAATGAATATAATATACAAGTTTCAATGGAATTAGTGAAATAAATCAACTTTTTGGTGATATTCTAATTAGACAATCTGAACTAGATTTGAATGGCAAATTCATGAGAAAGCTGGTAAAGTGTGCTGCAGGTTGAGTGTGTGACGGTGATTGACAAAAGGAAGGCAGGCTACAGGTTTTTTTTTTTTTTTTCTCTTTAAGTTAATTAACCTATTCACCATTTAATTTGAGTTGTAAATCTGTTAACCCTAGTTACTCTATGTGAGTAGCCTATATGTGTAAAATAAAACAATCCTCTGCTGCCCTCTGCAGGTAATTTATGTTCGTAGTTCAGAAACTACAGCTGCAAACCATCAAGCATGAATAGGATTACACACTGCACATTGTTCAGCAAGGGAGAAGCTGTTTGAGGCCTAAATACCCTTTTACCATGTTACAACAAAACAACGTATGATGAGTCTGGCATGAAATTCAAGGTCCCACTTGAAATAAAGGCCTCCTTATCGGAAATTCCAGATTTCAAGTAATTTTTAAAAATCATTAAAAATCTTAAAAACCTTAAAAATCGAAAAAGTTAATTTAAGACATTTCAAGAATTTTTAAGGACCCGTGGGGACCCTGTCAATAAAACAATTGTTAGGCAAATATTTTTGTTGTGTTTATTAGACACATCTAAGCATTTTTGAAAGGTGTGCCATTGTAGATCATGCCTCATCAAAAAGAACAGAAATGTCTGGCCACTGTTCTGTGAAGTGCTGTTCCACACTGGCTCAGTCACTCTGGCTTTATCGTGTTCCAAAAAGACAAGGCACTCCTTTCCATAGGTCATTTTATTATTTTTAATAGGCTGTGTTTCAAATATTACCCTGCTTTTTTCAGGCCTTTTTCCAAAGGTGTTACTTTATGTGAATGTATACATTTTTTAACGGTTTCTAAACAAATGTCCTTGGTAAATTTGGCCCAAAGTAATCTGTGAATAACAGTATAGGCTACTATGTTTCATCTGCTTATTTAATATAGTCAAAATAATCCAGCAATTATGTTTTTTAGTATAACTTGTATGCCATATATCCAGGAATTATTAGCCGTATTTCCACTGGCTGGCCAAGTGCGAGCAAGGGCTATAATCAGCCCAAAGTAGTGATTTTGACTGCTTAAGGGGCCGTTCACATATCGCGCCTAAAAACGCGTGGAAAACGCTAGGCGCGTCGCTTTCTCCTTCTTTCCAAAGCGCTCAGGCAGTTGCGCTCCTGAGGCGTCTGTCGTTGCTAAGCAACCATGTCTTGCTCTCTCCATGAAGACGCGGAAATTCCAGCAAAGGATAAATGGATTTGCAGCACTAAAATAACTTGCAGTAACGTTAGCTCTGCTACTAAATTTATTTCACAATGTCAATCCATATACAGCTATGATGGGCTGTTGCTTCATCTTTGCTGAGCTTTGGGAAAGGATGAAGCTGATTGGTAAGTTTTTTGTCACATGACCCGTGGAGCGCTTGCAGCATTCTGAAAAAGAGTGAGATGTTTCAACTCGATGCGGTGCGCATGGAAGGCCAAGATGGTCAAATACACGTGAATTTTAACACGTCAACAACACGTTAAATACGTGTATTTCACTCGTAAACAACACGTATTTAACCCATTATATACGTGCTGTGCTGTTTACGTGTGAAAAATCAGTGCGTATTAAATGTTTATTTCATGTGTTAAATACGCGTTAAATGCACGTGAAATACACGTGAAGTACGTGTTAAAAATCAGTTTGAACGGGTCAATGTCATTGGCTGCTGAGGACTTCAAACCACTTCTGTGAGCTTAGAGGGGTGTACCATTCATAGACAGGCAACCACCATTTAACATGCTATAGGTCAGCTTATTCAGCCTTATTATTTTGTCTTTTTTTTTTTTTTTATAGCCTATAGAAAAAAAATATATTAATTGCATTTTTATGAAATATTAATTTTTTTTACCACTCATGCCTTTTTGTAAATAAACATATTAGTGGACATTCTAGCTTTAATAGTGGTTGAACTTAAAGACTTAGTAATTAAGCAACAAATCTTTTTTATGGATGGTAACTGTAAAATTATTACTGAAATATTATTAGTAATTAGTTAGTTACTGCAAAATAAATACAATTAAAATAACTAAATTACTAGTTACTGCTCAACTGTGACTTTCAGTGAAAAAAATTTTGAGTGCTCAAGAGACATTTTTCATATCCATCTTATTTGATATTCAATATCTCAGGACATAAATAAGGTAAGTTTAGATGTATATGTTTACAATTTTGTGGTGATAGTATAAAGTTTTTAAAAGTTACAGTATTTTGTAATGAAACAGGACTTTTTGTTTAGCTCGACTCGCAGAAGTATACTATTTAAATACTGTTGCTTTCTGAGTGCCATACACAAAAAGACCAACTCATAACTCCACGAATATAGCAAGGAGAGTCAAAAGTTATAGTCTGATTCTACTGTGATGATCCAAGGGGCTGTAATATTTTATTTTGTCCAGCAGGTGTCATGGGGTAACACTTTTAGTGTCTTTAGGTTAAGTGCTGTGATGCAGGTGTGGAAAATTGATTGCGATTAACCATGCTGCCTATAAGATGCTGGCTTTCTTACCCTCGGGAGGGAAGGAGATCGGGGCTTTTTCTCTGCTGGTCTTGCTGTTTGGTCTTCAGGCGGACTTTCTCACGCTCTCCAGTCCAAGGCTTTGTGTTGTGTTTTTGTATCTTTATATTTTTTATGTTTTACCTTAATTTAGTTATGTCTGTTTTCTGATTAAAATACATATTTGTGCAAATTTGATTATGTTGTATGGACTCTCCATTCATGTTGCTACTCCTTGAGCCCAGTGGCGGCTCCAGACATTTTTGAGGGGGGTCCTGATCATTTCAAGGGGGTCTCATGAAAACCAACAAAAAATAAAGTGGGCACCGCTAATAACTTCATATTACTGCATCGAAAATACATTTTGGTCCAAAAATAGCAAAAACTATGACTTTATTCAGCATTGTCTTCTCTTCAGTGTCTGGTGTGTGAGATTTCAATACACTGAAGTGCAGTGATATCTGGTTCACGAACGAATCATTCGATGTAACCGGATCTTCTTGAACCAATTCACCAAATCAAACTGAATTGTTTGAAATGGTTTCAAGCATTAATCCACAAAGGACTTAAGCGTTAAAAAAATTTTTACGTGACTGACACTCCCTCTGAACAGGGCCGTGTAGAGACCTTTGGAGGTGCAGGTGCTCAAAGTATAAAAGGGGCATTTAAATGGCGCTGTTTAAAATATCAATACAGTGTTACGTACTAGGATAGCAGCAAATACAGGCATAGAGTCATGAATCTGTTTCAATCATTTATCTGAAACCCATTTGAAATAAATTTACAGCTCACTATATTCGTGTTTAACGTGTTAACATTCGTGTTTTTTTTTCTTAAACAACAAAAAATTAGCTTCCCGAATGTTCTCCTCCGCGAATTCACGCGCTATCGCGTGTGATCAAGAATGAACCAAACACAAAACATACTGAGATGATCACTAGCCATTTGACCGTATCCAAACTCGTTGACCTGCTCATGAACTCTTTTGTATGTTTATTTAAACTCTGCTCTCCATGCAAACGAAACATAAGAGGATTAAACATTGCTAACACCTTTACCACTGTGTATTACTTATTTTTACGTTATTGCCCTGTACTTAATTAGACAAATAGATGACCTTATGACAAAATAAAATACAGAATCAAATCAAAATAAAACAATACAATAGAGAAATAAAATGTAAGTGTGGGTTCATCACACCTTCCCCCTTAAAAGGGAAAATTTTGATCCCATAGATCAAAATTTTCAGACAGGTCTATCAATAACTTTTTAACACCGAGATAGACAATCAGCAATAACATTATCTTTATCCTTAACATGCTTTATCACCATGTCATACTCTTGCAAAATTAAACAGTTTAACAGTCTTCTGTTTTTGTTCCTCATCTTACTCAAAAACACTAATGGATTATGATCAGTATAAACAATGAGGGGTTTCTGACATGTACATAAGTAAACATCAAACTGTTGTAGTGCTAGAATCAAAGCTAATAGCTCTTTCTCGATGGTTGAATAGTTTCTTTGATGCCGGTTGAACTTTTTTGAGAAATATGCAACAGGGTGCTCAACTTTGTCGCTTTCATCTTGTTGTAACAACACCGCACCAGCAGCATCATCGCTAGCATCTACGGCCACTGAAAATGGTTTATTAAAATCAGGAGACTGGAGCACAGGGTAATGACATAACATAGACTTAAGTTTGTCAAATGCCTTTTGGCAGGATTCGCTCCAGACAAACTTCTCTCTTTTCTTAAGTAAATTTGTCAGGGGTAAGGCGACATCAGCAAAGTTCTTGCAAAACTTGCGATAATATCCCACCATTCCCTAGAATCTCCTCAAAGCTTTCTTATTGATGGGAACAGGAAAGGCCAATACTGCCTGGATCTTAGCATCAACTGGAACTACCTGACCTTGACCAATAACATGTCCAAGATATGTTATATGAGCACATCCAAATTCACTCTTAGCCAAGTTAACTGTTAGGTTGGCTTCTGACAATTTCTCAAACAGTTTGCCAACATCTTTGAGATGACTTTCCCAAGTTTCATTCCCAGTCACCAAATCATCTATGTAAGCACTAGTGTTGGGCAAATCTTTGATCACTGAATGAATAATTCTTTGGAACGTGGCTGGTGAATTTTTAATTCCAAATGGGAGAACCTGATATTCATACAGCCCAGAATGTGTTACAAAAGCAGATATTTCTCTACCTCGTACAGTTAATGGAACACACCAATAACCTTTTAACAAATCGATCTTAGTGAGGAACTTTGATTGTCCCACTTTGTCAATACAATCATCTACCCTTGGGATTGGAAAAGCATCAGTCTTGCTAACAGCGTTGACTTTTCTATAGTCTGTACAAAATCTTGTACTACCATCAGGCTTGGGTACAAGAACACACGGAGAGCTCCAATTGGAGTGTGATGGCTGAATGATGTTGTTCTTTAACATGTAAGCCACTTCCTCTTCAGCTAGCCTACATTTCTCAGGACTCATCCTATACGGATGTTGTTTAAGTGGTTGAGCATTACCTACATCAACATCATGAACTGCTACATGAGTTCTTTTAGGAACATCAGGAAACAAATCTCGATGCTGAAGCACCAAGTCCATCATTTGAGCTTGTTGCCAAGGCTCTAAATGTGACATTTTCACATCAAGGTTCTGCAGAATCTCAGAATTGGACAATTTACAAGAAATGATTTCGGGTTTGATGGAGGGTGCCTCCTCCTGACAATTATCACCTACAGCACTTTCACTCTGGCTAACAACTGAGACAATCTGCACAGACCTATCATGGTAGGGTTTCAACATGTTGATGTGACATAACTGTCTGGCCTTTCTCCTATCTGGAGTTGTCACAATGTAATTGAGGTCATTAACCTTGGAATGGATCTCATAAGGTCCATGGAATCTAGCCTGTAGGGGATTGGACTGCAGTGGGAACAAAACAAGCACTCTCTCTCCCGGCTTAAATGTTCTTGCCCTGGCCTTGCGGTCGTACCAAGTTTTCATCTTCCCTTGAGTAGCCTCAGGATTCTCCTTGGCTAGTGCACAGGCTCTATTAAGTCTCTCTTTGAAATTAAGGACATAATCCAACAAATTAACATGAGTGTCGTTGTTAGTCCACTGCTCACCCAGCAGGGCTAACGGTCCCCTTACCTGGTGTCCAAAGACCAGCTCAAAAGGGCTGAAACCCAGAGACTCTTGGATTGACTCTCTAGCCGTGAACAACAACAAGTGAACACCTTCATCCCAATCCTTCTCATTCTCAAAGCAGTATGTCCGAATCATGGTTTTCAGGGTGGAATGAAATCTTTCTAAAGCACCTTGGCTCTCAGGATGATATGCACTGGATGTAATCTGCTTGATTCGCAACTGGTAAACAACCTGCTGGAATAATCCGGAGGTAAAATTACTACCCTGATCCGATTGAATCTCTTTTGGCAGCCAAAACAAAGAGAAAAACTTTATCAAGGCCCTAGAAATGGTGGCTGCTTTGATATTTCTGAGTGGAATTGCTTCAGGGAACCTTGTTGATGCACACATGATAGTCACCATGTACTCATTTCCAGTTCTTGTTCTGGGTAAAGGCCCCACACAATCCACAATAACCCTTGAAAAAGGCTCACCAAAGGCTGGGATAGGTTTCAATGGTGCCACAGGAGGGTCAAACTGGTGTTTACCCACCACCTAACAAGTGTGGCATGTGCGACAGAAGTTTGCAACATCTTTGCGCAAACCTGGCCAGAAGAATTGCTTCATGATCTTGTTAACAGTCTTGTTAACACCAAGATGACCACCTAGAGGTAAGTTATGTGCCATGGTTAGTATGTGCTTCCTATAAACTGTAGGTACAACAACTTGGTTAATAACTGCCCAATCTTCATTGGCAGGAATATCAGGAGGTCGCCATTTCCACATCAAAACCCCATCTTTCAGGTAAAACCCAACCGGCACTTTGACAATTTCCTCATCAGGGAGAGCTTTTTCTCTCAATTCAGCAATCTCAGGATCACTGCTTTGCTCAGTGATTAATTGCTTTCTTGACAAAGATAAACCATCAGACGAATTGTTCCCAACTTCTTGTGGCGAACTAATAACATCGTGATCAAAGACTGCTCCAAGAAAAGTATCTGACAACTCATTAAAACATGAACTCTTACTAGAGCCACTATCTAACCTATGACCTATTGTACCGAGTTCTCCTCTTCTCCTGCCTGGTTGGCCATAGCTCGAGTCACTGCACATGAAGGGAAAAACTCCAAGTCTAACTTAGACTCATCTTCAGTGCTTGGCTTAGAGGTCAACTGAACAGAGGGAACGACTTTTCCACCAGCTAAGTCATTGCCGAGTAAAAGAGATACACCTTTGACAGGGAGGCTGGACATAAGCCCCACTTTAACTTGTCCTGTTACTAAGTCTGACTTCAGAAACACGGAGTGCAAAGGTACGGTCACAATTCTCCCCTCAATACCCTGAACAAGAATAAAGTCCCCTATCGCCTTGTCTTCACTTCCACAGGAGGGCAATGCCTCTTTTAACAAAAGCGATTGGGAAGCCCCAGTATCACGGAGAATTCTAATGGGTTGAGAAGGAGAATTTTCACTTGGAGAAACAAATCCCTCTGACACGAAAGGAAGGAACTCTTCCCTCAGAAGATCAGACGACTCAGCCTTTTTAGCATCATAAGGACAAAATGATTCACGTGAACCAAACTCAATAGGCATTTCTGTGACAGACTTCACCAAAGCATTAGGCGAGGGCCCCTTTTCTCTCTTTCTTTGAAGAATTAGGCACTCCGACAAGACATGACCTGGTTTCTTGCAATAATGACACGTAGGACCCGTAGGCGCCTCCTTCCTGGTATCACCAAACTTTTTCTTAACATCAGCACTTCTGTCTTTAACCTCTGTGGTCTGGGCTGAATTAAATTTACCACCACTCTTCTTAGGTGGATATGGCCTATCATGAGATCCAAACTTAGTCTTATGAGTGAGGGAATACTCATCTGCCAACTTAGCAGCTTCATGTAGTGTGGACGCGTCTTTCTCATCCAGGTAAGACTTAATGTCATCCTTTACACACCGCTTAAATTCTTCAACCAACATCAAGTCTTTCAATTTCTTGAAATCACTATTGACTGCTCTAGATGTACACCAACGCTCAAAGTACACCTCCTTATCATGAGCAAATTCAAAATATGTCTGACTATCAATCTTTCTGAGACTCCTAAATTTCTGTCTGTAAGCTTCCGGAACCAACTCGTAAGCTGACAAAATGGCTTGCTTAACCACATCATAATTCGAAGCATCATCAACAGACAAAGCTGAATAAGCTTGTTGAGCTTTTCCTTTTATAACACTTTGCAGCATCAAAGGCCAATACTCAATGGGCCACTTCAAACTCTCAGCCACTTTTTCAAAATGCTGGAAATATTTGTCAACCTCCAGCTCATCAAAAGGAGGAACTAACCTAACTTCTCTGCTAGCACTGAATTTGTTTGTATTTAATGGATCTGCTTTTCCTAACTTTGCTAACTGAAGCTGTTTTTCTATTTTTTCTCTTTCCAGCTCTATTCTTTCTCTTTCAATCAGCATCCTTTCCTTTTCCATTCGTTCCTGTCTTTCTATTTCTCTATCTTCTCTTTCTCTTTCCAATTTCAATTTATCCAGTTCAAACTGTCTTTCTTTTTCTCTCTCATCGGCACGTTCTTTTTCTCTTTCTCTCTCCAACTGAATCAGTCGTATTTTTAACTCTATGTCTGAGCCACTTTTAGGTTGAGGCTCCACATCAGATGCTCCAAACTGAGCCAAGTCTTCACTTGTAAAAACACCCTCATCATGATAATGTTGTGCTATCACTTGTACAATCAAATTTTTCTGTAACTTACATTCAAACCAGCTAATTTTAGCATCTTAGCAACTTCCAATAAATCAGTTTTTCTCAATTGCTGCAGACCCTTAACAGTAGGTAATTCCAAAAACTCTTTTACTGCTGCTGCCATAATTACGAGAGGGAAAAAAAACAATCACTTGGATTCAATAAATGCCGACTTAATGCAAATGACTCGTCAAAATGGTAAATATCCCGGACCCAGCCCCCAATTTTTGTTACGTACTAGGATAGCAGCAAATACAGGCATGGAGTCATGAATCTGTTTCAATCATTTATCTGAAACCCATTTGAAATAAATTTACAGCTCACTATATAACATTTGTGTTTTTTTTTCTTAAACAAAAAAAAATTCACATTCAAATCACCCCCAAAACATATTAACATTACTAGTAGCCTTCTGATACATCTCACTGTCCTTTAGGCATGGCCATCTCAACTATCCTACCATACATGCATGCACGTAGTGTCTCAGTCACTGTTTCAAAAGGGTGACGGCGCGAAAGTCCTGGAAAACATCCAAAAGATATGGTATCCACTCCCGAGAAAGACCACGAGATCTGTGACAAAAAAAAGTATCCAAAAAGTAAGAAGTCATATGGTCCAACCATGTCCTTCGTGAAAACGGAGTGCATCCGTCATCCAACAGAAGTCGCGCTTCCCGAATGTTCTCCTCCGCGAATTCACGCGCTATCGCGTGTGATCAAGAATGAACCAAACACAAAACATACTGAGATGATCACTAGCCATTTGACCGTATCCAAACTCGTTGACCTGCTCATGAACTCTTTTGTATGTTTATTTAAACTCTGCTAACACCTTTACCACTGTGTATTACTTATTTTTACGTTATTGCCCTGTACTTAATTGGACAAATAGATGACCTTATGACAAAATAAAATACAGAATCAAATCAAAATAAAACAATACAATAGAGAAATAAAATGTAAGTGTGGGTTCATCACAACAGCAATACTTGCTGATTCGCGTATCGATATGGATGATTATGTATTGATACAGCAGCAAATGCTTTGATGCCGTTTTGAAAAAGAAACAATAGAGAAGACAATTTTAAGTTTAAAATAATAATAGCTCTGGGATTAGAAACTGAAATGTCTTAAATTGTCCCAACCTAATGGCTTTTTCTTCTCTGTTCTACAGAATAATTAAGAACAGCTGTTATAGTAAAAACTATAGAAAACACTTGTGCCTCTACATTATCTTCTTTCTCACCAGCCTCTGTCTCCTGGCTTGCTGTTACCTGCTCTCTTTCTTTCACTTGTTGCTGGGTCGAAGGACCGAGGAGGAGTCCAGGGCTCGGAGGCTGGAGGCAGAGACAGGGAATCCACACACCAAGGCGGAGCTGGAGACTGGAAGTCCTGCGGCTGGTCTAGGAGGAGATGAGAGAGGAAGGATGGGAGGAAACACATGATCAAGGCTGGACAGGGCCAGCAGAGAGACAGGAGATACGGAGCTGGATTGAACCAGCGGAAGTGGATCAGGGGAACTGGCAGGTCTAGGAGGAGGTGGGAGAGGGAGGCTGGGAGGGAATACAGGAGATTCAGGGCTGGGCGGAACCAGCGGAGACACAAGAGATTCAGGGCTGGGCAGAACCAGCGGAGAAACAGAAAATTCAGGGCTGAGCGGAACCAGCAGAAATGAAGCAGAGGAACTGACTGGAGGAGGTGGGAGTGGGAGACTGGGAGGGTAAATGGTAAATTGACTGCATTTATATAGCGCTTTCAACAGACCACATGGCCATCCAAAGTGCTTTACAATTTGCCTCACTTTCACCCATTCACACACTCATTCACACACCGACTGCGGTGTCAGCCATTCAAGGCGACATCCAGCTCGTCGGGAGCAGCTGGGGTTAGGTGTCTTGCTCAAGGACACCTCGACACTTGGTCAGGTGGAGCTGGGGATTGAACCACCAACCTTCCGGTTTGTAGACAACCTACATGAACCACTGCGCCCCTGTCTGTCAACGTATCTGTAAGTTGTTCTACTTGCTTTTTTAAATTGGTAACAATCCATCTATCCTCACATGCAGCCACTTGAACTGAATCAATCCGGTCACGTGCCTGCTTTGGTGTAGTAGCTAATATGTAAAATTCTGTTTTCAGAGCTTTAACAGAATCGTTGGTCGTTTGTATGTCCAGAAGCAGGTCACGCAATGCAGGGGATAATACAGAGTCTCCAGCTTTTCTTACTGTTGAGGCTACAATTTAATCCAAATTATGCTGTTGCTGCTCCAATGCTAACTTAATGCCATTCATGATAGCGAAATCAAGATCTCCTCTGGAGATTGAGTCTTTGAATTTTTTCTTAATTAGTAATTGCTCAATTTCTCTTTTCCAGCTGTCTTTGATTAATTAAGTATTCATGGTGGGTTAAATAGAAATTAGATCGATATTTACTGACAGGATTATAGTACATTTCAACAAAGTGAGCGGAGCAACTGACTATGCATTCATCGTAGCCAAAGGGTCTTGTGATCCTTCACTGCTGACATTTCTAAGCCAGTCAAGCCCACTCCAGCCATTTCTACAATTTTGCCTGAGTTGGACGAGTTGTCTGCAGATACTACAGAGGCAATCAAGTGCACAGTATCAACCCGTCGAAAGCAGACGAAAAGTAAAGCCTGTGCTATCTACTAGTCCTCCTTCTCAAGTCCCAGTAGAATCTAGTCATCTAGTCATTTTATGTGAGGTCCAGAATAGCTGTACTTGCTAGTCATGTCATGCCCTCAGAGTTCTTCCAGTCCTGTCATGTTCACAGAGTCCTTCTCTGGGATGTTGTCAATGCCTGCTGTCACATCCATGGAGTCCGTTCCCAGGCATCCTATTCTGATGGCCACAGAGGACTTTTCTGAATCTCTTGCCAGTCTCGTCCAGTCCGGGAAATAAATTCTTGCTACCAAGTATGAAATCCCTGAAAGTGAAACTCCAGAGTCTGCTCTAGTCATGGAGCCTGTAGATACCACTACAGAGGAAGTTGTTTCTGAGCCCACTGCAGAGGATGAAGTTTCTGGGCCCACTGTAGAGGAAGATGTAGTTTTAAAGCCCACTTTTGAGAGAGCAGTCGCAGAGTCCACTCCCACTACTGAAAGAGCAGTCCCAGTTTCGGCTCTAGCCCCTGAGTCTGCTCCAGTGATGGCTCCAGCTCCTGAGAAAGTTTTTAAGTCAATGTTGAAGTCTGATCCTACTACCGATGAGGACATCTGTCAGAACCTGTCTCTGAACATGTCTTCAAGACATATAACTTCCCTCTCATTTCTGTCTTAACCCCTGAATCTATCACTGCAACAAAGCCCAGTTGGAAGTCCAGACCAGTTAGGCTGATCCCTGTACCTAATGGTGCCTGCAGTCATGTTCCATATGTGCAAGGTTACACATGTAACCAAGATGTTTTCCTTCAGCTGATGTACAGCTAACAATGATGGTCCTTATTGATAATAGTTGATAATAAAGCTAAACTCTTTAGGAATATAGGTCTCAAAGAACATTTATAAAATAAACATAAAATATTAAATGGGTGTTGTATGTTATAAAATGGTCTTACGAAATAAAGTTGTTCCAAAAACTATAGACAAATCTTTTTTCATTTTTTTCATTAATTAATATTTTTCATTTAAATTCATTAAAATAATGAGATCATTATGATCATTGGTTTGTCAATGGGATTACATGCACTCTATTTTTTAAATAACAAAATAAAATTGACTCAAGAAAATAATTTGGTGGTGAATCAGATCAGGTGATCATTGTTGCAGTGCTTTTTGGTGGTGGGGGTAATGGGGACTAGTTACTAGTATTAGTTACTGAGGCAGGTTTATCTAATGTTTTAATGATGAAATATCATATGGAAAAACAGTGTGTAATATACAGTACACACACATACACACACACTGATATCATTATGGGGATATTACATAAATGGTATTTTCTATCCCCTTTACCCCTACCCTTAAACATACCCCCTCACACAAAACTCAGACAATCACATTCTGTATGATTTATCAGCTGTTTTCCTCATTGGAACCTAAAATGTTCCTACAAGGCCAAAATATACTGGTAATACTATACTTTTGGGGACATTTGGACCCCATAACATAGCTTATACCAGGTACACACAAATAAATGTGCTTAACTTGATACAGTAACTAAAGTGATGATGATGTGTGGTCAGCAAACTTCTTCCTATTGATGTGGCAGAAGTTTGTTCCTGTCTTTGCTTCAGAGCTGCACTAGACTTCAGCTTCAGTGTCGTGTGAAGGGAACAAGGTTCATTTACAGCAACAACATGAAGATCCTTCAGCTTCAGCTTTGTGAGTGTATTTCATACTATGAAAATAATTATGTGCTTACAAAAAAAAAAACGTTTAAAAAACGTTATGCTTTAAAGTGATTTAAAAAAATTAATAATAATTATGATGCATGTTTTTATTTTATTATTATTATTATTTTACCTTATAGATGTATTGATCTGTTGTCAAGCTGCAGTTTCAGATCTACTGACTGATTTAGGATCAAATGTGACCATAAACTGTGATCTTGATGAAAATGAGGTTTATTGGATTTTACTGAAAACAGCAGATCCTCCGACACTGATTCTACGAACATTTCCAACACCAAAATCACCTTTTTACCCAAATAAATCATTCAGAAATAAATATTCAGTGCAGTTTAAACATCGTCTGGTTATTAATAATGTGACTGCTGATGAATTAGGAGTTTATTACTGTATGAACACAGAAACACCTCCAAAACTCAGCAACAGCACCAGAATATACTTCACTGGTAAGTCTATTTATCCTTCAGTGAAAAAGATGTATTGATCATCAAATAAGTTTTTTGTCTCATTTTTTAAATACTTATAATTATATACATGTACTATCTCCAATGTTCAATCTATTTTCAGTTTCACAAAATTACAGCCAGTGTACCAACAGTCAAACTTGTTATAATAACAGACTGTGGACACTTTCTTTACAGAATCAGCTCATCTAACTGAGTGTCACAATCATACTGTGGTGAAGTTTATTGATCAGAATCAAACACAATGGCAGATTATTATAATCATTTCTGCTCTGATGAACGGACTTCTGATAATTCTTCTGATAGGTGAGTTAATCTGTAAAAACACTAATATGATGCTGTTCTCCTGTAAAGGTTCTTAATTTTCACAATTTCATTGGTATTTTGCCATTTATGTCACATATATGTCCTTATCATGTAATATATATATATATATATATATATATATATATATATATATATATATATATATATATATATATATATATATATATTTACAATGCAGTATTTGTAAATACTGAATCTGATTAAATCACTGTTCCTTTTAGGAGTAATAAAAGTTTTTGTTGTTGGGGAAAGAAGTTCAGCAGACAAATCAGAACAAATCAATACTAATCTACAGCAGATGCAAGTTATAGAACAGCATCAGGACCCGAACCTATTACAGGTAGATCATGTGAAACCACCATCAAACTTTTACATTTATAAAATGTGTTTCTATTAGCGAGGATTTTTGCTGACCTATTAATCCAACTATAGTATCTGAGACAACTTAACTTCTGAAATGATAAATGTGTTGCTCTCATTGCTCTTTCAGTACGCCGAGGTGGATTTTTCCAAGCTGCGTAGAAATGTTCGGTCAAGCCAAATCAACAGCACCTATGCTGCTCTAAAGCCACCAAAATCTTAAACACTTGTATGACTGCTCTTGTTGATGTTCATGTAAACATCTAACCACAAACTAGACAGATTTAACCTGCAAAATAACAGCCAGCCTAACATTCGACATTAGAAGATTTCAAAGTGGGTCGGTAGAAACATTTTTAAAAATAAAGTGTAAAAATGTGTTTTTGTTTTTTGTATCTTGTTTGTTTACTTAGTTTGTTTTATTCAAAATATTTTTATTGTTTAAATATTGTATGAATGACAGAATGTTATACATTAAAATATAACTGCCTTTATATTTTAGGGAATCATCATATTCTGGAATCTGGCATCAAACGTATGGAACCCCTGCTTCAGATTATATATGGGTTTAAGAATTTTTTGTTTACTATTTGGTTTACTTTCAATTCTGTTAGCAATCTTTCCTTGGTCTGTATATTAAATTTTAACACAAATGGAAGGCTCTTGAAATATAGAATGTGTAAATATGGAGCCTGTTTGGTTGAGTTTTTACATGCGTTTGGACCTAGAAGAGCTCGAAATATCTGGAAAATTTTCAAATTATTATTTTTATTTTATTTATATTATTATTATTATTATTTTTATAATAGACATAACTGTTTATACTGCTAATATGCTTTATTAATACCTGTGTAATTTAATATGTAAAAAAAAAAAAAAGGAAATCATCTTTGATAGTTAAAGATTTTGTGGATTCATAACAATTTATTATTGATTTGTTGAATTTTTGCATTTGTAAATATTTTCTGGATCTAAACAATTAAATAATATAAATATGACTTCCTTTAATTCCTTAAATTCTTATACCTACATTAAATTTGCAATTAGATTTACAATAGTTTTTAATATTAAAAACTATTGTAAATCTAATTGCACATTTATATAAGAATAAGAATTTAAAATAAATTATATTTGCATTATTTATGCACTATATATATATATATATATATATATATATATATATATATATATATATATATATATATATAGTACAGAAATAAATAATGTAAATATAATTTAATTTAAATAAATACTCAAGTAGTAAATGCGATTTTAGCGTCATAATAAATAAAGTCACAGTCTCTTTTGATGAGTTTATGACTGTATGAACTCAGTATGAAACACTGACTATATGAAACACATCCTTATCAGATACAGTGTGTAAATAAATAACAAATAAATAATAAGTAATAAGTAATAAGTAAACCTTATAAAAGTCTTATGAAAGTTGAATGTACTGTTTTGTGTGTGCTTAGGCCTATATAATACAAACTGCATTCAAATATACACACTGCACAGTGTGGTTAAACTCAACTGAAGTGCTAAACCAAAACCATAAATATGTTCCACTGGTTGTCACTTGACAGCCAATGACAAACAAGGTCTGTCACCTTTGTCTAGAGTGGAGGTTTAACCTTAATTGAGTGTAGGTTTTCTTTTTCCGGTACCTTTATATATTTATGTATCTCAGTTCTCATAGTTGTCTAAACCTCAAGCGGAAACCTAGCAGTGTTGCAGTTTGCTGTCTGTTTGTATACTACGTAGGTCTACATAATTATTGTCAGATAATTTGATTTTATTAAGTGCTTTAACACACTGACTCTTGATACTGAGTGTTCTATTGCTGTGAATATCCAACAGTTTATAGACACCAAATGTCAAAGCCATCTCACATGGATTTATAGAGTCCTTCTCAGAGGCTTTGATAAAAAAAAAAAAAAAAATGCTTCTACATTGTCGTACTATAATTGCTGAAAATCTAGGGCTCATTAAAAAGAAAAAGAAAAAAGAACATAAAATGAATGACTGCAGTTTTGCTAATGGATAGCTGGCATGTAGGGATTTTAACATATAGAAAACTGGTTTCATTTAATTTGACTATCATTGTTTAACCCATATAAAAATAAAGTTTCATACTAATGTATTAGATATATAATTCATGCACATTGCATTTACATAGTACTTCATGGTACATGTTTAGAAAATAATGATAATACATGGTGGTGAGTGTGATTTCACCAAGTACAACATGTGTGACATGTATACTATTAAGTGTGAGTCTGTCTTTCTTTGCAAACACGCAGAACCTGTGGCTTTGATCTAGGGCAGACCCTGTTTCCCGCCCATCTTACAAGCATTGGTCTATTCCAGTTTCAAGTCCCTTGAGCTAAACCCCCTTAATACTCATTTAAAGTTTTGGGTCACTTAAAAGCCCAGAGTTTGAAAACAAGCAGCCACATGTAACCAGCAATGTGCTTGTGTAGAGATGCACCATAGTTCAAGCAAATCTCAGTGACATTACACAGACATTCAGTACTGACAGCTGAGGGAAGATTTATTATTCGGCAAGACTGTGTCCAGTTGATCCCGCTACTGGGCTTCACTACTGGGGGTAAAGAGTGCATAGGGGTGGGAGGGGCCCAGAATGATGTTCTCTGGGGGTCTCGAGTATTGTATGTCTGTTGTGGTGGAGGGTGTGACATGGTGATTAGCAAAAGGAGGGCAAGTTGATTTTCTCTCATATCAAATTGTTTACTTGTATATAGTGCCCCACCTGAACCCTTTCCTCCATAACTCTGTGAATTACTGTTAACTCCTGAGTAGACTTGTGTGATAAAATCACATATATACACAGAGATGCAAAAGAATAAATTGACCTAACATTAATTTCCTTTTAATTTCTTTGTCTGTCTTCTCTGCTTCTTTAGACAACATTTGTCATCAATCCGAATGATTAAAATCAGGATAATTTTAATAACAAAATCAGTCAGGATAATACACATCCACAAATCTTCACTTTCAAGAAATACATTAGCACATGTACAAACTTAAATACTTTTTTTTTTTTACTATGTTGGTGCACATAATATTTCCAGATTTCTCTGCGATTAACTGTCATTAATTAGCTACAGAGGGCACCAGAGGAACTGCTTAGCTGCAGATAATCATTACCAGCACATTTTCAAAATATCAGTAAATGTTTTACTCATACAATTACATTTACTATCATATTATCTTGTTGTAGTGTTATAGTGAACTGTGTTAGTATTGTGCAAAAAAGTAACTGTTACTTTTCCAATAAAATATGATTTTGTGGTGGATAGTTTGAGTTGTCTAAGAAGACTGCTTTTGAAATATTTATTTCTATTTTCTGTTATCACATAAACTTGTTGTTCTGTCTCAGCTCAATGTTACTAAAAATAGAAAGATTACCAATAATTTAAACAATGAATTAGCTTATAAAATGCTAAATTCTTCATGTACACCAACATCAATGGTAATTGTAAATTAAAGCTGCAGTAGGGAACTTTTGATGCTCTAGCGGTTAATAAACAGAACTGCTTGCGTCTTGCGGAAGAACATTGTAGCCGGAGCTTCTTCTCTCTGTTTATGTCTATGAAGAATCACAAAGGTACGGACCGCAGCTCTGATTGGTTGTTTTTTACCGGGAGCGCATGACTTTCTGCAAATGGCAATAGGACCACTGGGAGGAGCCAGAGGAGCTTGATTTTTTTTTCACAGATTATCTGTCTCATATTCTACTGTCAGGACATAATGACAGGTTTAACAAATATGTAAAAAATATTTTTTTACAAAAGTTCCCTACAGCACCTTTAATGCTTTAGTAAAATTAGTATATCAGTGATTAATCACGTTAAATAAATTCTAGTCTGCTTTATTGTCAATTGTTCCCCATGTACAGTACATACATACAGAGAATTGAAATTGCGTTACTCTCATACCTTCATGCATACAGATAACACTAGGAAGGTGTTAGATCGTGCTGTGTCTGGCAAAGAGGTGGCCAGAGTGTTGGCGGATCTACGGCAGCACGACAGGTCGGTGCCACACAACTCTCACATAAACTGGTGGCAGAACACTATCATGTCTTGGAGTGAAAATTTAATGCATCTTGTTTGGAGTCTGCTTGTTCTTCTGTGTCTTGTTCTGTGTTGCAGAGGAACGACAGACCTGTCTAGTGTGCCCGGGGAGTACTCAGACCTGAAGGAGGTGTTCAGTAAGTCCCGGGCTGCTTCTCTTCCTCTGCATCGTCCCTATGACTATGCCAAAGAGTTATTGCCAGTTACGTCTCTGTCTATGGGCGGGTTATACTCACTTTCCGCTCCGGAGAGGGAGGCTATGGAGAAATATATTTCTGATTCTCTAGCAGCCAAACTCGCCCGCACTTCCTCTTCTCCTGCAGGTGCGGGATTCTTCTTTGTGGGTAAGAAGGATGGTACCCTGCACCCTTGTATTGACTATTGAGGGCTGAACAACATCACGGTAAGGAATACTTATCACTTGCCATTGATGTCTTCAGCTTTCGAAAAACTGCAGGGAGCATCCTTATTCACTTCACATCATTTGGTCTGCATCAGGGAGGGAGATGAGTGGAAGACCGCTTTTAACACCCCCAGGGGGCACTTTGAATACTTAGTCATGCCTTTCGGCCTGTCAAATGTCCCTGTGGTCTTCCAGGCACTAGTTAACGACATGCTGAGAGACATGGTCAATCAATTTCTATATATTTACCTGGATGACATATTGATATTTTCCTCGTCTCTCCAGGAACACATTCAGCATGTCAGACAAGTGCTTCAGAGGCTGTTAGAGAATGGGCTTTTCGTCAAGGCGGAGAAATGAGTTTTTCTTCCACAGTCTGTCCCCTTTCTAGGATTTATTGTGTCGTCCGAGGGGATGCGCATGGATCCCGACAAGATTCAGGCAGTGGTAGATTGGCCAACTCCAGATTCCCGCAAGGCCCTGCAGAGGTTTATGGACTTTGCCTCCCAGTGTAACATGGTGGTTTTAACCATGGTGGACAGGTTCTCGAAGAGTACTCATTTTATCCTTAAGCCCAAATAACCTTCTGCCAGAGAAACAGTGGTTGCTGTCACAGACCACATTTTTCGTATTCATAGCCTCCAAATGGACATGGTCTCTGACAGGGGTCCCAAATCCCCAGAGACTTGTACATACTGTCTGGCTTTGTTTGTTCTCTTGAGCATTTAAATAAACATCATTGTTCATTCGCAACTGGATCCAGTGTTTCTGTCCCTGACAAGAGCAGTTATTTTATTTAAACTGACTGATGAGGTAGTAGAATGACGTCAGTTCCATGCTTAATGAGGTAGTGAGCTGACCAGTCCTGCACAAAGTGACTGGTGCATGCCAAAGTATGTTAATTGGAGGGGGGGGGTGGAAGGACCTGGGGGTGTGGGATCTGGTGGGGGGGGTTTCATAGCTCAGTGGTGCCTGGGACAGAAGAGGGACGGGGGGCAAGTTCGGGAGCAAGTTCAGCTTCCTGACAGCCTAATGGATGAAGCTGTCCTGCTGGTCCTGGCCTTGAGACTCCCTGATGGCAGCAGACTGAAGAAGTTGTGTAACTGGTATGTGGAATCACATGCGATGCAGAGGTCTCTGTGGGTGAGAAGAGTTCCATAAATGTCCTGGAGGGAGGGGAGAGAGACACCAATGATCTTCTCAGCTGCTTTCACTATGCATTGCACAGTCTTCTGGCAGGATGCATTGCAGGCCTCACACCACACTAATAGTTCCTCTGTAGAAGGTGTACATGATGGGGGGCTGGGCTCTGGCTCTCCTCAGTTTGCGTATGAAGTAGAGACGCTGCTGTGATTTCTTGGCCAGTGCTGTGGTGTTGCCGGTCAAGGAGAGGTCACCTGTGATGTGCACACCCAGAAACTTGGTGCTGCTCACTCTCTCCACAGTCGCACCGTTGATGGTCAGAGGATCATGCTGAGTGTGCACTTTCCTGAAGTCCACAACAATCTTCTTCATCTTTTCCACATTCAGAGAGAGATTGTTATCACTGCACCACCCAGCCAGGCGGCTCACCCCGCTTCTGAAGTTTGTCTCATCTTTGTTGATAATGAGACCCACCACAGTCATTGTGTCATCCGCAAACTTAATAAAGAGGTCGGAGCTGTGTGACGGTGTGCAGTCATGGGTCAGCACAGTGAAGAGGAAAGGGCTCAGCACACATCCTTGGGGGCCCCAAGTGTCCAGTGTGATGGTGCTGGATGTGTTGCTGCCGACCTGTACTGCCTGAGGTCTTCCAGTCAGAAAATCCAACAAGTCAGTTGCACAGCAAAGTCTTGAGGCCCAGCTGGACCAGTTTGTAAATGAGCTGTTGAGGTATGATTGTGTTGAATGCTGAACTGAAGTCTATGAACAGTGTTCTGGCATATGAGTCCTTTTTATCTGTATGTGTGAGTGCTGAGTGGGGGGCAGTTGTGATAGCATCATCTGTCGAGTGGTTAGACCGGTATGCCAACTGGAAGGGGTCCAGGGAGGGGACTGGGAAGACTTGATGTGCTACATGACTAACCGGTCAAAGCACTTCATGAGGATTGGCAAACAGTAAGTGCAACAGGACGGTAGTCATTGAAGCAGGATGGAGATGGCTTCTTCGTAAATTGGAATGATGGTGGTAGCTTTGAAACCTGTGGGAACAACAGCCTGACTTAGTGAGATGTTGAAAATGTCTGTGAAGACATCAGTGAGCTCTGCTGTTTTGTTTCTCAAAGCGAGCGAAGAAAGTGTTCAGCTCGTTC
Source organism: Carassius auratus (assembly GCF_003368295.1). Lineage (NCBI taxonomy): Eukaryota > Metazoa > Chordata > Actinopteri > Cypriniformes > Cyprinidae > Carassius > Carassius auratus. The sequence goes on from NC_039289.1 coordinate 9,937,918, forward strand.
AGCAGAGAGATATGCTGTCACAGGTCCACAGTGGGGGCTTGTAGTCCATAATGGTCTGTATCCCCTGCCACAGGCTTCAAGTGTCTATGCTGTCGCTGAATTGATGGGCTATCCTTCTAGAGTGATGTCTCTTAGCTTCTCTGATACCGTGGGACAGGTTGGCCCTGGCTGTTCAGGCCCACCTCATCTCCAGCTCTGAATGAAGTGTTCCGTGTCTTCAGGAGTCTGTTGACCTTCCCTGTCATCCAACATCAATACACTTGGTGATGTAGGCAGTGAGAGTCTCGGAGTACTCTTGGAGGTCAGTGGTGTTATTGTATGTGGCAGCCTGCTTAAACATATTCCAGTCAGTTGTGTCAAAACAGTCTTGAAGAGCCTCTGACGATCCTTCCGGCCACACTTGAATCTGTTTTTGAACTGGTTTGGTGACTTTAATGAGCAGCCTGTATGCATAACATGTGTGCTTAAAGACAGTTAGATGCGATGAAGACATACAAAAACAAGATACGCAGGCAAAAACCAGGAAATACAACACAAAATATATGCGTGTTGGGGCTCCAGGAACAAGGTTGAGAATCACTGATGGAGGGAAAGAAAACTCTCGGACTAAATATAAAATATCTTAAACTGTGTTCTGAAGATAAACTGGGTCTCACGGTTTTGGAACGGCATGAGGGTGAGTTATTAATGAAAAATTTTTCCTTTTTAAACTAACCCTTTAAGAAAAAAAATTTAATTGTTTAAAATATCAATGCTCTTCTCGATAGACAGGTGTATTTGTTGTCATTTTGTAGTTTCCTTTTTTTTTTTTTTGACTGATATTATTTATATGTTAATTTGAGAATGGATTATATAACGATTAGTAACTGTTTGTCATGGTGTCTGTTCTGTGTTTCCTTGGGTCTCCACTAGTGGTCTCACTTGCCCATAGGCACCTCACCGCAGGCACTACAATTCCCACAAGGCCTTGTCCCTTCATCACAGTAATTGCACCCCTGTTAATTGCACTCAGGTGTCTTCACTTCATAGTCATTACCCTGCCTATTTAAACTGGTCTGTTTCTGTTTGTTGCAAGGAGTCCTTACCTTCCGTCACCCAGTTTCCTCGTGTCCCTAGTTTCGAGTTCCTGTTCCTGTTGCTTTTTGTTTGTTTGTTTGTTTGTGTTTTGGATTGATTTTTGGTTTTAACCCCCTGCTTGTTGGATTCTGTTTTGGATTACCCATTAAAATGCACACTGTTTTTGGATCTCTCGTCTCCTGTGTCCCTGTGTTCCCGATCGTCACGGTCACAAGAGCAGAGGGCGAGATTCCGCAAATTAACCACCCTCCGTCAAGAGGGGAATGAAGTGGGTGGTGTGGCACATGTGTTCTGGACCCTGGCGGAATGTTATGGGATATAATGATGCGGCCCTGAAGGACCTTTTCAACGCCGGTCTGGATGACCTGGTGCCAGAGAGGAAAATGGATCAGTTGGACATCTTTGATTTTTGGGGGTTCATCTTTTACCTACAACATTGGTCTCCGTGGAATACCCCAGCCACACCTGTCTCTCCCGGTGGGATGGCCGACTCTAGACCGGGGTCTACAGACAGGAAGACCGCCAGCCCAGCACCACATCACAAGGTGGTCGCCAGCCCAGCGCGACAGCACAAGGTGGCCGCCTGCCCAGCACCACAGCACAAGTTGGCCACCGGCCCAGCACCACTGCACAAGGTGGCCACCGTCCCAGAGCCATGGCACAAGATGGCCGCCTATCCAGCACCTCTGCACAAGATGACAGCTACAGTTGACCCTCCATAGTCGAGTCAGGTTCCCGTTGACCCTCCACAGTTGAGTCCAGTTCCCGTTGACCCTCCAGAGTCGAGTCAGGTTCCCGTTTACACTCCAGAGTGGGGTCAGGTCACCGTTGACACTCCAGAGTGGGGTCAGGTCTCCGTTGACACTCCAGAGTCGGGTCAGGTCACC